>NC_051408.1:29906343-29906465 GCF_015228065.2 Penaeus monodon
ATACAATACAAACGCAAACGAGAAACTCACGGAAATGATAATCACAGTTTTTCTCCACATATGACGTATGTCGATACCTAACACCACCTACCATTTCCTTTTCTCTTTCTTCCCACGTTGCA
>NC_051408.1:29906543-29906791 GCF_015228065.2 Penaeus monodon
TCGTGTTTAGCTTTCCCTTCCTCCATCGATCATCTTGAAACTCGCTTTTATGTTAGCCTATCATCTTTTCAATTCTCCTTTTAATTCTTATCGCATAATTTGCTCTTTCCAGTTCGCCTATTGTAGTCTCCTTTTCTTTCTCCTCCATTGTCACATTCGCCCCCTCCTCCCCTCCTCCCCTCTACATCCCCTCCCCTACCCCTCCACCCATACCAATTTCATCTTCCGGCTCATATTACGTGACATAC
>NC_051408.1:29907165-29907311 GCF_015228065.2 Penaeus monodon
AACTTGCCCCATGTATTCCCCTCTCTTCCCCCCCCCCCCTCTTTCCACATTATGTTAATAACGAGCCACCTTTTCCTCCTCTATGTTGAGTTTGCTTCATTAATCTGCCTAATTACACAGTCATTACATAACCCTCATTATTCACA
>NC_051408.1:29907478-29907710 GCF_015228065.2 Penaeus monodon
AAAAGGAGGGTTTTATAATGGAGTTTTAAGTAAACTTCTGAAGCAAGCGAAGCTAAGCCAACTAAATGACTTAATTAGATTAGTAGAAGCAATTTCCTCTCTTTTTATGTATGAGAAGACAATGAGGAGGTCAGACTCAACCGCGTAAAGGAAGATGTTTATGAAATACAGGGAAGATAAATAGCGTCCTTTAGTGAGTAATGAACAGAAAAAGAGGTTGGGTAATTAGGTG
>NC_051408.1:29907742-29908096 GCF_015228065.2 Penaeus monodon
CGGAATTATTGTGATCATTTTCAACTCCGATCGTGGTAGCATCATAATAAAGCAAGACAGCCATAATCTGCAATTGCAAAATATTGCAAAGAGGAAGTATAAGCTATAAACAAATCGAAATTAGAGTTTCTTCAGAAGAAATATGGAGGTTGATACGAAAATCATTACCTTCAATCAGTATAAACCTCAAGGAAAGGAAAAAAATATAGGCAAGCAAAGAGATAAATCACACCAAAGGCATTGAAAGACACCATAAATTGTTCCGAAAAAGAAAAAGAAAAATTGAGATTTACAAAAAAAACACAGTCATCAGTCTGCATCATCATAAACCATCCAAACAAAACCTTAAAACTT
>NC_051408.1:29908984-29909165 GCF_015228065.2 Penaeus monodon
TATATAAAACAAACCAAGCAATATATGATTTAGCTTGAGATAATGGTGCATCTTCCTCCTTCCCGGCGAACCACAGATAGTTTGGAACAAGGCTGAACAATATCATTATCCGGGTGTGATGAATTTCCATACACATCACGGAGCATTGAGGTTCTGGCTGATGAATGGGGTGAGGTTGACG
>NC_051408.1:29910319-29910496 GCF_015228065.2 Penaeus monodon
CAGGAACTTTTCCTAATGAGGCGGTCTATTATGACAAAGACCTTTAGGACGGAAACAATGAGAAAGATACAGAGGGAAAGATCAACAAGGACTTAGTCATTTCTTGCTTGAGAAATTGTGTGGTTTCGATAGGCCTATTTCGAAGAAGGATATGAAATTTCTTGGTGTGTGAATATA
>NC_051408.1:29910598-29910682 GCF_015228065.2 Penaeus monodon
ATGTGAAAGGATTTTTGTATATGAATATAAATATATTTTTTTGTTTTTGTTATTCATCACTTTTCGATTGAATTACCTATCCGC
>NC_051408.1:29910717-29910890 GCF_015228065.2 Penaeus monodon
TCTTCGCCAATTTCTGAGTGAGTAAAATTTCTTCAAGACGATGTTGGTAAATGTAATGGCTTTCGATGAATAGACGGATGTGATATGATGGAATAGCATTTTACACTGGGATATAAAGGTTGTTTTTCATCATCGCCTGGATCATGATGTACGTAGCGATAAAATGATCAAAT
>NC_051408.1:29911340-29912773 GCF_015228065.2 Penaeus monodon
TCATGGAACAAGTGCAATCTGAATCCTAAATGGAGCACGAAGTTTAATAATGACTTAGATACTGAATCGCGATTTTTTTTTTTTAAATAAATCAGCATGAATGTTAGTGTATACGTGTTTATCATTTTTGTGTGGTATTGTAGCTGTCCGTATATCTGTTTATTGCTTTCATTGTTTTTGTTAGTTTTCCCAAGCATCCTTTGTACCTCAAGAGTACCAAGGAGTCGCTGTAATACCACCCAACATGTTCTTATCTCCGGGTGCTGTGTGAAGTCCGCACTCCAGGCTATCTCTCTTGCTTTTAAAAATCCCTCTCTCACGCAGATGCTTCATCCATCAAAGTCCCGAATGCAGCTTAATTGTAGGTTAATTCTGTCTTATCGCAAAATGAATATGTATTTCTTTTTTCTCTCTTTATTTGCGTTCATGTTACTGCTAGCTTAGATAGCGAACGTATATGAAACGAAGGGCATAGACAAGATAAACTTCCTCTGAAAATGGTGCTTGCGATGATAACAGGACGATAGAGGCGAGATTAAAAGGCGTTTTGCGCTAATCTATTATGGAAGCCGGCAATAACAAGTACAAAGCGACGGGCACGAAGCACAATGGCGGCGGCGGCGGGCCTTGTGAAGACTCATCCATTCTGGGCCGTGGGGGAGGACCCACTCAATTACACGACGACTTCATTAACAGGCGGTCGCTCTGGGGCACCTCCTTATTGATAGCTTGTAAGCCGCTACCACATCGCTACCGAACCGCCGACACCCCGCTGCTAAACGAACCTTCTCTTTCTACAGCGCCGACGGACACTAAGGAATGAGGGTACAGAAAGGGAGCTTGAGGTACGTGCGGTGCTGTACTTCCATGAGATGGGTACCGTACAGTGTACATGATAAGGACGACCTTATCATGTGCATAATGTTCGAAACAAAGGTCATAACAACTCTATCAAGAACAGCAGGAATAAAAAAAAGATACCAGTAACAAAGGAAATTTATGCAATTGTTGTAAGAGTAATAACAACAACAAAACTAAGTTGTTCTTACATGTTCAGCACTTAAGATATTCTCTAGATGATTTCCTGTCTTTGTACATTACGAATATGTTCTGTATATTCACATTAGCGTCTCTTTCCACGGAATCTCAATGCGCTTAAGTTCATTCCTTGTCTTACTTTGTGACTTAAGATAATAAACCATTAATCTTTTTAGCAACTTTTAAGAAAGATACTGTTATTGTTATCATCTTATCATCTGTCTGATATTATGCCGTCTATGACTCTGCTCCTTCCAAGCTATCGAACCTGTAGTGTTGGAATTGGTTTGCTTTTATCAGTATACTACAAAAAAGAAGTTTTGGCAGTGAAGAGGTGTTATAAATGTGCGGAATATGTTATGCTAGAGATACATTATACAAATTCGTACACGCAA
>NC_051408.1:29913046-29913347 GCF_015228065.2 Penaeus monodon
GCTTAAAACATGCGAACCATTTCTTCTTGATTGTTTCACCTGTCGAACGCCGCCGGTGCCATTACGGCTAGAAAAAATCACCGAGAATGCATCATTTCCTCATCACTATTTTTCTTTTCTTTCTAATTGGTCTTGCAATTTCTTGACGATAATGGGGCTGGCGCTCGTGTACTCCCACTGGCGCCAGGTGGCCGGTTTGCCTGACGCCGGACCTACCCCTTCGGTCTGTTTTCCTCTGTGTTCTTAATGGAAAAGGAACAGGATGAAGCAGGGTCTTCGTTGCTTTTGGATATATGGGTGG
>NC_051408.1:29913651-29913869 GCF_015228065.2 Penaeus monodon
ATTTCTTGAACAACAGTGACCCAACTTGACCCACTGCCTATCCATTGCACTAATCTTGCTAAGTCCATCAGGTAGAATCTGTTAAGAGCCTTGTTATCCACCAACTTTACTTTACTGATCTTTTGTCCTTCACTTTAAGACTTAAAAAATGCGCTTAAGAACCAATTTATATCAACTGATGAATGATATGGTAGGAACGATACCACATGGATTACAGG
>NC_051408.1:29914225-29915526 GCF_015228065.2 Penaeus monodon
TATCCCTGGAAACATAGAAAACTGAAAACATAAA
This sequence comes from Penaeus monodon, assembly GCF_015228065.2. Taxonomy (NCBI): domain Eukaryota; kingdom Metazoa; phylum Arthropoda; class Malacostraca; order Decapoda; family Penaeidae; genus Penaeus; species Penaeus monodon. The sequence continues at coordinate 29,914,260 of NC_051408.1, forward strand.
CAAATAGTTTGTTAAATAGACCTTTGTACCTGCCTTGATTATTGTTTTTTTTGCATATTGTTTGTGAAGGATTTTTTTTCTTGTCCGCTTATTATTTTCTTCTGTTAACTGTTTCTCCAGCAAATTCTTTCAGCGATGAATTATGAAATAAAATGACGAGAAGATCCAAGAGTTTAAGAAATGTATAACCGGAGATGAGGAAGATGAAAATTGAAAAAGAACAAGGGTATATAAAAAAAATTAAAGATTAAGAATAATAAATAAATAAATAAGTAATTAAGAATAAAAATTAAATGAAAAAAAAGATAAAAAATGAAATGAAAAAACGAGTATAAAAATTAAACATAAAAAGTGAAAAAAAAGAACAATATACACATAAATATTAAATGAAAAAAAAGAAATTAAATAAACAAGATAAAAAAAAGAAAGAAAAAAAAATATATATAAGGAAATTAAATAAAAAATGTGAAAATAAAACTTAAATAAAAAAAAAATCCTGCAGAGGGATAACGAAGGAAGGCTTGGGATCCCACACAGGAGCGCTGGAAGACAATTACCTTTGCCGACAGTAACGTATCTACTACTTACGCTCCCAAGGTGGCGGATTTTGCGATCCACGCCGCTCCCGCTTTCTTAAGGAGGGGAATTTTTTTAATGAGTCGCTGTATCCGAGGTGGATAAGTCAAGCAGGATAAGGGACTATGAGCTTTTTGGATTGAGGAACGTAAGGACGGTTGTTCCTCAGCCCGATGGCGATCCGCGAGATTTCGAAGAACGGGCGAATTTCGCTTCTATGGAGGGAGGGAATAGAGGTCATTCAGGAGGGCAGATTAGGAAATCCGTCGTGCTGCATCGACAGGGGATTAGAAATTAGTTGCTCTGCGCTGTGTCGATAAGGTGCATTGTTCCTTGCCATGCAGGTGGATCCAGCCCCGTTTTCTTCCCTAATGAAGACGAAGTTGACAGAATTTCACGCCGACATTATTGAGCTGTGGAAATAATAATGAAGTCATTTAAACGTTGTCAAACATAATGTAACGTGGCGATTGATGTAGATTAGTAGTCGCCGATCCCAACAGAGGGCGTTAATTGAAGTAGGCCTTGTTCTTAATTACTTTCTGATTGGCGAGACAGATCGAGAGCAAGGGGGGGAGGGGGGGGGGTTGACTCGTATCAGAGGTAGGCCTAAATCAGATCTCTACTGATTAATGAAGTTCTGAAGGAAATATCGTTGTGCGAAGACGCGCGGCCTACCATCTGGGGATTA
>NC_051408.1:29915564-29915688 GCF_015228065.2 Penaeus monodon
CCAGACCACCATCGCCATCGGCGTGATTAATTAAAGTTCGCAGCGCAATCGAAGCCGAGAGGTAAAAATGGTATAATTTCCGACCATCAGCGCATTCTTAATGACATCTCGAGGAATCGTATTA
>NC_051408.1:29916415-29916789 GCF_015228065.2 Penaeus monodon
ACTACGCTCTGCTGACATAAGGGAGCCTCCGAATCCCACCCTTTTAAAAAAACAGTTCCTTGAGATTTGCATGCCAGGTAAAAAGGCCCTCGCTGTACACTGGCTTCCTTAATAAAAGCCAGGCGTGTGCAGCATATTCAGCAGCCCGGCGGAGATGCTATGAAGCTATGCCTGGAAGGACGAATTAGTAGGTTGGTTTTGCAATTCGTGGGTTAAAGAGGAGAGAGCGAAAGGAGGCTGTATTTCAAGGAAGATGCACACCAAAAAAGGAGTGCTAATGACGAAGGGGTGGAAGAAGGAGGAAGTTTTGCAGACGCACTTGGAGGGAGAAGTAAAATTAGAGGTTGTTTCAGGCTGCTTACAGGATATGGTGA
>NC_051408.1:29917728-29917822 GCF_015228065.2 Penaeus monodon
AAACAACCAAAGTTTTCATCTCTCTCCTCGTTTTTTTTGATTAATCTTTTTCCAGGTGCCTTTTAAAACCGTCAGACTTGGATATAGGGAGCTT
>NC_051408.1:29918356-29918673 GCF_015228065.2 Penaeus monodon
TATATCCAGTCTGACCGGTTTAAAAGGCACCTGGAAAAAGATTAACAACACAGAACGAGAGAGAGAAGACAAAACTTATGGTTAGTGGGGTAATCACTCCCGACTACTGATTGATGGTAAATAATTGCTGCAGACCGAAGATTAATCAAACAGGATTGTAGGACTAGATATTGTTAAGCGCAAAGAAAAGCAATCGCTTCTTCCTTTCACTCAAAAAGGCTCCATCAATGGGTCCTGGAAACTGAGGGTGGTATTGACAAACACGACAATTAACTTTTCTTTACACTTTGAGCCGAGTCTGATTGGCCAGACGACCG
>NC_051408.1:29918932-29919030 GCF_015228065.2 Penaeus monodon
TCAGATGACCGATTTGTGGAGGCAAAACCAATCAAGTCCCTAAGAACAAGGGGAGCCGAGAAGCAGAAGGAATGTTGCTAACAATCGACAATTCAGTG
>NC_051408.1:29920557-29921149 GCF_015228065.2 Penaeus monodon
CAACTTATACTAAAGTTTTTATATGTATATGTTTGTTGCTACAGAGTACTCCCAAACCGCCCTCCATTTATAATAACTAAAGTTAAAATTTTTATCTTTTAGATTACCTAATATAGCTATAATATTTCATATAAATATAGCAGTAAATTATAAACTAGTGAAGGTTTATGTTAATCGTAATTACGGCAGAGTGTATTCCCAAAAAACCGGTTTTTCCTCGGTTTAGGTTAATGAGAATCAAATGAGTTAATTTATACATGTGGGTTTCTCAGATAAGCCAATCACTACTATATAGTTTTCTTGTAATGCGTGTTTGGGTATGGCGCAATGCTTAAAATGTCAACCGTAACAACACCAAAACAGGGTGACGAACAGGGAAATAAACAGACTTGTGTAAGGGAGAATATACTGAAAATGATGTCGTTTGTTTTAGATTTTATGATTACCATCAAATTTTTTGTTCTGTTTTGGGGTTTTCGGCTCTTAATTGTCCCTCGCTCTACACACACACAAACCTATAGACTTAGACTATCATCAACTTATTTTAAAAATCTAATATGTCGCTTTGTCTCATATTTATGATTACCTTCAT
>NC_051408.1:29921286-29921428 GCF_015228065.2 Penaeus monodon
TTAACATTTTCTCTCCACCTCCCTCCTTTTTCTTTTATTTCTCTCTCCTTTTCTCCCCATCTTTCTTCCTCCTCTGACCCCCCCCACCCCCATCCCCCACCCAGCTCCGTTTTTTTGACGAACGGACAGACGACCAGTATCT
>NC_051408.1:29921454-29921749 GCF_015228065.2 Penaeus monodon
GCTGCCAACCGTCCGAACTGCGGTTTCCAATTTCTTAATTACACCCTAGGTTATCTCGGTTGACCCCGTTCGTCAGCGTAATGAAGGTGCCTCGTTGGTCCTTCAATTGGTAAATAAGCGCACGGGCAAAGGTAAATACACGTGTTATACCGACATTTCGAGACCACTAATTGCATGGCTCTCGAGCGGACTCCGAAAACGTAGAATTTTTTTTTTTTTCCTGCACCTTCGCCGTCCTCAGCAGTACTTGTGGCTGATGAGAAGACGATCGGGATGCGTGTGTGTGCGCGCGCGC
>NC_051408.1:29921812-29922306 GCF_015228065.2 Penaeus monodon
TTAGGGGGGGAGGGGGCGAGGATGATTGATAATGTTGTTTTATTTGATTCTTTCTTTAGTTGGTGAGTCGCTTATGTAGTTATTTACTTATAAGTCTGTTTTCATTTATTTATTTATTCTATCCTTTGTCAGTCTTTTAATTTATCTACCTTTTTTCATATTCATGCTACGTTTTAATCCTTCATTCATTAATTTATTAATACATTCGTTGATTACTCTCTTCCTCTATTCATTTACTGAGTTATATCCACACCTATTTTTAATCCTTGCGTAAATAAACTTTTCCGTGCACATTCACGCACATGCACACACTAATACCAATGTACACACCACACTCCCTTACTGCGGATGTGTCGCCTTATAGCAAGCACACCCTTACATTTAATGCTTCCTGTGTAGGTGACGCATAGGTCATATTCTTACTTCGCTTAATTCCGACGAAAATTGGTATAATCATCAACGCAATCAGGGATCTGTTTTTGCTAGAGTGATTC
>NC_051408.1:29922718-29922874 GCF_015228065.2 Penaeus monodon
TGGCAACCAAAATACACATCTAAATACTACTTAAAAAAACACAGCTGCATTATAAAGAAGAATTTCCCAGCATAGCAGCATTACATGCATTCTTCATATATTATCGACTGTATCTTTATATAAATAATGTTGCATAAACTCTAAGTGACATAACCC
>NC_051408.1:29923116-29923230 GCF_015228065.2 Penaeus monodon
GCTAACTATTTGGAAACACAACCAGCGGTCTAAAATGGCAGGGTCCACGGCATATAAGGCATGGCATCCCAGCAGGAAATAAACAGACAAAGGGCATAATAAAAGACAAATAGA
>NC_051408.1:29923650-29924220 GCF_015228065.2 Penaeus monodon
GGGGACCCCGGGTTTCGTTTTCCTCGTTGGCAGAGGCAGCTCGCCGGTCACACAGAGGAAGGAGGTTAAACAAAAGCCCCGAGTGTAATAAGCATTTACGCCAAGACAGTCACAATACCCGCGCACTTGAAGACTTGATGAAATAGTACACACAAGGATTTCCTGCGGTTTTTGTGCCCCCTCGCCCACGATAAAAGCGATGAGCATTTCCTGTGGTTTTGTCTCTCAACCGATAATCTTTTCGAGGTCTATTCGTATAATTATGTAAGGCTGAAGGTGCTTATTATGCCGACAATCAGAGCGGGAGAGACAGGGAAGACCACCTAATGACACCTTGGGCCTTGTTTGTCTCCCCTTCTTACTTTTTCCTCCCCAAATCAACGGCTGTTTACTCGGCTATTCATTCGTAAATGGGTGACCAAGGATCGGTAAATATAGGTGTATGAACCCCGTAATTACAAGGCAAGGATGTCGCACTTAAGGCCGACAAGATTTTTCACACCTCGGGTCTTAAGATGATCATGGGGTGGAGGTGACCTGTCCAGCGACACGAGAGGAGGCCTACCTTTG
>NC_051408.1:29924522-29924632 GCF_015228065.2 Penaeus monodon
CTTCTTACTCAAAGGCTAACTTTCAAGGCACAGCGAAGTGTCTTTAAGGAGATTTTGTATCAATGGCTGACGTTTTTTTCCGTACATCCTTTCTGCTGTGGTTTACTTGG
>NC_051408.1:29925640-29925951 GCF_015228065.2 Penaeus monodon
GCGATTACTAAGGCCCCACACCACTAAATTACCCGCAGCGCTGACCAAAAGGGTGAGGGGGGGGGGTATTGGGAGGAGGGAAGGGAGGGAGGGTATTGGGGTGGGGAGGGTGGGATGGGGGGGTTATAGGTAGGGGTGCGGGGAAGTGGGTGCTGGTTTGAGTGAAGGGGAGGATAGGGGGGGGGGGAGGGGTTACTGAGATGGGGTGGGGTGGTGATCGCGTGACCCTGTGACCTAGGTTCTTTTTCTATTGGTGGGGGGACTGTTTTAATTTCTTTGTCTCGCTTGCCCTCTGTTCGTGCAATTATCCA
>NC_051408.1:29926105-29926590 GCF_015228065.2 Penaeus monodon
CTCTGTCGTTCTACCTTACAATACTTCCCTGTATGTATTTGCTTAATGTCGAACTTGTTGAATTAAATACTAATATTTTAAACAAATAACTATCCTATCGAATCTTCTTATCAAACCATATCCTGTCGCTAGCTTTCAGGTATTGATAGTAACCATACGTTGGTTATTACCCGCATGGTTATTAGTCTATCGGATGATTACAGCTTGGACGGTGAATAGGCTGTATATATAAAAAAAAGGTAAATTGATATGAACATAACACACGATTTTGTAAACAGTACTCGCAGTAATAAGTGTTTTATAGGTATTTGTGTCATACTATAGCAAAATTATTATTGTTAATGATTAGTCTTTCGTTCTAAGAGTATATTTTGCTTTTAAAAGTTATAAATTTCAGCCTCAAATGGTTGTGTATGTTATTCATTTCTCTGTCCATGCGTTTCTCTGTTCATTCGTTCATTTGCCCGCCTGTCACTTATTCAGCA
>NC_051408.1:29926619-29926984 GCF_015228065.2 Penaeus monodon
AAGTCGTCTTATTTCTAGTTCACACATCACCTCAAAAAAATTCTTACTATTTCCACCTACGTTTAGCAGAGGGTCGGTTGAAATGCTCTTGCTATTATTTCAGCAACACTGTCTCTTCATTCAGCATTCATTTTACGACATTCTTTAAGCCCAAAGTTACACCAGACTACAAGACATGGCTGGAGAAACACAATTGAACACGCGCCAAATCCCCTTTTAACGGCCTGACCCTGTCATTTAACTGTTAGCTGGCAAATGTTAAAGCCTTTTGATAAAGACTGATATGCCGTGAGCTGTAATTTTCCGCCATTGGGGGATTGACCGAGCCAATTAGTGATGTACCTTCTCGGAAAGACGCTTAAGAA
>NC_051408.1:29927022-29927654 GCF_015228065.2 Penaeus monodon
TTCCATCCCTTAGACCCCCATTTACTCTTGTAATAAAAGTAATTTTTGTCAAGTTTGGGTCCAGAGGGAAACCCGGAATTAACGCTGACCGAGTCGTAAACATGTCGTCGGAGATCACTATCTACGGCTGCATCAAAGTCTCCTGGCCTCCCGCCGCCCGGTACAGCACCGGCCTGGAGCCCTCGGCGGCGATAGACCGGGCCGGGAGTGCAAGATATACGAGGACTTTCTTGGGGGTAACCTTCTCTCGATGATCCCTCCTTGATAGCGTGTCCCGGGGGCATCTTGAAAGGCTTGAGGACCGGGCCATCTGATGGAGGGTTGCGGGAGGGAGGCTCTCGTCCATCATGGGCGAGGCAGGTTGATGTGCGTCCTCTTGGGCCACCGGCGGATCTTTTGCAATGGAGCCTGGAATCACAGTGATATTTAAGGCCTTCATGTTGCAAACTGTAATTGGTGAGCATTAACTTACGCATTGTTATTTATCTAGGTGTATTTTCTAACATCCTTGTGATGTATGTGCATGACGCACAGTAAACGAATACAAAGGTAAAGAAAGCAGTGAACAAACTTATATGCACGTAAGCACCATTCTGCTTGCATAGAGCTTTACAAAGCACTCATACATACAC
>NC_051408.1:29927880-29928209 GCF_015228065.2 Penaeus monodon
CATAAATGCACACATAAACGCCACTCTCCCCATTGTGTTTAGAATATCCTAATCCCCCCCCATAAAATTCACTCGCCACTTAACACTCCGGAGAAACAAGCATCTTCTCCACATCTCCGTGAAAACCACCTGTATGTAATAATAGTCTTGGGTCATAATGGCCAGGTGCATCAAGAAGGCAGACGAGGTGATGAAGCCCTGGGCCGAATTTATCCAAGCTATATAGTCCATGGTTATTCATATGTGCTTTGTTTACGATCGTAGTTAAAATTGTGAGACTGCCACTTAGGCTGAGCTAAACGACCGAAGTTGGCGTGCGTTTTTAGACC
>NC_051408.1:29928769-29928996 GCF_015228065.2 Penaeus monodon
CGTACATATATAATGGAAACTTGATTACATGCTACTTAAGTAAAGCAGATAACGAACGTGCCAACGCAAGAGAGAAAGAGAGAAAACTGCATTAAGGAAACTAGACTAAAATCAGCGATCCAAAGACCAACGGAAATTCTCTGATGAGAGCGGCGATAGTGTCACATAAATCTTTAAATTGAATAATAAGCACAATAATGACGTACTTATAGATCAGATACACTATA
>NC_051408.1:29930376-29930511 GCF_015228065.2 Penaeus monodon
GGCCAAGGGACCAGCGTGGCCAGGTGCTGCGATCGGCCGCCAAGACACGACGTGATGCACCTTCCTTGGCCACCTGAAGCCGAGGACCATTTCTCATTTTCTGATTTTATTTATCCTCTGTAATTAAACTGTCAG
>NC_051408.1:29931920-29933303 GCF_015228065.2 Penaeus monodon
TCCCCATCCCTCTCCTTTCTCCCTGCCAACATTACACATTAACCGCCAACAATGACCACTTCATACCCCCTTTTCCCTCCCCGCAACAGCCCTGCTTCCACTATTTCACAGCCACCGCCGCTCCATGACCCGGAAATATCCATCAAGGGCCCGAGTGTTAACCTTTGTAAACAGGCCCCGTCATGAGCATATTAGCTCTCTGCGCTAGACTTATAGGCCCATCGAGTTAATTTAATGCCTCATTTGGGAAATCCTCTATGCGTTTTACGTGGGCTGTTGTTTCGCCGTTGTGTTGGAGAGTGGCGTGCCCTTATGAGTTATGGGGCTTCCTGATTGTTATTGGGCTGGATTTTATGGTTATTTATCTATTTTTTCAAGATGGGTTTGAGTCTTTTTTCTTCTTGTTTTGAAGCATTTTGTTGAGGAATATATGTATTTTTTTAGATTATTCTCTAAAGGTTAATAGGGTCTGCTGCAAATCATATGAGTTTTTATATCTTCATCTTTCACCATCGAAGCGAACGACTGCACATTTGACATCAACATGCAACTATTGCCGGATGTGCATATCCTATTTGTCAAAACTGTCCATTCCTAATCTGCTATAAACATACATGAATTTATTTGCATAAGGACGGTGATTTTATCTTTTGCTTGATTACCGGATATACATATATATTTTTTTTTCTTTACGATGACAACAAAATAGTCACAATGCAAAGAGAGGGTATTTGAAATTATGATTCTTATTCTTTCTACCCTTATTTATGTAGCTCTAAATGGTGTCATATATCTGATGCATATGAGTGAGTCGATGTTCGCAAATGTAGTTATTTTCGTTCAAAAGAATTCAAGTTTCAACAAAAAAAGTGTATAGCATCAATACAATTTCCGCCTTAGAATACAACAGACACATACACTGGGTGATCTGAATGCCTCTTTTTATATGTATTCAATCGCACGTCAATAGGAAATGCACATAAGGACATACAAGTCGCTATTCTCCGTGAATAGCAGTGAGAGATGAGTTACGGCGCTGACTGAAAGACTGAATAAGACAAGGGCGGGTGTCTTCTTATTTATGCAGATGATATGCAGGAATTAACCCTGCAACCGGAACACAGGATGCGCTAGCTTTACGGTTAAACGGAGGGCTTCCGATGAGGAAGAATATCTCTCGCTCTCTCTTTCAAACATGCAAATTTTTGCTGATTGGACGGGATGTCCTGTTCGTTTAGGGAGAGTTACTTGCAAAAATGAGCAGGAAATTGAACATAAACCGTATCAGCGAATGTTTTGGGCCAAGCGGATGGTTGTATGGGAGCTTATCAGTCTGGCCGTCTGGCGAGTCTTGGGGCTCAACCGTTGACATTTTCCTGTGAA
>NC_051408.1:29935027-29935150 GCF_015228065.2 Penaeus monodon
CACGTGCCCAAAGAGCACAATATTTACCTCTTACACAGTTAAGCGCATTAATATTCCCCCTTCATCCCGAGCCCCTCCCACCTCCCCCCTTAGTGGGTCAGGTGGTCAGGTGGGATATGCCGA
>NC_051408.1:29935292-29935378 GCF_015228065.2 Penaeus monodon
TCAAGACGTTACTCAGGAGGGTCGTAGACAACTTCCGCTCATCTCTCGCAGATGGGAAGATTAATCCATATGGACGCGTGGTTTGT
>NC_051408.1:29935786-29935879 GCF_015228065.2 Penaeus monodon
CCAACCCAGAGGCGGTAACAAGTTTTCTTCCGAAATCCATCAAAGATTATCCCCGGTCATGTGTCTTCTCTCAGCCTCTTCTCTTTTGCCTTT
>NC_051408.1:29936876-29937645 GCF_015228065.2 Penaeus monodon
GAAGAAAAGGAAGAGGAGAAAGAGGAATAAGTGTAGGACAGAAAAAATGTGGAAGGCAAGAAGGTGAAGGAAAATGAGGAGGTGGAAGAAGAAAGGGGAAAAGGAGGAGCAGATGAAGGAAGAAAAGAATGAGGAAGAGGAGAAGGAGGAGAAAAGGAAAAAAGGAAAAGGGAAGAGGAGGGGAGGAGGGGGAAAGGGAAAAGGGGGAAAGATGGAGGGGAAGAAAGGGAGGAGAAAGGGGAAAAGGGGGAAAGGGGAATTGGGGAAAGGAAAAGGAAAGAATGAGGGGAAGAAAAGGGGGAAAAGGAGGTGGAAAGGTGGGGAGGGAGGAGGAGAAGAGGAAAAGGAATAGGAGGAGGGGAGGGGGGGAAAGAAAAAATTAAGGAGGAAAAAAGGTGAGGAGAGGATAGTTGGAAGAGGAAAAAGGGGGAGGGGAAGAAGAGGAGGAGGGGGGATGGGGAGGAGAGAAAAGGGAATGGAGGGGGAGGATGGGAGGAGAAGGTTGAGGGGAAGGGGAAGGAGGGAAAGGGGGGAAAGGGGGGAAGGAGGGGAAGGAGGGAAGGGGGGGAAGGGGAGGGGAAGGAAGGAGGGAAGGGGGAGGGGGTAAGGAGGGAAGGAGGAGGGAGGGAAGGAGGGAAAGGGGGAGGGGGTAAGGAGTGAGGGAGCGAGTGGAGGATGCTCTCCATCATCCCATGTCCCTTTCCTTCGCCTTCCCTTTGCCCTTTGACTTGCCTCTTACTTATGCTTCCTTACCATTTACCTCCTATTT
>NC_051408.1:29938580-29939070 GCF_015228065.2 Penaeus monodon
GCCCCTCCTCGTTCATTCTTCTTCCTCTCCCCCCTTCCCCCTTCTTTTATTTCCCCCTACCCTCCACCCCTTCCCTCCTGCCCCCTTCCCCCTACCCTTCACCTCCCACCCCCCTCCTTCCCTCCCCCCTACCCTTCACCTCCCTCCCCCCCTCCTTCCCTTCCCCTCCCCTTCACCCCCCTCCCCTCACCCCCCCTTCCTCTGCCCCTCCCCTTCACCCCCCTCCCCTCACCCCCCCTTCCTCTGCCCCTCCCCTTCACCCCCCTCCCCTCACCCCCCTTCCTCTGCCCCGCCCCAAACTACTTTCAATAATTAAACACTCGACCCACCGCGTCGGCCGCAGGAGACATAGGCCTACCTCGCCCATGAGTGCGGCCGCTGTGTATTATGTATGATCATTTCGGCGATAATTACGCCATCGTTTAATTAATATAATTACCTGCTGGTGGCGGAGGGAGTCATGCTTAAATAATGTTCCGGTGGTTCGATG
>NC_051408.1:29939787-29940027 GCF_015228065.2 Penaeus monodon
ACTGCAATTTAGAAATTCAGCACAAATTTCCAGATCAAACGTGTCAAGGAATTGTTATCATTAATTGCTCATGGCCGTTCTCCCACGTCAGGCTTGTGTTCCTTCAGTGGTTGGGTTGCGGAGTAAACAAATTGATTTAATGAAGGTGGGATTATAAATGATCACTGGACGAGTGCGTTTATTACTTCTACTTCTACTTACGTTTGTGTTGATAATTAATGTGATTTGTTTTTCTCTCGT
>NC_051408.1:29940498-29941203 GCF_015228065.2 Penaeus monodon
ACTCACGTATGTGAGTGTATCTTTTTATGGAGGGGTTAAAGATATTAGTCAACTGAATTATCAAACCAATCGTGAAAATCATATGAAGTGAAGAAAATAAAACCATGCCCGAGTTTACTTTTTGAAATCTTTCACTCCTTGAAGAGCATGAACATACCATCGTTTCCACTTTCTTAAACATACACCTACTCATCTCTCTTGCCTCTTACAGCCCGAAGTCGTGAAGCATCTGCGCATCTGCACAACCTCCGCGATTTATAGCATTCCCTCTACGTCATTGTCGAAATATAATTAGAAATATTACTTTATGTAATGGTTTCACAGTTGTTATGCCATTACGACATTTATTACACTCGTCGGCCGGTTGAATTTATGTGCCGATTAAGTCAACATTGGATAAATCATGAAGTCATTACAGCATTTAAGAAAAGAAAATGGGTTCAATAAAGTTTATTTATTTATTTATTTTAGGTTCTGTGCTCTGTTATATTTGTTTTTCGTAATAAAACTTGGCGAATACGTTTGGTCGGTTCATTTCCTTTCGATTTTCTGGTTATTTAGAGTAGATATGGAGCGACGATTAGTAGTATGAGGGGGGTATGAGTATATCACGTTAAGATATGTGATCGTGAAAAGTATATAATCTTACGCTATGTAATTCAGTTAACGTTTTTCGGAGTTTTCTTTAATAGAGTAATGCTTCTC
>NC_051408.1:29941271-29941339 GCF_015228065.2 Penaeus monodon
TGAAATCAAGAATGAAATCAAGAGAATGATTCAGCATAAGATACAAATCATCATAACTGACACTTATT
>NC_051408.1:29941378-29941616 GCF_015228065.2 Penaeus monodon
GTGGATTTTTAAGAACGTTTTATTAAGACATATCGTAATATCTTCCTCTTCTTTTCTTTCATCCTTTTTAATGTGTTATTCAATCTCCATACACATGTAAAATATACCAAATGGCATCTATAATACAGTAAATATTTATTCAATTTCTGATGATAATATATAACATTTTACTCGTATAAATTCTTTAATAATTCGAAACCACGAGATCGTATCTAATTCTAAATTTTAACTTTTGACT
>NC_051408.1:29942079-29942195 GCF_015228065.2 Penaeus monodon
CGTAGGGAGAAGACAAACACTAATTTCTTACTTTATCTATCTATGTACGCGTACGTTTGTTTCCAGTGTACTGTACGCCCTAGTGTTTGCAAGTTGGTCAAGATGATAAATGAAGC
>NC_051408.1:29942311-29942809 GCF_015228065.2 Penaeus monodon
ACACACTCTTGCACACCCTCACCGGAAATTATCGATGAATTATATAACCACAAAATTTATCTTTCAAGATGATTATAGTCTGCATTGATTTATAGGCGGTCGTTGATGCTCTCTTCGGCCTTCTTCTCCCCTCCCCCCCTTCACCCCCCCCTTCCTCACTACCCCCACTACTCCCCCCTCCCCCTTCCCCTTCCCCACCCTCCCCCTTCGTTTACCTCGTGTGCTAAGGTCGGTGTTTATTATGGCTAAGGTAGTGGCGGCAGGAGATGTAAAGTCAGCCGAGGTATAAGAGCTCTTTTATATTCGTGCAAAGTTCGTGCATGTCATGTCGATCGTGAAGGAACAGTCTTGTGTGGATATATGTCATGTATTTAGTATTTAGGTATGTTTTTCGGTGTTTTTCGGTATGTAAGAGGGCGTTATATGGTGTTTTTATATGTATGGGTGCAACTATACAATATCAGTACATATCTTTTCATGAATGGCATAAAGAAGCAT
>NC_051408.1:29942992-29943333 GCF_015228065.2 Penaeus monodon
CACTAACAGCAAGAACCCATATAACATTGTATCAACAAGTCACCATAATCCAAATTTCACTCTTACGAAACCAATTTATTAAAAAGCCTTTAACAGGCTTCCCTCCTTCACCGTGACACAAACAGTTAAATTTCTCCTCGCAATATAGTAGTAATGTTCGCAATTTTTTTTTTCTGAGTCATAATTTAGTCCTTGAGGAAACCGGGTGTGAGGGAGATCAATCAATCTCCTTGGTTTCTCTGCTGTGGCTAATTCGGTCTGTGAAATAAAGCATCCTCTCGGCAGCTAAATGGATTTCTCAGGAAGCTGTCCACTTGAATTGTATGTGTAGCAGCTGTTGG
>NC_051408.1:29943436-29943507 GCF_015228065.2 Penaeus monodon
ATTCTTGTATGTGTGGTTATTCATTTCTGTATTAAAAATGTGTGTTTGTCATTAAGTCTCTATCATCCCTT
>NC_051408.1:29945278-29945392 GCF_015228065.2 Penaeus monodon
GATTAGGTAGACAGAGCCACATATGTCTAAATCTCCATAAAGATACGTATATTCCCCTTCCTACTGCGTCATTGATATCTCCTCAACACGCAATTATGACCAGAGGAAACAAAG
>NC_051408.1:29945445-29946187 GCF_015228065.2 Penaeus monodon
TTGTACCCAATGCCCCCCCCCCCCCCTTGCCGTGTGTCTTATGTGGAACCTCTCTTGTGTGTTTTGCATAGCTCACTTATCCCTTATAAGAGTCCTATATTATCCCTCCTTCCTTTGTGTGTTCTGACTGACCCCCCCCTGCCTCCATCCTTAACTCCCCCCTTCTCTCCCTAGACATGTATCCTGCACGTATCCTATCATCTCTTTGTTTACTAGAGGTGCCTCATCTCCGTCACGCACGTTAGCCTTGTTCCCTCCTCCCCCACCCACTTTCCTCCTCTTCAAGTGACTAAATTGCTGAAGGTTAAGGCTGTTGAAAACCCTTAATGAACTACGCGAAACATCTTTGCTCATATAATCACGCGGAGGGGTAATTGCGCGGTGACTATTATTTTCGTGTTCCTTCGTCTTTCCGTAGAGAGAGAGAGAACTACCTGGGTGTCCGAATCCCGAACAGTCCACGCGGAACCGTAACAAAGTAAACAGGCTGCGTCTTCATCCGGTCTGAGTTAGGGTCGTAACATCACACACTCTTGCATCATCGACGTAAATAGCCCTGATTTTCTCATCACAGTCCGCGCTAATGCCCCTCGAACGCCCTAATTAAATCACGCAATTTCCTGCGATGCTAAGGACCCCCCACCCCACCTCCCTGACCAGGACGTGGGTTCCTGCGTCACACTCACCGATTCATAATGCCTCGTCTCGGATTTTTGGAAGGATAATTAAGCAGTTCTTTTAT
>NC_051408.1:29946629-29946737 GCF_015228065.2 Penaeus monodon
TGCAATAATCGATGTCTCGTGTTTCTATCCCTGAGAAAAGAGAAATTCAGAGAAACGATGTTCTTTCCTGATAGATCGAGGTCTCATTAAACCACAGGATCATTCTCG
>NC_051408.1:29947397-29947516 GCF_015228065.2 Penaeus monodon
TCGCCGGTAATCCTCGAAGGTGAACAACGGCCGACCTACGCACGGCGATCGGCAGCTTTTTTCCCTTCCCGATTTCGGTTTGACTTTTTAATCGGATTAATGTCTTGACGGATTAGCGA
>NC_051408.1:29947699-29947861 GCF_015228065.2 Penaeus monodon
TAAGGGGGCAGATTTGGGGGATATAGGTTCTGGAAATGGAAGGTTCACTAATGGGATGTCATTATCGTCTTAATTGCCAAGGAATCACGCAAATTTTTGAAGGACATTAAGCGTGCACTCGGGGCGGGCGTGCGGCCGCTCCGGCGCTTGTTATGAGGCGTA
>NC_051408.1:29948496-29948640 GCF_015228065.2 Penaeus monodon
TTGACGAAGATCATTGCAGTTGTATCATCAAACATATCGCGAAGCTGAGTGAAAATATACGCTAAAACGCTAAACTTTTGGTATGTGCTGGTTGGGTTTTCATATTGCTTCGCGCGTTATATTCAATCATCGGACAAACACTTG
>NC_051408.1:29949121-29949525 GCF_015228065.2 Penaeus monodon
CTGTAGAAAAAAAAAAATGGTATCAAGCTTGACAAAAAGATAAATATCATTAAGTTTTCGCAGTTAATTAGTCTACCAAAGCCAATTATAAATTACATTGGTAATAATGACTTGTGATTCTTAAACTGTGAGCGTAAGAAGGTGTAAAAGTGACGAGGTTGGAGGAAGAAATAAAAAAAATCACTAACCTTTTGGAATTTCAGAGCAAACATCACGACCTATATGTATGTTATTCATAATTCTTTGATCAGATAACGAATGATGACGTATTTTCTTTCGTATTTTTGATTAAGGGGTTGATATCAAAGTGGGGTGAGGGTTGGGAGAAATGGCTTTAGTATATGCATGTATGTTTTGGGTGATGATAAAATGACCATATACAGTTCTCTTACTTTTTACGAATA
>NC_051408.1:29949723-29949970 GCF_015228065.2 Penaeus monodon
ACATTATATATTTTCTCACACGTTTACAGTAAACATCCATTTGTGTTATTTTCATTATCATTAGCACTCAAATTGCAGGTGTTTGCTTGTAAAATCTGATGCAACATATCTTCAGGATTTTTTTTCTATGTAATATTATGAATGAAAAACATGAGAAATAATGGTTTCATTTCATAAACCTCAATGATTATGCTTTTACATGACAACAGAAGAGCGAAAGTAAGAACAGTAAATCAAAACTCCATTA
>NC_051408.1:29950227-29950373 GCF_015228065.2 Penaeus monodon
AACTGCGTGGGGATTACAACCGCGAACATCCTGCTCATTCATAGATACGCGTCTAGTAGCAGGGATTATTTCTTCCTCAATTGATCAACTATGGCGCCGCGGGCAGATCCGGTGCAACCAGCCTCTCCTCTTAATCCCTGGAGATT
>NC_051408.1:29950464-29950889 GCF_015228065.2 Penaeus monodon
TCAGTTGCCCGGAATGTTTCCCGTTGACGAAGGTAATGGGGCAGTTCGGCCTAAGATAATGCCACGGGAGGGACGCGAGCTCAGCGAAGGCACTTTGAGCCCTAGGAACAGCGAGCGGAAGGCTCGAAACGGCAGGCGAAGGCCACCTCGTTAAAGGCTGGTTTCCGATCCTGGAAGTCCGAGTTTGAATTTTGAGTTTTTCCCACAGTTTGCCGGCAGGGGATTATCTGGTGGATGCTTGTGTGACAGTAAACGGAAATTGGCTGCTCGTTATTCACACGGATCCAGACCCGTGTGAAGTTATCCCTCCGGAGCCTCTAGAGGAACGCGAGAGGAACGATTGCAGGAACGTCAACTTCAGGGAAACAAGGACGGGAGGCTCTGGACTTAATGCAGTTGGCGTATATGCATGTATGTATACGTGC
>NC_051408.1:29953695-29953855 GCF_015228065.2 Penaeus monodon
CTGTGTCACTGTCTATACAGAAAATAGCGAATTCCCTGTGGTTAGAATCGAGTTCATTTTCGGGTCCGTTGATGACACAACGTTCAGGAATTTTGATGAAAATATATTTTTTTTTTTACCTCTAACTCAAATGTAGTTTTTCTGTTCCCTCCCCCACGCT
>NC_051408.1:29954246-29954717 GCF_015228065.2 Penaeus monodon
TTTTCCCCTCCCCCCTTATCCTTTCCCCTCCCCCCTTATCCTTTCCCCTCCCCCCTTATCCTTTCCCCTCCCCCCTTATCCTTTCCCCTCCCCCCCTTATCCTTTCCCCTCCCCCCTTATCCTTTCCCCTCCCCCCCTTATCCTTTCCCCTCCCCCCTTATCCTTTCCCCTCCCCCCCTTATCCTTTCCCCTCCCCCCCTTACCCCCTCCTTTCCCCTCCCCTCTCTCCTCCCTCTTATCCCTTTCCCCTCCCCCCCTTATCCCTTCCCCTCCCTCGATCAACCGCTCTAATGTTATGGTAGGAATATCAGGGATGAGGCTGGCGTCACCCTCACTCCTTAACAACCTGTGAATCTACAAGCTCCGGTGGATATTTTTCCCTTCCTTTTTTCCCCTCTCTCTTTTTTGTGCATCGTTTTTCCCCTCCTTTATCCGGGACTTGATTTGTGTGGCGTGTGGGTTTGCGTTTGA
>NC_051408.1:29954761-29954831 GCF_015228065.2 Penaeus monodon
GAGTGGGCGGGCGGGATCTGGTGTCGGGCGTCCTTCGGGTTGGATACGGGCGGGGGAGAACGAGGGCGTG
>NC_051408.1:29955099-29955278 GCF_015228065.2 Penaeus monodon
TCTATCGTCACGAATTCCTTTCAAACCAGATGCTCCAAAGTTGATACGATGCATCTCCTTGCAAAATTTCGAGAACGGGAAAAACTTCCTCAACTTCAGAACGAGAACAGGTAACAAATTCTTCATTTTGTTCAAAGAATTAAGAAAAAAAAAATCATACTCGCCAACATAATTACGAA
>NC_051408.1:29955344-29955480 GCF_015228065.2 Penaeus monodon
TTTGCAATCACATTCAATTGATCAGATATTTTCAAATGTGTCTCGGGTTTGCGTGTTAAGCTACGTAACATATTTGCGTGTCGTGGAAAGCAGTTTTATAAATTCTTCTATAATTACGTGGAAATGTATTATCTCA
>NC_051408.1:29955512-29956407 GCF_015228065.2 Penaeus monodon
TTACCTTATTTGATTTAGAAAAAAGAGATAAAAGAAAGAAAAGGAAATATGTTTAATCAAAAGGTCGTTATCATATTCAACTTTGCAATAATATTTCCAAATTATCTCTTACATTACATTTAACTTCAAATCTTAATTGTTATACGAGGAAGTGTCCGCCAGCGCGTCCTAACCCTTTCGAACGACTTTGCAACATCAAAGCCCTCTTTACCTTTGAGTTCGAATCGTCGCGCGTGACTTTAATGGGGGAAAAAATGGAATAATACTCCCAATAGGGGTCTCGAGAGTGACATTTCCTACACACACGGACAAAGTCTCATGTCTCGCTGGTTCCACGACGAAGCTTCCAGACAATTATGCCATTATAACCTCTAGCAAGCGTCCCTGGCGAGGATAATGCTGTAATGGCATTGTGGTCAATTTTAATACGAAAATCATGGAGACACAAAAACGGGAAAGTATATGGGAGCGAAGGTTTAACGGTATGCTGAGATGATTGAGGCAAGGGCGTGATTATGCTGCCGTCGGGGTGTGATAAAATAATCCTTTTTTGACTACGTTAGATCGGTTATGTGCGTGTGTCTGTTAAGAGTGCGTGTGACTATGGGCGTGTGTTTCTGTGATGGTGCTTTTGTGTGCGTTGGGTGTGTTTCTGTATTTGTTCTGGTGATGGCCTGCTTCATGGGGTCTTAGTGTTTTGTGCTGCTATCTCAGGTTTGATGATATTTCTAAACGAAGTTCATTCTGCTGTTCCACGCAATCTTCCATCTTATCCTTATACCTCTAGCTCCCTGCGTAGTTGCTGTATGCATTGTCATTTATACGAATCATGCCTCGATTACTCGAGTTTCTATCTCGTATTCAGGCTGCTTCATCTCCTCGTGTCATCAATATC
>NC_051408.1:29956901-29957113 GCF_015228065.2 Penaeus monodon
CAGACCACCAAAAGAGCTCTTAAAAACTGCACTCGGGGCCTCAGTGCGTGTCGACCCGCCTACGCTCACTGATCGCTTTATATTCTCTTCCGCTGAACCGTAGGCCTAAATGTGTGACTTCCTGAGGGGACACAGCGTCATGCTGAAGGGGGGGGGGTGGAGGGCAAGGGGTAGGGGGTGTCGGTAAAAGGGGTGGATGTTGGAGGACGGTG
>NC_051408.1:29957249-29957388 GCF_015228065.2 Penaeus monodon
CTCAGAAGATGGGTGGAAGTGACTAGGATGATTAAATGTACTTTGATTAAGCTTTCTTTAAGTAAAATGTTTCTGGAAATTACGATGACTGCCTTCTGAAATCTGTACGTACATAAATGCATGTATGTCCTTATTCGCC
>NC_051408.1:29957610-29959434 GCF_015228065.2 Penaeus monodon
AATTCCATCCACACACACCACGCCTCTGAAACCTTAAAAGTGGGAGAGTATGGATCTCCTCGTATTCAGCTTCATCAGCATCCTTATATTTATTTTCTGTAGGCTCACAGAGCATGGAGAGTAGAGTAAAGCCTACATCTAAAAAGCGTTAATTGAATATTGCTTTGTAAGTCTTTTGTTGTGTTAATAAGATTGAGGTCATTATATACGCATACTTTATCATTTTTAGTCTTTGTACAGAGCATATTTGGGTGTGGAAATAATACCCCAATTCTTTGTTCAAAAGGTAATTCCTTTTTGTAATCTAACTGTAGAATTCTTCGTTGTGCCGCAGAATGCAAAACGTGAAGGTACCGTGCAACAATAGAGGAAGGTGATGATAAAGATAATAAATTAGCTCTTTTGTATCTCATTTTAGTGGAGTGACCCTTTATTGCCGAGAGGTTGTGAAGTTGTACCTTTATGCAACATTAATAAGGATAGGTCGCATGCATGGATGCGTATACCTATAAGATAAGGTGAATTGAGCTCTTTACAACCTCTATGAGTAAGCGTCCATATATTCAATAATTTCGTTTCGTTTCCGTTTTTCTACGTCCTGATGATGGTGAACATCTGATGAATGTTGACTTCATTGGAGGAATTTCTTGCTTTAGTTTCGCTAATAATTTCATTTATTCGCATTGTTATTAAAATCAACTGGCATGTTTCCATAAACATGCCAGAGAATGAATTGCGATAAAGCGAGCATAGCCAAAAGTACATCTATTTATATAGAACTTAAAGGTATATGCTAGAATTATTTCTAAATACATCATCCCTCCAACACGCAATATAGTAAATTGATATAGCGTGTGCATGCGATCCTTCTCGTGCTTGCATGTATAAGCATACCATAGGTTCATGACTGAGTGCATGTTCGTGTGTAAAATACATGAGCATAGCGTGTATTACACTAAGTTTATAGAGAAATAATAACAATTTTCAAAATATCAACATGCTGTCAGTCCAATGGAAAACGCTTTACCTGTAATTGACATAATTCAGTTCTTTCATGACCAAATAAACGCTCATACTCATATCATCAACGATACACGATGCGGTATACTTTTCTTTTTTTCATCTTTGATAGTCTGGGTTGTATTTCATAGTTAATGGTCATCTTTTTTATGAAGAATACGTTCCATTTTCCAAAGCGGAGTTCCATTCAGCCGTTTTTCCCTTTGTATCATCGTTAATAAATGTTTTTGCATTCACACACATGGCCGTTTTCTGTGCTGATGACGGAGCCGCCATAAGGACATCACATATATCACGTGAGTCAGTGTCATTGCTGTTAAATATTGTATGATACCGTTACTTCCCCCGCTAATGACGTAACGACACCATCTCCGGAACACGTGACTGTCTGCGCGCGCACCTCACCATACTTCCGGCCTTGCCATCACGAGCTCACTATATTGTATGCAAATGTACCGTCGCTGCGTACCAAACGTTGAGATAAATTTCCACATTTTTTCCCATATAAGAAATCCTAATCTCTCATGATTCACCAGCACTCTAAAATCATATTCGAAACGATAATAAACAGATAAGAAAAACTCCAATATGCAAATGGACCACCGGAAAATAAGCTTGACCAGAAACCCTCCTCCCGGCTATCGGTGTGAAACAAGGGCAGACTCACAGGTGTGAAAATAGACAATAATAACAATTAACCAACGATTAGCCGCACCTGGGCCACGGTTAATTATGCTTAACAGTGTTAGCCATCTGAACAAGGGCACGGCAGAACGGGAGGAAGGGGAAGTGATAATGGGAAAT
>NC_051408.1:29959471-29959696 GCF_015228065.2 Penaeus monodon
GAAGTAATAAAGGGCCACAAAAGAGAGGGAGGAAAAGGGTGTAATTGGAACAGGACCGACGGACAGGCGGGAGACGGAGATAAAATGGATCCAGGTTTTGGTGTTTGAACAATGTAATGCGCTAGATTTAACGCCGGTTGAGGCTCCTCCTGTGGGCTGCCGGCCGGGCGAATGACGTAAGCGGATTGCAAAAGGGTAAATGGTAATTATTGCAAAGTGAGAAAG
>NC_051408.1:29959841-29960443 GCF_015228065.2 Penaeus monodon
TCTATTAAGACCCAAAAAGAGAGAAAGGAAAGGGGAGAGAAAAAGAAAAAGAAGAAAGGGAAGAACAAGAAAAGAACAGAAAAGGAGAACCATGAACACTGATGATAAAAAAAATATATATTTGCAATGGTAATGATGGTGTTGTAAGGATAGTGATAATAATCATAAAGATAACAAACACGATAGTAAAAGTAATGAGAAGCAATGAGTCGAAGCAGTAAAACATAATTAAAACGATGATTATAGCGATTGCCGTGGTAACGAAAGGAGTGACAATAATACAGTGATAATGTCTCTAAACAAACAATGATAATAATGACCAAGCTTATTTTTTCTTATAGTTTTATTTTTATTCATTTTTTTTTATATGTGTCTTGTTTGCTTTGTTGTTTACTTGTCCTTTTGGTTTCAGAGTTGTATACATTTTAAAGACTATTGATAATAAATATAAAAATGTAGTGCAGTCAGACACCATTCCGTCTACTACGAAATTTGTTATCAGTAGACCATAAAATGTTGGATAAGTTTGTAATTGCACATTGTGCTTCAGTTTTTCTGTGTAACCATTAGAAATTATGATGTTCTGCAAGAGTGAGACTCAT
>NC_051408.1:29961089-29962057 GCF_015228065.2 Penaeus monodon
CTTCCTCCTCGTTTATCCCTCCCTCATAAGTTTTCGCACACAAATGTATTTGTATGTGACCCTGGCAGCAATTCTCTCGCGGAAGTTAATTCGTGCATTCTCACAAACGTGGCTCCGACTTAATTATTTTCCTCGGTAATTTCAGCACTAAAATATTTTCTCTTTACTTTTTCAGATTTTTGTTTGGGGGAAGAGGGTTTATTTATGTTCCATTACTGTTTATTTTTGTACATAACTGACGCATACAAGAAATTCCAATTTCCGAGCACAACAGAAAACGGAAACGGCTGATAACGTGACTTGGCGATAATTTCTACGGAACACTTTTGTGTCAATAATTTATTGCTTTTGTTAAAAAAAACACTTTACAATTACTAAATAAATCGCGGAAAACGTTGCAACGAAGATTTGTTGCTTTGTTTGTTGCCATAAAGGCTGGAAAAATATAATACGAAACATAAATACACACTTTTTTATTGGGTTATTGCACGCCATGAGAACTTCAAGTTTGTGATACTCCATAAAAATGAATTTTAAGCTAAGCTGCTTTGTGAACACGCACGCCAACTAACAGTCTGATTCACTTTTTTGCAACCTGCAATAAAAAGCAACGTTCCAGGACCTACGGTGAAACCTCCTCCTGCTGGCTATGATTCCTTTAACCATGATCATGATGCTGTTCACCAAAAGTTGTATGAAGGATCGTGCTAGTAATAGTGTAATGGATATAAAGTAAATGGTAA
The DNA here is from genome assembly GCF_015228065.2 of Penaeus monodon. Taxonomy (NCBI): domain Eukaryota; kingdom Metazoa; phylum Arthropoda; class Malacostraca; order Decapoda; family Penaeidae; genus Penaeus; species Penaeus monodon. The sequence goes on from NC_051408.1 coordinate 29,961,833, forward strand.
TGCTTTTTTTGTCATCCGGATAGGTGCTGATGAGAATAATACTAAAAGTGATTTCCATTATGACAATTCTCAAAAAAGCTTCAAACTTACTTCCTAAAACGACGCGGAAGTTGATAATTGCCATTCCTTGATCACAAAAAAATTGAATAATTCTCTTATCCCATCAGTATCTCGCAATTGCAACAGCCAGCGAATCGAGGATGAGCGAAGAGAGGCATTTTATAG
>NC_051408.1:29962346-29962532 GCF_015228065.2 Penaeus monodon
AACACGCACACATAAAAATGAGACCATCACAAAAAGACGCGCGTCACACCCACATTATACTAAATATTCGCTCTGAAACCTCGCCGACGCCCTCCGTAGCGGACAAAGCAGTAAGCGGCCAAGCAGAAATAAACCACCCATTTTCTGCTTCAGGGGGTTTAACTGCCTCCTGTTGTTCGCGTCGGG
>NC_051408.1:29963332-29963782 GCF_015228065.2 Penaeus monodon
ATACATTTTGATGACCAACTGAGGCGCGAAGAAGAGCAGAGTTTGAAAGGGAAAGGATGCTGGGGAGTAGGGGGGAGGGGGGGGGAGTATATTGACAGGGGCGGGGGGGTTGAGGGGAGGAGGGGGTACGTGGGTGAGGGTGGGGGAAGGGGGGGTAGGGGAGAGAGGGGGGAGAGGGGAGGGGGAGAGGGAGGGGTAGGGGCTTGAGGTGGGGGAGAGGAAGAGGGGAGGGGGAGAGGGGAGGGGAGAAAGGGGTTAGAGTGTTAGATGATTTAGAAAAAGGATATTTCAAGGATGGCTGAAGAGTATTTAAAGAAAATCGAGTGCGTTTTGTTTGTGTATGGGGGGGGGGTGATAACTTATAACTCTTAGTGATTGGTTATCATTTCTTAGTAGTCAGAGGCCGTTCAGCATCTGGTATTGAGAATATTATAGTAAAGAAAAGTCGAT
>NC_051408.1:29963815-29964188 GCF_015228065.2 Penaeus monodon
TCAGTGAGTATTAGGAGCATGTGAAAATGCCTTACAGTAACCCAGAAGAGTGTAAAAGCTTCACAAACAAAACTAAAAACGAAAATTATTTACTCTTAAAGATCAACACTATTGCAAAGGCTTAGGAAACGGTTGCAAAGGACTAGTGGCTACAGAAGGGCGCGAGAACAGCCTCTGTAATAGCTTTCGTGAGAGTTCTCAAAGAAAACGTAAAATGTAATTTTCTTAAAAAAAAAACGAACTTTTTTGGAGCTGAACGAAAGCAGAAGTTTGGGAAATGCTGCATGCGCAAATTGGGTGTAAAAAAGGTTTTAGAGTTTTAGAGACATGTTGAAAATAAACCTATTAGTAGGGGGTTGATTTGGACTTAACC
>NC_051408.1:29964217-29964817 GCF_015228065.2 Penaeus monodon
TATGTAAAATCATATTGCATTAAGACAAAATTCCTTATGAATAAAAACCTCATAGTGTCCCGGCCTTGATAATTGTAAAAAGAAAAAAAAGAAAATTGAAATAATAATCATGAATTTAAAAGACATTAGATATGAACAGTGATAAAATAAAGATATTCTTTAAAGACATTACGCAGGACGAACTTACACTGTTGGGCTGAAGACCAATGCAAAATTACCCGAATGTCTTGTTATGACGAGTTTGAGGTCTCGGGAATTTATGCAAATTCCAAATTTTATGATTCTTTACAGCAACTGAAGAACCTTAAGAGTTACCTTTGGTGCAAACTGTGGCTTCGGAAGCAGTCCCCGCAAATATAAAAGAAATATGATAATCAGGGTATGTTAATGGCAAAGTGCGGAAAAAATACACATATGCAAAATTTAATTATATTCCTCATGGAAATTTGCCGGAAAGTAATGGCATCTAAAAAGAACAGCATAAGAAACGGTCGGGGGAGGAAGTCAGCGTGTTTACATGGATTGTTTAACACTGAAACGTACCGTGCGATGCGAGCAGGAAAAATACATCAGAATTCGAATAGAAATTTTCAAGGTTAA
>NC_051408.1:29965548-29965613 GCF_015228065.2 Penaeus monodon
AACAACTAGAGAAAACACTAACACGTTCGTAATTGACACCTTACCTGTGTATATATATATAGTAT
>NC_051408.1:29965920-29966048 GCF_015228065.2 Penaeus monodon
ACACGCCAGGACCCCCCTCCTCCTCATGCCTTCCCGCACCACCGTAGGGTCGGCAGCCACCAGCGCTCGCCCATGGGTGAAACAGGGATTAAGTTCTTCCTTTTTCCTCTCCACAACCTCCAATTTTC
>NC_051408.1:29966443-29966633 GCF_015228065.2 Penaeus monodon
ATTATACAGTGCTACCCAAGTATGAGTGAACCGCCGCCGCTGTGACTGTGAAGCCGAGCGGTGAATGACTGCATTATTATTCATTATTTGATTTCGAAGTGAACAATGGCTGCCGCTCTTCGGGGAGTGTGACGTCACACCGAGGCGGCGCCGGAGACTCGTGCTCAAACTTTGTCCTTATTTTGGCTGT
>NC_051408.1:29967591-29968010 GCF_015228065.2 Penaeus monodon
TCTAAAGCAGCTGTTAGAGGGTTTAGGTTGTCTACGCCACTTCAACAGTGCAGAAACCGAAAATTATGACCCCCTATCAATAAGCTCTTTGCAACAATGAAAACAGACAACATGCGCCCAACAAAAGCGCATCGGCCGCCGACCCGATATTCCAAAAAAAAAAAAAAATGCATTATACTCTCACTCTCTCGTCATTATCGATCTCCCCTCGCCACGAAAACCAATAAATTAGAAGAACCCTTTAAAAAAAAAACGAGAGACCAACAATGAGAAGAGCGTAGAACAGAGTAAAAAATGGAAAAAATTCCGCACTGGAAATTTCGCGGGCGAGTGCGCGTCCTCTCGCTCTTACACCTGGCGGCCAACACGCGACTCACCTTGGCGGTCTCCACCTCTGTGCGCTTCCTTCCCACCTCGTT
>NC_051408.1:29968370-29969101 GCF_015228065.2 Penaeus monodon
ATTCGTTTGCATTGGCACGCTACACGCAGCAGGATGAGAGCATAAGACCTTTCAACTAATGTCTGAGCTGTTATCAAACATGCATACTGCTGTTTCGTTTTCATGAAAATGTACCCAGCATTTTATTCAATGTCACAACGAACATCACCAATCATCCATCATACATTTTTCAACAGGCTAGAATTTCTGAAAGCAACTAAATAAATAAATAATAGAAAATCGTTATCGCGCATATGACTTATTCAGATATGAATACCAGTTAATTAAGTATGTATTTATTCAACCTAATTGCTAATCATCTGTTTCTTTTATAAATCTGTATAGAATAAATATCATCAAATGTCTACGAGATAAGTAAAAAAAAAATCTTTTCCATTCAGTCATATAAATGTATCCGAATCACTTACCAATCATGAAAGTTTATCCTTCCAACTTTGCAATCATCTCATTGAAACTAATCCAGGTGCAACTCGCCCCCTCGATGTCCAAGTCAATCAAAACAAATCCCAAATTGCGGTTTTCTCTCATATTCATAATTTTTTTTTTTTTCGACGGATGGGATACACATATGTCGTTAAGTCGTAAAGCATCGTTTAAGAAGGACGGCGCTAAACGACTGGCGATTTGGGGCCTAATCTGCGCTTCTTTATCATCCGGCCTGATTGGGGGATTGGTCAGTTCAGCCGGAAATTGGCTCGGTTTGCTGTGGGTGATTAGGCTAAGGGGGGATT
>NC_051408.1:29969735-29970066 GCF_015228065.2 Penaeus monodon
CCCATACCTCCCTCTCCCCCATCCTTCCCCCCCCATCCACCACCCTCACCTACCCCCCACACCCTTGTCCCTACCTCCCTCCCCCCAACCTCACCCCCATCCTCCTTCACCTCCCTCCCCCCAACCACACCCCCATCCCCCACCCCCACCCCCTCCCCCCATGCCCCACCCTCTCTCCTATACTGACCACGTGTCCGAGCGCGGGGAGGCAGGCGGTGTGCGATTAGGAGACATAATAGGACTGTTCGGGGGACGCGATGTAAATTAAGTGCGATTGATTCTCGGCTTGTGTTTTGTCGGCGAAGCGGGAAATTCGGCATGTGCGACCGCG
>NC_051408.1:29970639-29970814 GCF_015228065.2 Penaeus monodon
AAAAGAGACGGAGAGAAAAAGGATAAGAGTGAAAGCGATGAGTAGTGAAGGATGGTAAGTCGTGCCACGTGCTACGCGACAGGTGACAGGTTAATAGTCTTATTTATGAATTTATTTTTGTGTATTCTTTTTCATCAAAGCCATATGAGGATTTACTACAACAACTACTACTACT
>NC_051408.1:29971135-29971568 GCF_015228065.2 Penaeus monodon
GGAGGAGAGGAGTCAAAAAAAAAAAATCAACACCAGCTCACCAAAGAGGGGAAAAGAGGGGGAAAGAGCCAACCTGAAGAGTCGTTACGCTATAATTATCATTTATTTTGCACCGCGTGTCATGTGGATTGATCGCTGGAATGGCGGCGGGTGTTTGGACGTCACAAAGAAAACGGGAGTCAGGAGGGGGAGCTCAATTAATCACTATTGTCCCGACGTCGAATGTACACCTCGTTATGTTCATTGTGCTTTACTCGTTCGATAAGAAGAGGCGAAAAAATAACACTTCCCTAATATGCACGACGTTTATTATTGGCTCTGATCAAAAGAGCCTTCCTGTTCTTTCCCACCGCGTGTCGATGGGCCAATGGAAATGTAATTGATGGTGGATCTCAACTTATACGGCTGCTCTGTATCATCTTATTAGCAAAAT
>NC_051408.1:29971966-29972653 GCF_015228065.2 Penaeus monodon
CTCTTTTCTCCCAACATTGGCAGCATCTTCATTGCCGATCCTCTCCGCCCAGCTTCTTTTTTCCATCCTTCTCCAAACCCACATTTCAAAAGTCTCTGTTCTCTAAATCACGTCGGTTTACTTACATCTTTGTGATTTATACAAGTCCACCGCTTTCACAATCTTTATTTTCACACTCTGAATCATATTCCTTCTACTAAGAGCTGCCTTTGCCATTGCAATTCTTGCTCTAATTTCGGTATCGTATTTCCCATCATCAAATAATAAAACTTTACAACTTGTTCTATTTCTTTTAGCATTTAGAGTGATAATCGCATCTCCACCGGCTTGTCTAGATATAAGCAGAACCTTCGTCTTCTTTACACTGATATTGGCTCCATATTCTAATACCTCATTTATTTGTCCATTATTTATCTAATCCGTTCTCGGTTTCGGCAATCATGCCTTAATCATCTGCAAACCTTACATCTTTTCATAATTCTCCTCCAGCATTCACTCTTTCATTGTAGTTACGTAATCCGTCTGCCATCATCCTCTCTGTATAGATTGAAAATTAACAAAGGATATAGTCCAGGTGGAATCTACTAGTGTCTCCTGACTTTTTATATGTATATCTGCGTCTTTTTTCATGCACAAAACAGGTGTTAGCTACTTATATCTTCCACTGGTAACAGAACTCAACAAACC
>NC_051408.1:29973454-29973870 GCF_015228065.2 Penaeus monodon
ATGTTAGAGCATAATACTCTGCAATCCCGGGAATAAAATAATAACGATCACAAAAAAAATAGATAAAAGAAAAAATAGATAAAATTTGTTTGGAAACTTTCAAAAAAAGCATGGTCTCCCTTCGCGCAGAAAAAATGTACACAAAGAGTGAAAACCCGGACGGTGTAGTAGCTTTCTTCGACAAGCGAAATCAAAACACGAACTCCACACGGTCCGTGTTTGTTTGTGCGTGCTTTTGTTTGTGCTTTGTAAGTATAAACCCGCGGTTGTTTTTTTGTGTTACGCGCGTGTGTGTAACGCGAGAGAATTTTGTTTGTGGTTTGGGAGTGATTTCACTTTTGTTAGTGTTAGTGCAGTTTCTTGTTGCTTTGTTTTTGTGTTTTGCTTTTTTTTCTGTTGTGTCGTTGCTTTACCTC
>NC_051408.1:29975739-29976102 GCF_015228065.2 Penaeus monodon
CCACTTCTAGAAACCTGGCACGTTTATCAGAGTTGAGAAAACGGCTTTTCCCATGTGTACAATTTCCCTCTTCGCAGCTCAAACAAATAATCACTGATTAACACATAAAAGACACGTGAGCGACACCTGGAGGCTGGCGGGGACTCCTTGTGTTAACACGTGAGGGACAAATTATATGGAGAATAATTATCTTGTTTATTCCGGGACGAAATGTTTATGTAACGTGTCCGTCTCCGTGTTGCATCTATTTCGTATCGGTAATGCATGTTGCATCTCCCTGCCCTATGGAGAGGTGCGCATGCCGGTGTTTGCTTAAATGATTTTGTATGAAATATATCTCCATGGGAAGATTTCGGTTTCCTG
>NC_051408.1:29976317-29976582 GCF_015228065.2 Penaeus monodon
GGACGTTGACAAGTGTTCTATCGGTAATGCACACTAATAGTGAATGACGAGCGATTGGATATGCATTAAGATCACATTATTTACAAGGTCCAAAGAGAAAACTTTATGCAAACGTTACAGGACACAGTGTAACATTTACAACTTATGCAAAATGAATGTGAGTTGAAAATAATTTGGTTTTTATGTTGATGTCATTAACCACTGATAAATAGTTATTAATACTCTACCAAAATTTAGATAAAAGATAAGTCATTGGCTTAAACGT
>NC_051408.1:29977549-29977644 GCF_015228065.2 Penaeus monodon
CTTTCTCTTTACCTTCCTTTACCTACCCTCTGTCGCACTTTCATTTCCTCCTCTCTCTACTTCCTGAAAAAGAAATTGGGAGAGAGACCGTCGCG
>NC_051408.1:29977984-29978276 GCF_015228065.2 Penaeus monodon
ATACAAAAAATCTATAACACAACACTTACCTTAATCATCAGTGGTGCACATACACTTCCTGCAAAATCAAGGCACATTTCAAGAAGAAAATTCCCTTCATCGCCCTCACCGTAACCATCACGTTTATTATCCAAATAAAATCTCATAAATCATCTCGTCGCATATTATGTTCTTAGCAAAGTTCTCACCGACGGCGGAAGGAAAACGAGCTGATGACAGGGTCTGGTGAGCAGGCGGGCGACTACGGGGAAAGAGAGGAGGAAGGCCAATCGAGGAATTGCAAGAGACAAGG
>NC_051408.1:29978412-29978482 GCF_015228065.2 Penaeus monodon
CAGGTGTAAGGATATGGTTTACCCTCGAAGGGGAAGTGGGGAAGCGAGGGGGTCTAATGTGGCGAGACGG
>NC_051408.1:29978690-29979857 GCF_015228065.2 Penaeus monodon
GGGCCCAGTGGGGGGTAGAGAGGAACGCCCACCGCAGGTTCCCAAGCACCTCCCGCATCGCCAAGGTCTCCGCCGCCCGTGAAATAGTCCCTGACGCGTGCGCCGGACGTGACCAGGCGCGCGTGCACCGAAGGGCGAACCGACGTGAGCGCCCTTCCCTTCCCCCTCTCCCTCCCCTCTTCGGCCGCCTTAAGAACCGGACTCACGAAGCGCGAGGCACTTTCCCCCGACGGGCAACGAGCGGGCCGAGCCGTAGTCAGGAACCGCAGCAGCAACACCTACCAACGCCCAACCGCTCGGGCGTTCGTCAAACTCTCCTTCCGAGAATCAAAGGCCGTGATCAGAATTTCCTCGAGAGTTTCCGCCGCGGCGCTGGAGGGAGATCTTCGCGGTTTGCTAATCGTCTGATCATCGGGCGTGTCATGCGTCGCTGTCATTTACCACGATGTCGAGTCAAGGACACCGCTTTGACAATCCGATTCTTCCTACTTAGCATAATGACTTTCACAGTCGTTGCCTCTTATAACATACTACGGATTCACTCCATAAATCTCAGACGTAGCTTACCACACGAAAAAACACCTTCTGTACGAGTTGAACCTTTAAAACCCGCATAAAGAATAGGAATTATATGCGAAAATGATATATAATATTCACAACCAAACCTTGCATTTACTAGTTGCATCGCTCTTCGTGAAGGTAAACTTAGGACAAGGAAGTGATTTAAATTTGTCATAAGAGAGAAAACAAGAGTGAGCTGCATCATGCTAACATTTGTTCCCTGATAATAGTGATTATATCTTTAGAATTAATTTGAGTTCGATTTCTTTCTCTGATTTTTTTATTAGCTTCAAAATAATCCTTGAAAAATATGCAAGGTTATCTTATCCTCATGCAACTACCAAAGCATAGTGAGTTTTGTACCTAAAACATTGAAATTGAAATAAAGAAAGGCCAGAATGCATTCTCGAAGAACATATCAGCTCTTAACTATTAATTCATCAATTATTTGATTAAAGAATCTGCAATTTATTAAACTATTACAGCATTCTACATTTAGCAAACACGTACTCACTTTCCCTCCAGAATCGTTTAATTATGTAATAAGCAATGATAATAAAGTTATATGCATCTATCTAAAAACGATAGATCCATATTCCAGTATTC
>NC_051408.1:29980089-29980709 GCF_015228065.2 Penaeus monodon
TTCCGTGATTTAGTTCCCTGTGACCCTAGCCAAAGAATGGACTCTCTCGCAGATTTTATCAACAGATAACGTTGAAATACGATTCAATCTTCTCATTATCGTAATAAAAAACTTCATAGATGTTTCAACCCCATTGTTCCACTGATACACCTATATAACACCTATATATCGAAAGGGCACTCACAAAACTATCAGTATTAAGGCGTTTGACATTATCTTTATCCCAGTGTTAAATCATTATCCCAGCGTTCCAAAAGGTAGGCCTACCACTTTCAAACCCAAAAAATGACTCGACCAAACCTGAAAAAAGCAAAAGAATTCACGAACTGATAACCAGTAGTTCGGGAGATACTTAATCTAAAATAATTCAAAATTCGTGAAACTGCATAATCAAACCAACCACTCCCTTTAGATGCCATACAACCCCCAGTCCTATTCACTACATGTATTCAAGACCTATAGATTATCGAGCGATTTCATTTGTTTAGTAAACGGACAGCGCATTTAAGAATGTGAGTTAATTTCTATAGACCCCCGATAAAACATTTTTAAAATTCTTGCAGTGACGACCATACAAAAAAACTCAGAGGCTGTCAGATGAGAGCGAGAATCTCTGTTAA
>NC_051408.1:29981273-29981360 GCF_015228065.2 Penaeus monodon
GTTTTGCATGTTATATCGCATCGATTGGCAGGACAAGCGCATATCCTTGAACACATTTTTTGGAACCAACTATCTCATGATACTGGA
>NC_051408.1:29981377-29981598 GCF_015228065.2 Penaeus monodon
AGAACCAACTATTTGATGATACTGGATTTTTTTTTTTTAGAACCAACTATCTCATGATGATTTTTTTTTTCAAACTTTCGAAACAAAATGAAAAGAAGTTTTCCCAAATCATCAGTGACAACAAGCATTTAAACAAAGGGTCAGGCAATGATAGTGTTATCAAAGTCTGCTACACTTTCACTATTTATCTTCAGTCTTTGTCTGATTTTGTGGTGCTTTTA
>NC_051408.1:29981894-29982126 GCF_015228065.2 Penaeus monodon
CGAAAGCACATGATATCCCGCCCCATCAGCGAGAGGCTTGGGTGCCCATCGCCGCCGACGCAGATCCCCCCCAGAGCAGCGCAGGGAACAGGGTTAATGCTCACAGTTTCCCATCATTTTCGTGTTACCAGTGCATGAAAAGCCACCATGAAAACCACTCGCTAAAAATCCTTACCGGAAGCAAGATTTTGACCCCGTTAAATCACACGTCTTTTACGTACTGCGAATTCAG
>NC_051408.1:29982178-29982715 GCF_015228065.2 Penaeus monodon
ACGTTAGATGTTATGTAGAGTGGACTGATGATAAAACCCACTCGCCTAATGGTTTGGCCTCTGTAGATTATCATTCGGAAAATCTATGATAACGTAGAGTAAATATCAGAGTAAAAGAGGCCTTTACCACGCGGTGAAATTAACTCGGCATCGTTGCCATAATAGAAGGACGTCCCACCTCTCCTTAATCAAATATGATCACTACCGCTTAGATCAGATAGGATGAGATTTTCAGAAATCTATTATAATATATGCAATAATAGCCTTTTAAGCAATTTTCATATACAATTTTGGCGAGCGTATGATAAGCTAAATGCGCGGTTTGAAAATGACTCGGTCCCACCTAACCTGGCAACGATGACGCCCTAAGTAAGGGTTAGGCCCGATGCGCGATGATGTCCGGTTATTTGCAGTGTCCTGTTACGATGATGCACTGCAGATTGTCGCATTTTTAGCGGTGGAATAAGCTGAACATAGTATCGTAGTGAAGTTGAATTATTAATACATAAATAGATACAGATTTCTGAGGGCAATTTA
>NC_051408.1:29983606-29984102 GCF_015228065.2 Penaeus monodon
CTGTAGCTTAGTGGGTGTGGGTGTTTTACTGTGTTCTGTGCAATATATTAGTTTTAATAACAGTGAAAAGAGTGACCTAGCACACAACACCACACTTTGGTGCTGTGCAAATATTGTAAATGATCAGGTTAAAACTTTGATGTAAATGAACTAGAAAAAAACAATGTATGGTTTTGTTGATTCACCTTATCAACAAGGTATACAAGCAAAGTATACAGGCAAGTTACACATTGCATGCAACTGTAACGTTATTGCTGCTCCCTGCCAGGAATTCTAGCTGTTTGTGTAATTCACATCGCACACAAAGCTATAGAACGCACGTCATGTAAACCATCTCTTTTACATCTTCAATATAATAAATTCTCACAATGCAGAGATTTATAGGTTTTGAGTGTCATCGCCAGCTGTCTCGCTCTATCAGCCTGCATCGTCATGATTTTCTATTTTTAAAGGATGTGTGGACAGAAGAGGCTCATTACTAATTCTACCAATGGCA
>NC_051408.1:29984547-29984731 GCF_015228065.2 Penaeus monodon
CCCTGTGAACATAAACGAAAGATACATTCAACACCAATGTATCTTCGTGACAACGTGATATAAAGTCCTCCCTCTTCCTTGACGCTTCACCTGTCATCAGCCACCACAATGCATGTGCTTTTGGACTCGACGAAATCATTTTCCCAATAACATCGTTGTGATAAAGCGACCGGCTACAGATTAT
>NC_051408.1:29985034-29985580 GCF_015228065.2 Penaeus monodon
CATCTTTTGGATGCCACCGGAAATAGACAACAAAACAGATCATATCATTTGATGAGCCACATTATGGGTGTTTCCGAAGTCGAGGTTAACTGTTTTTGCTATATTCACCTAATAGGGTTTCCTGTTTTGCCTATAATTATCATATATTTTTTTTTATATACGACATCTGTGACCGCTCTCTGTATAAGGACGAAAATATATATATTAAAAAAAAGCTTTTGTCGATGCAGTTAATCTTAACGTACTGGAAAATAAGTACCTCAGGAAGGGACCACACCCAGCCAGTTCTTTCGCCTACGAGTATTCGAAAATTTAATGCTAATAGCTTTTAACTGAAAAGTTGATTGCGAAACGGGTGATTGATCGCTGTTGATAGATGGGATATAGTGAAAAGATCAATAGATTCAGTAGAATATCAACTGATATTACGGATAGAAATGGATCTGATGTTATCGCCGTTTTATTGTGACGGGGTGGAAAAAAATTGGAATCTGTCAAATAAAGGATAATATATGTGGGCTCGAAATTATGAATCCAGTGATCCCG
>NC_051408.1:29985612-29985948 GCF_015228065.2 Penaeus monodon
CGAACAAAAGATCACGGCATAACAGGAGCGACTCTGTCAGATAGCAAGGTTTGGAAGCTTAATGTGGCAGAACGCGAGATGAAACTCGTGGATGTTAGAGTGTCTCGCTTGTATCACCTCGCCGGGTCTTGTTTACCTCCGCGGTTCACATCTGATGGGTTACGCCTTGCGGAGGATGTGAACGGTAACATCGGTTTGCGTGTTTACATCTACTATGATTCTCTTTTCTTTTTTACATCTTCTTTCTGCATATTTGGTTTAGGTTCCATCAGTTCATCCTGTGTTTCAGGTATGGAATGCTTGACTGGAAATCCCTTTGCGTTACTGATTCTGGAT
>NC_051408.1:29986389-29986669 GCF_015228065.2 Penaeus monodon
GCCCACTCCACATCACATACACCCGAGCACACAAATGCTCACGCGCCCATCCCTTCTAAGTGATTTTTCACATCCACTGCCAATTTTCAACAACAGAAATGAAGTCAATGAAGCGTTTTAAAGCAACAAAAAAAGCTTCTACTGCCGAACTGCGCTTCATAGAATTACCCGGGACGTTTGTGGAAAGGTGAATGACGTCACAGAAAAGGTTCATTTTCACTCTTGACTGCAGACTCAAAGGCGCCACCTGCCAGTCACGTCGGGCGGTCACGTGACTGGA
>NC_051408.1:29987539-29988052 GCF_015228065.2 Penaeus monodon
ATGAAACATCAATTTTTTTTAATTATTTTCTTTGCAATTATTGTCTTTACTTCATATTTTGTCATTAATCCCGATTGTTTGTCTGTCTTCTTCTGCTGTTATTTGTCTCTCTATTTATTTGTCATTATCTTTGTTTCCCTGTTTCCTTATTTTTATTTGTCCTCGTTTTCCCTTCTTTTAGTTTTTACCTCCCTTTTCCCGTTTTCTTTGTTTATTTACTTCATTTTCTTTGTCCATTTTTTTTTTCTCTCTCTATTCTTATTTGTCAGTTTTTTTTTATTGTTGTTATTTCGGTATTTTTGCTTCATTGCCTTTGCTCTTCTTTGTCTTTGTTTTCTGTTTTATTTATTTATTTATTATTATTATCATTCTTTTGTTGTTGTTTTCTGTCCTGGTTCTTTCTCTGTCTCCTTGTCGATTTATCTTCAGTTATATGCTATTGTATATATGCTAAATACAATAGTCTGATTTTTTACAGACGAATTCATATCTTGTTAGGGTTCAGTGAACAGA
>NC_051408.1:29988083-29988296 GCF_015228065.2 Penaeus monodon
CCTATTTCGAGATCTTTCAGAAAAAGGGGGAGGGAAAAAAAAAGGTGAGTTCAGTGGCTGGGAACATATTTCTTTCTTGTAAATATTAGGTGAATATGTTTACGTAGTGGGTTTTGCGTTCGATAGTCGGTTGGAAGGTTCTACAATGTGTGGGATGTTTGTTTTACATAAAAGTGACAAGGTGTTTTAAGTATGTAATACGACTGCTTTGCT
>NC_051408.1:29988325-29988615 GCF_015228065.2 Penaeus monodon
CTTGCCAAATAAGATTTTTTTTATGTCATATTTTTTCCCCCTGAAAACAATAAGAATGACAAAATGTTTGACAGTTCATATCGATTCACAGGATTTCACTAAAGATGTAACAAATAATGTATTGCAGATGTAAAGATTTCCACTACAGAAAGCAAAATATTGAATAGTGTTGTTTATCAGCCAAAAGAGTTAAAGTCATTGTTGCTCGTAAGTTCATTTTGAAAGTATTTTATTGGGAAGAAATCGATTCTGCGATGTTTGATTGTATCATGCCTGTGTGTCTATACTTT
>NC_051408.1:29989128-29989411 GCF_015228065.2 Penaeus monodon
TCACAATAATATCCCCAACAGTAGCTGATCTTCACCCAGCGTCGCCCAGCCCCCCCCCCCCTCCTGTTCCCCCGACGGTGTCGCCCTTCTCGTGTCCACGCCCCCTGGGGACGCAGGGAAGGTCTCCCACCTGCCATCCTCGCGCCGCCGCACTCGCCGACTTACCGACGGGGCTTGGCATCGGGCGCCGGGGTGACGGCTCCCGCGCCCGGTCAGCCCGCGCCGCCGCTGCTCTGCCTCCCGATGGCCTGCGAGTGACCGCCGCGACCTCGCCGCCGTCGGG
>NC_051408.1:29989603-29989989 GCF_015228065.2 Penaeus monodon
TTTATCGACAGATGACTCGGTGTTTCGAACTCGAAGGTATTGTGCCTGAAAATTTATTGATGTTTGTTGATTTTCCTCTTTTTAATTCTTTATTCGTTTGTTTGTTGATTTTTCCTCTCGCTGATTATTAGCTTTGTGATAACGGAATGTGCATATACTGCTTTCATCTTTGTGCTTTTACGAAAGAGATAATTATGAAAAAAAATTGAAGGTAATTGGGTTTCATAGATAGATCGAAAAAAGAAAATAAATAAAAAAATCTTTTAGGTGAATTCAAAAGGACAGACAGATGGTCAGCATTCTTCTGATCTTCATATACTCGGCGGAGAGTATCAGGAGGTAAAAAAAAAAGTCAAATGGAAAATGGTGCCTTTTCATAAAACGAG
>NC_051408.1:29990223-29990343 GCF_015228065.2 Penaeus monodon
GCACGCACGCACGCACACGCATCCTCTTGACCGCGACCTCTCATTACTTTCAGGAGTCACTTCCGAACAAACCATACATTTATACACTCGACGGGAATCAATGGGAGGGTAATAAAACGA
>NC_051408.1:29990539-29990664 GCF_015228065.2 Penaeus monodon
GGAGTTCCAATCGTCGACAAAGCTTTGCCACATGAATAACTTCCGACCTATTCAAGCGAGCCCTGACAATGGCGCGTGAGCCTCAATCGTCGCAGAAGCACAGTCCGTCTGGTTTTAAAGGTCCC
>NC_051408.1:29991426-29991544 GCF_015228065.2 Penaeus monodon
TTGTTCCCTGTCACGCCCTGTTGTTCGAGCGCGGGACACCTGCCGTTCAGCCTCATTGACTCCTCCCACCTTCTGTCTCCTGGACCCTGTCAGCGACCATCACCCCCCCCCCCCGCCC
>NC_051408.1:29991574-29991675 GCF_015228065.2 Penaeus monodon
GTGGTCTGCCAGCGCGGACGGGAGATGGCACGCTGATGACCGGCGAGCGAATGCTGTCCCCGGAAACATTTTTTTTTATTATTGGGGATGAATGTAAGGCA
>NC_051408.1:29993281-29993563 GCF_015228065.2 Penaeus monodon
CCCTCCCTTCTCTCACCCACACATCTGTAACCATAACACTCCAGTCGACTAGCGAAAGTAGTCTACCACACCTGATCGTCCTCACGGTCCCCTGCGCAAAGTGACAGCAAAGTCCGGCAATCAGTGTCAACAAGGAAAGCTCCCGCATGTCAACTTTTAGCGACCAGGTAAAACGTATAGGACACCCCCTCTATCTCCCTCCCTCTTACCCCCTCCCCACCACCCTTATGTGGTCGCGTGGCCTCCTACGAGAAAAAGGCCTTCGGTGATGGAGGGGCTTAA
>NC_051408.1:29993602-29993672 GCF_015228065.2 Penaeus monodon
AACAAGCCAAAATGCGGCCTCATTGTGGTTGTGGTAGTTAGGAGCCACAGGAAACGGACGTCTTTGTTTG
>NC_051408.1:29994611-29995049 GCF_015228065.2 Penaeus monodon
AATTACGCAATTACATTTATGTTCTCAGGATGTGATATCATTATTGATGGACTGTATATCAATAAAAATTATATTAGTAGATAATCCAGTATAAGGGTAATATAAGGAAGGACAGATAAAAGAAATACGAAATGGCAAAAGATTAAATATCATACACATTTGCGTTATTCAGAGAGACTACACAAACGTTGACATTTGTGAAGCCTTTTGAACATGCAAAGTCTTCCCTGGACCAATGAAGAATGCAAGGACAGTCATACGGGACAGTCGTACAACACGCGCCACGACCCTGAACTTTGCTACGACCGCCCCACACAATACGTCTTGACAGGGCGACCCATACAATACAGGGGGCTGTAATCGGCGAAGCGGCCCTTTCGAAACAACTGGCCGCTTTTGTTGCGGGTTTGCGCGTCTGTCTCTTTGAGGCAGTTTTTT
>NC_051408.1:29995379-29995868 GCF_015228065.2 Penaeus monodon
CATCATCCCAGAAAAAAAGAACGAAATAAGAGAAACCGAAATAGGAGAAACAGCGTTACCATGCCCGGAACGGCCGTCACCGCAGCCAGCCGAAATAACCTCGTTTCCCGAACCCGCGAAGTGATTGTTCGAAGAGGCGGCCGCAGTTGAATCACCTCGTATAGGAAATTTGCGAGAGTGATTTCATTCCGAATCATCTTCATTCCGGTAATAAGATTTCTCCGTTCTTCGCCCTGGATTTTGCCTCCGGGGCGTTTTTAGATCTGCCGGGCCTTGTGGGCGAGGAGGGGTGGGGGAGAGACGTAAGGGGTGGGGGAGGGAGCATTAGGGGTGGGGGAGGGAGCGTATGGGGTGGGGGAGGGAGCGTAAGGGGTGGGGGAGGGAGCATTAGGGGTGGGGGAGGGAGCGTATGGGGTGGGGGAGGGAGCGTAAGGGGTGGGGGAGGGAACATTAGCGGGGGGAGGGAGCATTAGCGGTGGGGGAGGGAGC
>NC_051408.1:29997276-29997545 GCF_015228065.2 Penaeus monodon
GAATCCATGAAAGTTCATCAGGAGAAAATCTAAGACTGACAGAGACTGAACAAACTTGAATGCGAAAGTGAACAAACTTGAATGAACAAATTTGAATGAACAAAGTGAACAAACTTGAATGAACAAACTTGAATGCGAAAGTGAACAAACTTGAATGCAGTGAACAAAGTTGAATGCGAAAGAAAGGGAAAAAGAAGAATAAGATATATAATGATATCTTAAGAATAGAAATTTCTTAATTTTAGTTTTAAATTTATTAATAGCAAATT
>NC_051408.1:29997998-29998505 GCF_015228065.2 Penaeus monodon
ATTTCATCATAAAGTTCTAAATGTTGGTTGTGTGTGAACAATTACAAGAGCGATACTACAAGCTAAGAAATGAAAAATCTCAGGACAAGGAATCACTGCTTCCCACTAGATTTGTGTCACCTCCTAATGCCTCCTAATTTGTCACACTTCCCGTTTTAAAGACCAAAAAATAACAGCACACAGGTGCCCACTATCTCCTAAACGGACAAAGCTGGTCTCAACAACAGTTCTAACAACAGGTGGTTGTGTTCATTAAGTACAGCAGCTTTTGATTCTAGTATTCTCTCTTTCTTCCTCTCTTTTTGAAGAATGTTGCAACGCCCTGGAGCAATATAACGCATATGAGAAACATGGCCGTGGGTATATGACAACCTAAAAATGATAAAAGAGAAATTAATGCTTATGTGCTTCCAGACTCTTCTGGAACTTGTTAAAAATACTGATGAAGTTTGGCGTCTTAGGATACGACTTTGCGGTGAGGTTTATTATAACTATTTGTATGTATAA
>NC_051408.1:29999376-30000406 GCF_015228065.2 Penaeus monodon
CACATATAAACCACTGTAGCAATTTTCCTGCATAAACGTACCAAAGCACGTAGCATGGACGGATAAGTGTGACTGAAATTGTAGAAGAGGCTATTTCTTCTATACGATTATATAAAGAACGAGGGACTTTCGTCTTTGTATAAAGGCGGAAGCATAATGAAAAACAAAGTAATTTCTGAGGAATATCTACAGGATTCCTCTAATGAGCAGGTATGAGGCAAGAGCAAGCTAATGGTAAGATAAAACGAATGCAGTTAATTACGCATAAAGTTTATAAAGCGGCACCAGAGAGCACCTGCGTAATTTCCCAACATTTTCTCTTTTGATAAAACTCCTAGTTAACGGCGATTATACAATAGTCTTTACGAGAGAGGTGGTTCCCTCTATTCATCAGAGGGCTAACGATCATGAACTCTGTAATTATAACTAACCCTCGCTAGTTACCTTGTTAGGAGACAAAACTGCCACTTAAGAGTGATCATCGAGTTAGCAGAGCTCTGTAGGTTCTGCTAATAACCCAATTGGAGGAGGAGTGACTAACGAGCCAACTACCTTAGCTTAACGATGTAACTCTTTGTTTATCTTATCGAGGGTCGAGCGCTCTCCTCTCCCGAGCAAACCATCATAAGACCGGGCAATTATGTTGAGTCATTAGGACCAAGCTGTGCCGATAAATATGAGGAGCGCTGACAGCTCCCCAGACATGCCTCCTCATTAGTAATTCTTGTAGACCCAGTGACACCAGTTTACATTGCAAAAAGACCAATTATTGTCCCTGTGAAAGTCGTAATTGCTTGTTATTACCTCACTGGCCAGTTAACACCATCGTTTGGACTACGACGGGATAAGCCTCTTCTTTTGTATGGTAATCGGAGGAGTTTTGTTGCATAGTGATGATGCAATTATACTGGCAATTATTCCAATTAGATGAGAATGACCCAAGCTCTGTGCCGTATGTGAGCGGAATCTTGGATGGGAGGAAAAGAGAAAATTCTGTAGCGTCTCGGGAGATAAAATACTGCGGAAGTCT
>NC_051408.1:30000485-30000838 GCF_015228065.2 Penaeus monodon
GGAGTCCAGATGATACTCCGTGCAGAGGATGATGATGCCAAAGTATCTCGTATTGTCTGTGTTGATAACTTTGTTCGCAACGAATATAATATGACATGATTGATTATAGGTGTCGTCCTAAGAATAGTGTAGGTGTGTGTGTTAGATATTCAGTTATGTGTAAGTTGTGTTATGATGTGTCGGGTTTGCTATGCTGAGCGAGGCTGGGGAACCGTGATTGTGCAACATGTAAGAAGTAAGTGATAATGATGTTTACAATGCAAGCGAGATTGAATTTGGTGTTGCCATTTGCATGTCAAATATATGACAGTAAAAAAGATTTGGATATCTCTACTGAAGTCTTAATCAAATGA
>NC_051408.1:30001892-30002093 GCF_015228065.2 Penaeus monodon
CAAGGATTTTTTTATTGATATATTTTATCAATAATGACCATTTCCGACGTGTTGGGGAAGACTTCTGTGACGAAATTACCACAAAGGATAGTGACTATATTTAGATGCTATGATCTGAAGATAACGTTAAAAGGAATTACCGTTCTTTTTATGTATTTTGAGGAGACAAAAAAAGAAAAGAAAAAAGTTTCGTTTCTTTCA
>NC_051408.1:30002237-30002490 GCF_015228065.2 Penaeus monodon
CCATTTTCATCAAGACATCTATCTCTCGCCACGCGCACAGAGTAACCTTGGGAAGCTGATCAGGCCATAGAAGAGGCAGATTGCGCCATGCCTACTCAGCATGACCTAAGGGTGTCATGCTAGGCTGGGAATTAGGGTGTCTGCCCGTTCAGCCGTCATGGCATGCTCTTTTTGTTACTGGCTGTCAATTTGCACGAGTTCGTAAAGCGGGTAACGTAACTAGGGAGTACTTTGAAAGAGGTTCTACATAAAT
>NC_051408.1:30003191-30003407 GCF_015228065.2 Penaeus monodon
CATGCACACATTTGTTTGCCTTATCTTCGTAATCAAATAATCTACTCATTTTCTCATTGCATATCCTCTCCTCTCTTTTACTTCGCGGAGTCATATAACACAGGCCTGCAAATGTGTCAGCATTGCTGTAATGTAATCAAACTCTTTCGCGTTGCATGTAATATCAATAATCTAGGATTGCGTCAAATAGACCTTTAGTGCAGCAAATACAAGCAA
>NC_051408.1:30003776-30004344 GCF_015228065.2 Penaeus monodon
TACATTTCAGTTGCCCTCCCATGTTACAATTATATCGCGTGTAAGAGCATAAGAGTTGCGTGCTGTTGTAATGACTCTCCCATTACCCCACCCTGATGGGCCTCCAGACTGTGATGTTAAGTGTAGAGTCACGCAAACATAATGCAATGAACCGCTTTAATTATAATCTTACGTATGGTGTCATGAGCCTGTTCTTTGATGGTGCAACTTAGTTCCGATTTAATCTGTGAAATGATACCAGTTGTGGAGGTGAAGGGAGACAGCTGATTTATGTGATGTAGTTTAGGGGACAAAGTGTTGTGTTTTATTGTGTGTAATCGTATGTATGGTTTCGAGCTGATTCTTGTGTGATGGATTTGGCTACATTAATTTTGACTGTTTCCTTTTCGAATCACAGGTGTAACTGAGTGTTTGATTGTAGCTAAAAAAAAAAAATATGTTAAAAAGCGAATTTTATCTTCTATTATAAGCTCGAAATTCCTGTTATTGTAATCAGTTACTTTCCTTCTTATTCTTGGTATCAGTGTTAGTCTTCTTTATCTTTGGTGCCATTTATTTTAGATTTACT
>NC_051408.1:30005940-30006085 GCF_015228065.2 Penaeus monodon
TTCTCTCGCATTTCTAATGACATTACCTTAATCACCATTTTATCCCCCATTATTGTGAAACTTTTGATTCAATAATTGTTATTAGTGCATCATATCAATCAGTCATCATTTGCTTCATGAACATACAAAGAATGATATAATGTTA
>NC_051408.1:30006136-30006240 GCF_015228065.2 Penaeus monodon
CAAATTAGTTTGCAAAAGAAAAGAAAAAAAATACTCTATAAATAGAAAATATCGGTGCCTAGAGTAAGAAGTTCATGATATCAGAAAAAAATTATGAAATCAGG
>NC_051408.1:30006431-30006551 GCF_015228065.2 Penaeus monodon
ATGATAATTCCTTTTTCTGTTTAAGTTACCCTTATAATCCTTTCATTTTATCGCTATTCGGCATTTCCTTGTACGAGAAAACCTATTTCCTCATTCAACCTATGGAGCATCATCCTATCA
>NC_051408.1:30006761-30007295 GCF_015228065.2 Penaeus monodon
CTCGCAAACACGCACGCCCTTTCGACAACACCCGGAGACCTCGCGGGAAAAAGCCCTTTTGCAAGAGCGCTCTCACCCAACTTGCAACTTGCAGAGCTCCCCCCCCCTCTCCCCACCTACCATGCACGCCACGCCACCCTTCAACTCTGCAGCGAAGGGCGCAACGGCGGGCGTCCTCCACACAACAGATTCCCATGAAGTGCAAAACAAGCCTAGATTTTACTGGTTGGACTTTATACCACTTCTTGCCTGCCTCTTCCGGAAACACGAGGTGGATGCGACGGCAGCGGCGCCGGACGCTCGGCCGTGAAGCGTTGCGGGCGCGTGTGGGCGTCGGGGGCGGTGTGGGCGTCGGGGGCGCGTGTGGGCGTCGGGGGCGCGTGTGGGCGTCGGGGGCGCGTGTGGGCGTCGGGGGCGCGTGTGGGCGTCGGGGCGTGTGTGGGAGTCGGGGGCGTGTGTGGGCGTCGTGGGCGTGTGTGGGCGTCGGGGGCGTGTGTGGGCGTCGGGGGCGCGTGTGGGCGTCGGGGGCGTGTG
>NC_051408.1:30007634-30009704 GCF_015228065.2 Penaeus monodon
CATCCGATACATGTAAAAATACATATAGTATGACATTACATTGTTAGAAAAAAATATTTACACATAAATAAATAAACGTAAAGCAAAGGTTAAACTTTCACCTGTTGTCGTTCGGTCGTTAGCCAATCTGTTAATGAATTTCATTTCACAACTTTGCAAATGGAAAAAAAAAATGAATAAAAATAAAGCTGTACTTGCGCATTCTCCCGTTGCAAAAGACAGAGTGAATGCAGCGCCGCCATTGAAGACTGAACTACAAAGGTAGTTACGATGCCTGTTTAACCCTTCACCTCCTTAACAAAGTCTCTAAGACATTTAACTGAAAGACAGACAGGAATTCCGGCTATCAGTTTTCGATCAGAGCTTAGCCAAAAGATCCTTTGTTGCTCGCTCGCAAAAATTCCTTCTCACTCTTTGTATCAGAAACAAGCACCTTCGTTAATGCTGGAGGTTTACGCCAATGAGGGTTTTGCTTCCGATAATCAGGTAGAGACAAATTGATTTTTTTTGTGTGAGTCGTTTGTTCTCCTTTTTTTTCAAAATTTATATACCGTTACGCTCATATCATTAAGAGAATAAGTGAAAATTATCTTGGGTATCTGGTAATTCGAGATAATGTGCTTTTTGACATGGTTTATAAAAAGTGGAGCCCGTTTGAGGATTTTGGAAATCAGACATATGTTAGTTTTCGGAAAAAACGAACTTATTTTATAGTAAATGCCATTTTTAATTCTATGGCCCCTTCCACTTACTCTGTTGAACCCTGTTGCCATTCATTCTAGATCTCGAATTATGAACAATTAGCTGTTTATTTAAGAACAAACATATCTCTCGATTTACCAAATAAACATCAATAATGTGTTCTGTGCTTTGGACTCTTGTGATTTTTCTTTTTATTTTCCCTAAGATGATCTGCAATAGGACGTCGTGTAGCTAAGTGGCCCCACACAGCGTTATTACATTACGGCTCATGGTGCTTTGTGATGGCTTATGGCGAGAGCGTGCGCGCGAGACACCACTTTCCGCTACTATGGGATAAATCACACCCAATCGCTCTGGATGAGTCGCATTTCCCTTCTTCATATTTTCCGTTGAGGTCCTTTCGAAATCTCAGCTCGAGCGATGTCCGTGAATGCGCCTGTCCTCGCCACTTCATTCCCCTCATTTCTCCGCCTCCCCTCGGGCCAGCGTCACCTAACAGTCGTCTCACGTACTCGGTAACTTCCCCTCTATATAACGTCTCCAAGATCCCCATCATCTCACCCTACCTAAACCTTGACGTCTTTAAGTACTATACTGTCAATCACGTCTACAAAGGGCTTTGCATTGAGGACGTCCAGGAGCTACCTCTCTCCCCTCGTCCTCGCTGGCTCCTCCCCCTTGGCCGCCGTGTCCCCTCGCACACACCCAGTATTGATTCAAACGGGCGGGAACTCCAGCAAATATTTTTTTCGTATGCTTTATTCTCCCTCCATCTTCACTCTGCCTCATTTATGCCTGTACAATTATTCTTCGAGAAATCATTTCCTATGCTGAAGCGTTAGCAGATAATATCCTTAAAGCCCGTTTATTTGGGAAAAAATACTCCGTAGTTGACGCCAACAATTTGGGCAACCTAGCTTGTTTCGAGAGATGGCATCAGCAGTTCAAGCTTTTCCCAACAGATGGCGGGGACATCTGCTTCCTTGGTGTACCAGGACGGAGGTCTTATTTTTCATACGAGAAGTGATCGTTAATGTCAAATCCCGTCTTGAGAAGTACTGTTCTGAGCCTTCGTGTAGATATGGTATATCCTAATTGCTTCGAATATAAATGGAATATTGATAGTGGCACGACACCATTGTCAGACAGGAAAACAGAAAACGAAGATTGCATTTAGAAATATGTTTTCGACATCATCGTGGAAATTGAAATATTTAGTGGTGTCCCTTGCTTGTATTGCAAGACGCTAACACTGGGTATTCATTGTGTATATTGCTTTGTGTATAACTTGCAAGATTACTCAAGTATTAAAGGCATAAGGAAAATACCCTTCCTCAAAGCTTTCGTAATGTTTCTTATAATACACAC
>NC_051408.1:30012697-30012882 GCF_015228065.2 Penaeus monodon
TCATCTGTAACAGTACCATAATCTTATCAGTGCAAATAAACATTTATGGTCTGACTGGTATTACTGATAGTAAAAAGATTTTTTAATTTATTATTATTATCTGCTATGAACCCAAAATGAAACGAAACTACTAATGAAAATTATTCAAACAATTCCACGTGATGCTTTAAATTTGAATCGTGAAT
>NC_051408.1:30013863-30014172 GCF_015228065.2 Penaeus monodon
TCGAAACATCAAACGTCTCCGTCATCATTTAAACGATTTCATGACTATCATATTTATCAGAGACATATATTTCCATCGAAAACGTTTACTGAAATTTGAAGTGATGGGTCAAATTGTGTTTTATCGGCTGAACAATTTTGATTTTCATGGCTGATTGGTTTGGAATGAGCAGTGCAATGTTGATTAAGTGAAAAAATTGTTTTGCAAATATGCGATTTGTCAGAGCTTGACAGTAGTTTTAAACCCTCGCTCTGTATTAGCCTGTTCCTTTCTTTGTATTTTTCATTATTACGAATATCTCTTTCCTTT
>NC_051408.1:30014353-30014479 GCF_015228065.2 Penaeus monodon
TTCTTAATCTTTCCTGTCTCTCTTGCTTTAGTTTCTGAAAATTATTTTCATTAAGTTTATTTCTAGTGTGTATAAGATATAAATATGTAAACTCCAAGTGAGATAAGTTGAAAATAGCATCAGTCA
>NC_051408.1:30014768-30015593 GCF_015228065.2 Penaeus monodon
ATTTTGATTTTACAATGATGATTTACCACAACGTTACTTCGTGAATTTCAAAATAAGATTTGGAGGTTATTGAGGGGAGAAAAAACTTACACAAAATATGCCAGTACTTCCTTTTATTGATAAATTTACAGCAAAATACATGGTTTTCCAGTCGCCAATGTATCGCACTGAACGGGTACATCGTTAGGCATTGTCACTATATATTTGTAAACAGGGGCCAATATGGCTATAAACAGTCTGCGAACCAAAATTAAATTAGCTATATACACATATAATAGACCATGATATAAACTAAATAATAATATCACAATTAATGGCCAATATCTTTGTACAACAATTTTACAAAATCATAATAGATAGCAAACATCAGTATCTTGTCAGATTTGTTGATTAGTTGGCACCCAGACAGGATCCAAGTGACAGGGCCTCTCGAAGACGCCCTACGCCCAGTCGCTGTCTATCTTAGGTCCCTTACAAGTCCGTTTTTTTTTGCATATCAAATATTACACATACTACAGAAAATAAGGGTCACTGGAGAACACGAGTGCGTGCGTCATGTCTTTTCAGAAAAATTTAAAACTTGTTCTCGGCCTTTTTTTTTTAACTATTTATTGTTTCTTCTTTAAAATGTGGGGAAACATAGAGAGAGGGGTTAACGCACTCTCGTAGGCGCGCGTGTGTCGGTGATTTCAAGATATGAACACTCCTATGTACAATGAACACTGGGATTAACACATATATTTACATACCATTACATAGCCTCGGTGAATGTGTGGGGAATGATTGGGATGGAATGACTGAGCTTTGTGGAATGTGTTTTATCAT
>NC_051408.1:30015615-30016159 GCF_015228065.2 Penaeus monodon
GAGCGGCCGCTTCCTCGGCCCCGGCGGGATGGGCAGGCGAGGCAAGCGTCGAGGATTCGCGAGGGCGGCCGGGCTACACCTGCGACGTGGCCTCCGCCCGGTAGTAAGGCGGCAAGGAGGGGGCGGCGAGGGGCCCCGAGGAGAGGGGTGAGGGGGAGGCCGAAGAGGAGAGGGGGGAGGTGAGGGGCGAGGAGGGCAGGGAGGCCGTGACGGTGAGGGAGGAACCGGCCAGGGTCGAGCCGCCGGACATGGAGCAGGCCAGGGACCGCAGGACGTCCGGTCGCAGAGCCTCCGGCCGCAGGGTTTCGGAGCGGAGGTCCTGGCGGAGGATCTCGTGTCGGAGGGCGTCGTGGCGGAGCTCAGGGCGGATCGCTTCGGGTCTGATGGCTTCGGGTCTGAGCGCCTCTGGTCTGAGGGCGTCGCGGAGGGGGTCTGAGGCGGGCACGGGCGGCAGGATGGGCAGGCCGGGCGGGTACAGGCGGTAGGCCAAGGGCTTCTGGAGGGCGGCGGCCGCGGCGGCTTGGCGGTAATACAGGTCCACGGA
>NC_051408.1:30016207-30016918 GCF_015228065.2 Penaeus monodon
TGAGGACGGCTGGGGCGGGTACGGCCACCCGTACGGGGCGCTGTAGAGACGCTGTACGGCGGCGTAGTTGCCAGCCTCGGCAAGCAATTCCAGGCCTACGGCTGTCTGGCGCTTCCACTTTGTCCTGGAGAAGAGTAGAGATATCTGTTAACGACGTGAATCGACGCTGTCCCCGAAAATAGATATATATACACCATCGCGTGTCTACTACATGGCTTTCATGACTATGCACTTGATTCTTCCTGTGAGTGCTTACCTTCTGTTCTGGTACCACGTCTTGACCTGCGTGTCGGTGAGGTTGAGCTTGGCCGCCAGCTCCATGCGGTCCTGCACGCTCAGGTACTTCTGCCGCTCGAAGCTCTTCTCCAGCGTCTGCAGCTGGTTGTCTGTGAAGGCGGTGCGGGCCTTGCGCTGCTTCTTGAGCGGCGGGGGCCCGGAGCCGTCGGAGCATCCCTCATTGTTCTCTGTTGACAAAAAATACACATCGTTAGTACACCATTTTCTCTCTAAGCCATCAAGCTTATCAATATAAAATGTAAATACAAATTTCCCCTCCATCATCTGCGCTCACTTCCTCCTTCCTCTCGCGAGGGGGAGGAGGGCAGTGTTGCCAGCGCCGAGGGGAGGAGAGGCGGCGACGCGACGGCCGCGGAAGAAGGCAAATGGACCCCTTCACTGATCCTTTTAGCACGGGTGTCAACGGCTCGGCCG
>NC_051408.1:30017208-30017365 GCF_015228065.2 Penaeus monodon
AGCCGTTGCCGACGATTTTTGTGAACAAGCCCATTGTGGTTTCACAGCAGCCCCTAAGAGAAGCAATTGCATCAGCCCAATTCGCAGAAAGGACATACAAATACACGCGAAAACTTTCAGCAACAACACATTGCCCAGAGGCCCTCTGCCAGGCCAT
>NC_051408.1:30017401-30018245 GCF_015228065.2 Penaeus monodon
ACTGCACGTGTGGGTTAATCCATAAGCCGGAACCACAGTTAGCTCTGCCTCTCCCGTCCTTCCCCACTGTGGCAAATATCCTCCCCCTCCCCCCCTTCTTTCCTCAACTACCCCCCCCCCCCCAGCGCGATTTTATTCCATTTCCGAAATAGATCAGCGAACTAATACCATTCCCATATTGGGCCGACCATATCCTACTTTAGCGACAACTATAAACCACTTAAGCGCCAACTACTGCCACATCCCCCCATCTCCATTAGTGACGCTCATCTGCGGGCCTCAGTGTTGCCACGTGCCAGCTCTCGACGAAATCCCTTTTCTATCGGTCGATCGCACGAGAGAAGAGGGGGGAAAAACGCGAATTCAACTTTGCGACTGAAATCATAGCCAAGGGGAGGGTGAGGCGGCTTGCGAACGCTTCCTAGGTCTTCTAATTTCTTCTTCTATATCTTTTTCCTCGATTCAAGAAAACAAAGACAACGCAGATCTTCCTTTTACCACAAAGGCGCCCGCTATGTCATTGCGACGCGAGAATGCGATCATAAATTGGCAACAGTGGCGGCCGCGGCTTCAGCAAAGCCCAGGCGTATCTCATACATTGTTATTCACGACCCCTCTAAATATTAATGCCTTATTTATCCGCGAGTAAACATGTACTTACGATCGACAAGCATGCAAAATGGTTCTTGTGTGGTTCGGGCAACCGAGCCGACCCAGTTGGAAACAGGGACGGCAGCTTGGGCGCTACAAATAGCCTACGGGGCTACAAATATATTTATTTAAAAAATCTTTGTCGAACATCAGCACTATATATTGTACATATACATGCATACATACACTTTCT
>NC_051408.1:30018334-30018517 GCF_015228065.2 Penaeus monodon
TTATTCATGTATTTAGTAGTGTTTTTATAGATACAACTTTCCCGTCCAGTTGAAGCAGTGCCCGGCGGGCGCGTGTCGTCGCCGCCGCCGAGATATCAGCCGAGGATGAAGCCCACGAACCGCCTCCCGCCGGAAGCCCGCCGGAGTCGCTAAACGCGTCAACCGCCAGTAAGGCGACGCTTC
>NC_051408.1:30018563-30018687 GCF_015228065.2 Penaeus monodon
CCGGAAGTTGTCTTAATTGATTATGAAGACCCTGCGGTCTCCCGACCTACCATACAATCAATTAAATTCCACTGACGCCTTATAAGGCTTTGCCCTGATACAGCGCGACCCACGCGAGGGGAGA
>NC_051408.1:30018798-30019212 GCF_015228065.2 Penaeus monodon
TTCCTCTGGGCGCGCGTCCGAGGCCGTTCATAGTGACGCAAAATCCCGCACAACTGGACAGGGAAATCACGAGGATAAAGTCGCGAGTTTCTTACGCCTTTGTAGTGTTGGTTTTATTTCACTCGTCCAAGATTACGGTCGTTATCAAAGGCATTAAATCACGCGATACAAGGATTTTAAAATACTAATCACGGAAACGTGGATAAATCCTTTGTCATTCGTGAGGATTCTGGCCGCCGGAAAATCAGATCAAATGGCCATTTCCTAAGTCTTAATAAAAGATCGATAAGTTTATATAAAAATGAGATAACGGCGGTTTTGACAGTGACAGATCTATTGGCAAGGATTAAATGTCTATTGGTTAATCATCTGCCGATAATCTGTTGACAAAGAAGGGGGGAAAGAGAGAGGGGG
>NC_051408.1:30019308-30019628 GCF_015228065.2 Penaeus monodon
CCAAATATTAAAGAGAAAGAACGAAAGGCGAGAGTAAAATAACGTACTTGGTCGCTCCCATAACCATTAGATTTAAATCGAATGCAAATTGCTTGTTCATTTTTCTCCATTAATGTTTTGGGATATCAGAAGAAGGGAATAATTTTCTAGAAAGCAAGAACCAGTTGATAGTGTCTGAAGTCAATCAATTTTCAAAGACGTTTGGACTGTATCATGTATGTATATTTTTTCGCGTTTTCATCAAGCATTCTGGGATCTATATTTACCATGGGCGATTCTATAATTAAGCGAATTAATCCAGTAAAGCGTACAACGGTTCG
>NC_051408.1:30019926-30020710 GCF_015228065.2 Penaeus monodon
CAAAGTTGGAAAAAAAGAGAAAAAAAGAGGATTTGCCTTTTAAAACAACCCTTTACTTACCGACACGCAACCCACACTCCTATTTACGACTCATGTTTGTACCATTAGTTTGATTGTGGGTCATATTCATACCATAGTTTGCATTCTTTCGATAGACGTTATTCTTAGGGACTTTCTCGTTCTGATGAGCTGGTGTTTTCCTTATCTGTTGAGCCAATAAGGTGAGTTCTTTGTTTTGCAGAAATAGCTTGCTTTTTGTCTATAGTACTAATAATATAGGGCTCTCCGTATCGGAAAAAATGCTTGCATTTCTCTGTCTATGGAACCAAGGAATGAGCTCTCAGTACTGGAATAGATCGACCTACGCACATAGACATTAATATTTCAGGCTGGACAATTGAGGGAAAGTGCGAAATAAAAGAACAAATATGTACAACTCGAAATACAAGCAAAAAGAAAACAAAGAAAAGCGAACTGTAGTGGTTTTATAGTATAATTAATACCCGAGTAGAGTTACTGTGCGATAGCTTTATATGTGTGTGAAATTATGATCAAAAACACCTGGTTACACAATAGCAAAGTGACTATAATTTTTAAACCCGTCTTTTTTCTATAATGAAAACAGCACGTAGTGTAAATTATCTTGATATCAAAATACCTACCCCATGTATATTTTACACAAGTCTAACATTTGTGAGTCTCAGATCTAACATGCTGGGGGTGTGGCACACTGCAATGGATGGCGTATCTGTGTTGTGTCGAAAATAATGTCGTAACTCATGCT
>NC_051408.1:30020739-30020962 GCF_015228065.2 Penaeus monodon
GAATACTAGAAGCCCGTTATCCCTTGGACCACTGGCACTCAGGATTTATATGTACAGAGTGCCAATATGCTAAGAATAGTGATAGATTATCGACCTGATCGGCGACACGTAATGACTGACGCGCGTTGCCCCCGACATCTGACCCGGGGTAAGGGGAGGGGGAGGGGGGTCAGGCCCTTGATCAATCCCTGAGGGTGAAACAGCAGATTTGATTTTATGTGAC
>NC_051408.1:30021020-30021242 GCF_015228065.2 Penaeus monodon
AAGAGTAAGCAAAGAAATGGAGAGATTATTACCCCTCTTTTCGGGCGACAGACAACTGGTCATCGCCGCTGCATTATTTATCCCGGCGTCCGTTCGTGCCGGGTTCAGGGCTACAGTTTAGGGTTCGTTTATCCTCATTTCGGGTCTTTCACAGGTCGGCGTGGCCCCGCCTTCCGAGCATGTTCGTGACGGCGAAGTATTACCAACTTGAACAAATGGCAA
>NC_051408.1:30021299-30021443 GCF_015228065.2 Penaeus monodon
ATCGTCCGAGGGCTTCCAGGCTAGGAAGGGTGAGGAATTGAATGTCCATATCGAGTGTCATCTATGATTCACCAATTGATATCAAAGCCATCGAAACAGATTGGAGAAGCCAAGAATGTTTCGCTGGACGCGCAGCTCAGATTT
>NC_051408.1:30021551-30022501 GCF_015228065.2 Penaeus monodon
TTATCCCTTGCTTCCCGCCCTAAGCCCCCGGGACATACGCCCGTGTAGCCCGGGGCCGCTGAGAGAGTTTGCGGGTACTAAAGCAATTGTCACAAATTGGCCGACACACGCAAGTATTTATTATTCACGAGCAATAAATGTATAGCTGTCTTATATCAACATTGCGCTGAATACTCGATTACACTTCTGCCGAAAGGTAATCATATGTCGCCGGCGAGGGGCGTGTGTGCGTGCATGTGCAAGTGCCTGTGTTTTTGTGTTTATCTGTAGTGGTGAACTTGTTGGTCCGGTGATAAATTGACTTTTCATTCCATGTCTATTTTTCGTTTTCCTTTTTTTTCTATTTGAGTAGGAGAAGACGGTGGTAGTTGACTAAAGCTATCTAATAGTAAAACGCAGTAATGAGTACAATCTGTACATCCCTGATAACTGCCGGAGCTAGGAATGGCCACTGCATAACTCAGTAACATCCATTGCACAATATCGATATGCTACTAGGGACGCGTAGTTTATTCATGCCGTAAGTACCTCAACGTAATACTTACATCATAGAGCGCACTTACTTTTGGGCTTCCCAGATTTTTTTTTCAGGACATTATCACACTAACTTATCGAGTGAAGACGAAGTGTTAATTTTCCAAAAAAAAAAAAAAACTCACCGATTAAGCATTTCTTTTGGTATACTGAGTTTCTGATTTCGTTGATTTTATCGGCGCTAGATCAAGTGTCCAATTTACGCACACACGGGTAAAAAAATCTGGGTGTCTTGTGCTTTTTGTATCTAACGGTCCCGTATTGTACCAACAAATATGATATCTGTTTCATCGTTGTATATATCAACAAACAAGCGATAAAAAAATTATATACAAATCCAGTAAAAATTACCAAGCACCTCTATATATAACATGAAATGAAATTCGTAGAATTCATACCCAGAAGCAACACAACGC
>NC_051408.1:30022531-30025430 GCF_015228065.2 Penaeus monodon
TCTCATAACAGCTACGAATAAAATTTAGCCCGATCGCCCCATCTGTCAATGGCTATCGGCCTCGCTTATCAATGCGTCATTTTCTTTGCAGACTGAAATTGAATGGTTCTTTACAACCGCGGGCTTTCGTGGCCATTTCACTTGCGTCTATACTTTATGAATGGTATCAAAGAAAACCCCATGACATTAAATCCTGGCGGGCGACAAATACTTGATCAATTTTGCAACGGGCTGCCTGAATGCTGTAATCTCAATTATATTTTGGTTCACCCATTGTCAGGCGTATTATATCGGCGATGAGCTGTTGGTATTGAATGTTTTAATGGCCGTTCCTTGTGGCAGGACGCGCGCCGAGATTTAGTGGGCTTCGCAAGAGAATGGCTGATGAGAAATTGAAGCTTTCTGGAAGTGTGATTCGCGTGAATTATTCGCAGAATGGTGGAATGAGTTTCTTTTTATTGGACGCAACAGACGGCCAGACGCCGATAGAGCGTTCGCGTGTCGTTGCGTGCCTGTGTTTGTGCCAAAAATGTGAGCGTTTGCTACAGGCACACACACACGATTTAAATCATTAAGCTTGGTACACACAGACACACTCACGCGATTTAAGACCCCGACACACACAAAGCTGGACGAGAGTAATTATAATATTCATCGTGTCTGTCACATTCTTATCAAAGAGTTGACATGTAAAATGTGTCTGTGAGTCGTGATCTAAGTCTTTTGTAAATTGAAATATTCTGTGAATGACCATATTTATTTCAATGCAATCGTCGGCCTCCGAGAGAATCGCATTTTGTGATACACGATCGAAAACTTACTACGTAAGACTTAGCACGTGTTCCAGAGCAATATCAATGAAGATTTTTTTTCAGTAAGCATGGATTGCAGGTGTCTACAAAAGTTCTACTACTTACCTGGTTTAGACCTCTGATTTCGCCCATAAATCAGTGTAAATATATCCTATCATGTACATCTAGATTCTAACTCTAGTAGCCAAACAGACCTTTATCATTACTGTAATTGTAAGGACTGCCATATCCTCGCAGCACTTGAACTACACTACCGAGACACACGCGAAGTCGTCCTCACCTGTCTCATGGCTATCGGGGTCGTCCTCGTCATGACTGGCGTCGCCCTCGAGATCTATGTCTTCATCTTCGGGATGTGGGCGGGTAAGGCTCAGGTCTTTCGGTTCTTCAATGGTAGGCGTGGGCGGTGCAGAGCACTCGCTGTGGGCTGGAGTGGGTGGCTTGTGTTGAGCGAGGATGTCTGTGATCATAAACTTTGGCCTCGGCGTGGGCGCCTCTGAAGTCTCATGGGCTGGAGATGTTCCACCTCCAGGCTGAGACTCGTCCTTCATAGCCCCAGGGGTGGCTGACACCCGCACACCCACCCGTGTACACACTTCCACCGTCATCTTGGCCACTAGAATGTCTAACGGATGTATCGGTAAGTCCACAGCGTAACCACACAACGTTACTGTCACTGCGCTCGCGCTCGACTGACTGAAGGAGTTCTTTCGCTCGCCCCTCTCGCCGCCGCTCTGTGATGGCCGCCTCCGAGCTCCACCCATCCTTCCATACGCTCCTCCTCCCAATCCGCTCTGACCAATCGCGCCCACCTAGGGGAAACCGACTCCGCCTCCTGACTCGATCATCCAGCACGCTGGCTCGCTCTTGAGTGGGGGCGGAGTCACCACGATGTCAAGGGTCCGTCAACACACTCGGGTCTTCGTTGTTCATTTTAACCCTCTTTACCTTGATTACCAAGCAATTAACTGTAGTTTATTTTACTAAATAATGATATATAGCGACTCTCATCATATTGATCACATACCACAAGAATTATGAGTACAAATACTAGCGAGAGACTAATACATCCGCTTCTTCGGGTGTCTAAAAACTCATCTCAAAATAAAGCAGGAAATATCGGCAGCCGTCAACTCAGCACGACCAGGTGACAAATTATTAGATTCTCATTACTCCCAAAGTGAACATGTGTGGATCATTTATTTGGGGCTTGATTAATGGTAATGAACTCTCTTTATTGGCCCGTGTATTGGTTCGGAGTCGAGGAATCAACATAGACATCTGAGTGTGACATTATTATTGATCTGATCGAATTGAACTTTCTTGCTGCGTTCCAAAAGACATAATTCATTAGGCCTTCTTTGTCATTTGAATTATCTAAAGATTAATTAAGATAAGTAACGCACAAGGCTGATGAACTACGGCACGAAATGTTACATCTTAACATTTCCCTCAAGATAACCACACATTTCAAATATAGTCGCCTGAAAAAAAAAATATATATATATATGTAGATGCCACATACATATCTTTAATAGGGCTACGATATATTGCGTAAAAAAGGTCATTAATTCGCAGTACAACTTCCGCAAGTATCAATCATCAGCCTTAGAATCTCATACGAGTTTAGCAGAGTGGAAAAAGCTCTCCCTCACTTCATTACCCTCATAGAACAGTTTTTAAGGTGCTAACCCATTTCGATTTTTAGTTCTCTTGAAGTCAGGACGAAAGAGTCACTTCACCTGCATCCGTATTCCGCAAATAAAGCTTAATCCGCATTCCAAAAATCATTCACTTTTTTTGAATCATCGTGAAGCAAAACCATATAAATCTGCATACGGAGGGATTATAATAATAAATACACAATTCGAAGAAATATCCTAAGAAAATGGAAGAGAGTCAGATCGCCGGGGAAATAAAAGAAACAAAAACACTTCGATGAGAGAGAGAAAAAAAGTTTTATCCGACAGCGACGGTGCGATCAATATATGTAGATTCCCGCCATAAAGAACAGGAGCTAAAAAGTGTTTGGTACTTGTTCTTTCCTGATCGCTTACCGATCGTAAGCTTTTTCGCATGTACCTTAA
>NC_051408.1:30026151-30026869 GCF_015228065.2 Penaeus monodon
ACCTCCATATATTAATTCTCCGAATATATATCGCCGTAAGTTTCACAAACCCGCAATCGTATAAGTTCAGATTATAATACTACCATTCCTTAAAGGAGGGAGAGAAATTCAGAGACATTAATAATACAAGAACAGAAAGGGAGGGGAAATGATGTTGTTAGTGGGGTTAGCCGGGAGGCAGAGACAGCCGGGACCATTGATTGAGTTGGGGTTCCCTTTGCTGAGCGCTGTTTAGCCAAGGGGTTGAGGGGTTGAGGAGGTAGCCACTCCACCAGCACCACTTAAATGGGGTTTTATGCTAGGTGGAGCTGAATGGACGGAGAGGCTAAGCTTATTAGTTTGAATAGTGGTGCAGCGGGTAGATGTGAGTGAGATTTAAGTGGAGTAGATATACAAATGTGTGTATATACAGTAAGTGGATGTGAATGAGATGTTAAGTAGAGAAGTGGATGTGAATGAGAGGTGAAAAGGGTGTAAATAAACAGGGGAAAAGTGAGATAGTGGAATGAAGACGAGTGAGTGAAGAAATGTTAGATTTCATCGAAGAAATAACGAAGTTACCGTTGATTTGAAATGTATACGAACATCCTAACGCGAGCATGTGGTTCCCTAAAACGAAATGCGGGGAAAGTTGTATTATAGATTCCAAACGACACCAATCTCAAATTCTTAAATATTCTTAGTATACACATTTGAACATCATCATATACTTTTGGTT
>NC_051408.1:30027287-30027416 GCF_015228065.2 Penaeus monodon
ACTGTTACAGGTTATCGATCAAGGAATGCATATAATTAACTCGTTCATTTTACTCTCATTTCCGTTTGCTTCTCTTAGTAGTAATTGGGATATTATGATATTCTTAATTATTCAAATCCTCCTTCTCCC
>NC_051408.1:30028690-30028757 GCF_015228065.2 Penaeus monodon
CGCAGGCAATCTAAAAGCAAAGCTTTTCTCTCGCCCTAGCTTCCTCATTTTTTAGTACTTTTAATCT
>NC_051408.1:30029107-30029751 GCF_015228065.2 Penaeus monodon
CAGTTGATTTTATGTTCTCAGTCCGAGCACGACGCCGACGGAAAATACTCTACGGATCAGGCACGTAATTTTTCACACAAATTTCTACCTGTTGTCCTTCAGGTCATGTTATTTCATTTTGAATTATTATCAAGTTCTCATAATGTAATAGATTGTTTTTTTTATAGGTGTTATAATTTTATAGCTTCTTAGTACAACCATTAATATTCAAGTGAAGTTTGTGTGTTGTTTAATATATCTTTAGTTTTCATTCCGGTTCATTTTGTCGAATTCGTATTAGGCTGAACTATGCCTACATGCATCATTTTCAATAGTTTTCTTTTAGGCATCTCCACCACGCATTTCTACATACGCACAAACAAGCCGAACCGATACGCACAATTTATTAAAGTTATTTACACGGGGTGATACAAAAAAAAATCCATACATATATTTTCTCTCGGCAAAAGGTGAAAACACGGGGACAGCGGCACACTTTCGCACTTCCCCACAAAGCAGCGGCGGTCACGTGAGTGTTATGTCACACCTTCGTGCTATCTCGGGTGACCTCCGCACCTTTATCACGGGGACCTCCACCTGCCTGCCGAGCCAGACAGGTGAGCGCAGCACCTCACCTGGGGGAGAGGAGGCAATTGAGCGGCGAA
>NC_051408.1:30029917-30030764 GCF_015228065.2 Penaeus monodon
CTGTATAGGGGAATGTAAAATGTATTTCCTGTGTATATATTGTCGTATATAAAGAGACAAATAGCTAACGAAATGCAGTTAGCACGCAAACAAAACAACTGCACTGAGACAAAGAAATAGATAAGTTGATAGTATATTTGATTTATGAATATTGCATTTATTTACCGATTTACACATACTAAACCATCCCGTTCTGCGTGAGAGAAGACTTTACAAAATCCTTTTAAATCTTATCCAATGAAATTCATTCGCGACATGACAGTCATTTCTTGGCTCTTTTCCTTTCTCTTCTGCTTTTTTTTCTCTCTCCTCCCTTTCATCCCTTCCTTCCTCCCTCATACTCCTAACATGTCCTCTAAACCGGTCAAAGCCCCTCCCACACCCCCCCATCCTCATTCCTACCCCCCGCCATCACCTCTGCACGCTCCTAGTTCCCGTCTCCTCCCTCTCCCCCTCCCTCCCTCTCCCTTCTCCTTCCCCTCCCTTCTCCTTCCCCTCCCTTCTCCTCCCCCTACCTTCTCCCCCCTCTCCCTTCTCCTCCCTTCTCCCCCCTCTCCCTTCTCCTCCCCCTCCCTCCCCCTCCCTCCTCCTCCTCCTCCCTCTTCTAAGTCATTATGGGTATACTAGCTGTAGTTTCTCACGCAGACGTTACCACAGCCACACACTACCTCCCTTCTACCTCCCCCCCCCCCTGCGCCTCTTCACCCCCTCCTCCTTCTTCTTTTTCTTCTCCCCCTCTTTCTAAGAATTCGTCTAGAGCTTCTCCCTAGCGTTGAGATTGCTCAGAGCCCTTGTGTGCAAGGGATGGGAATCTAGGCTTAATGTAGTATAACAATTGTTTTTAATG
>NC_051408.1:30031023-30031399 GCF_015228065.2 Penaeus monodon
CCAAAGAAGCAAATAAACCCCAACCAATTTCGAGAATATGACCTCAAATCGAGAGAAAATATCATAGATCAGAGCTAAAAATTGCCACAACGGTAGTTTTCTCGCCTGACTTGCTCGAAGGTTCCCTCGGTCGTCCTCGGCCGGGCTCCCTATTTGCATAAACACAACCGAGATTACTTTCCCTTAAATGCTCGAATATTCATGTTTACGCTGGAGTTGGGGACTCGGGATTCTGATGGTAATTCTTTTTATTCTGATTTGTTGGTTTGTTATATTTTTTTTCTTAAAGTTTTTGTCGTTTGGCGTATGATTTGGTTGTATTTGTTTTGGGTGGATTTGAAATAGAGGAAAAGGAGGAATAAATGGAAGGAAAGGA
>NC_051408.1:30031641-30031710 GCF_015228065.2 Penaeus monodon
TTCTGACGCGTTCATTATCCCTTTATCTATCTGTCCAATAAACTATACTAGTAACCGGTACAGAACGGC
>NC_051408.1:30031753-30032033 GCF_015228065.2 Penaeus monodon
CTAATTCTCACATACAGAACCGAATATCCCTTATATAACCTAAAAGAAGCCCGGCAAAACTGTATAACGAATACATGTAAATCAGTCGTTTGCTCTTTCCGTGGTTGATGACGGAGAGCTAATGTATCAAAAACCAATGGCGCAGCAAGGTAGATGAAGCAGTCATGGCACCGAAACAATACGAAAACCATTGAACTGCGGAATTCTCTTCAAGACAAAGAACATCTCGACGTTTGCGAAGAGACGCCGGAAGTACAGTCTGGCTATCACCAGTCGCGTC
>NC_051408.1:30032648-30033416 GCF_015228065.2 Penaeus monodon
ACCATACACACAGACACCAAAAAAGTACGTCGCTGGATTCATTACGAAACCCATGCATCAAAGGACCTTTCGTTCAGTCTGGCTTCAACCGAAATAAATGGGTAGGATCTTTTTGCTGTCTTTGTTCTTGAAATCCTAGAAGTACACATATTTACGCACAACATAACATAGTGGCCCAGTTTTTGGAAGATATCACTGGTTACCTTAAGTTGTCTGCCGTATCCCTATATCCGTATGTTATTCCACTCTGGTCCTTGTCAGCTGGCCACTTTTACTATATCGTATTTCGTGTTATATTATTTCTTATCTGCGTTGCACAATTCATCCCATACTTAGAAACCTGAGGTTGCAGAATCTTTTGGGATCTATATTTCAGGTGGCAAACACAAGCGCAGACCCCTTCAACATTGAAGGGGTCCACATTTCCCTTTCATAGTTAAGGGGACCATCAGATAATACATAATATTCAGCTGTTATCCGTTTGCATAAGCTAGATATATTCCACATGTAACAGAAAAAAATATAAAAATAGACCAAATATTCAAGGAGGTCAATGCTCAATGGAACAGCCACATGGACTGAATATTTATCTCCTAAGCGCAATAACCCCGCAGACTTTTCTTAGACTTTTCTTATACCAATAATATAAATATTCGATGTCTGTAAGCGCTCTGTATTAGCCAATAAGCTTCATATCTGTGCAAGAGAGGCGGAGCTTCCGGGCAAATTTAGCGTACAGTGCGATTTGTTTCCGAAGTATAAAATGAC
>NC_051408.1:30033918-30034100 GCF_015228065.2 Penaeus monodon
GTTCGGGGTCAACTGCATGGTCTCTGTAGCCCTTTTTTTTTAAGGGCAGACATGAACTTTAAGCGTCCCTTTCTGGCGCTTCATCTGCCATGCTGGGGTCGAGCAGTGACGTGAAACCTGCTCGCGATCGTGCAATTGCGAGAGATCGATGGGATGGAATCGATCTCGTAAAGTCATTCATT
>NC_051408.1:30034931-30035238 GCF_015228065.2 Penaeus monodon
TCACTTATCTTTAGCTAAAACATATAAGTATGGATTGATATATAAACGATACACTGAATATGAGAATTATTGGAAAAGCATGCGAGTGAAAATGAATATATCTTGTTACGCTCTCGAAAACAAATAAGGAATTTCAATCTAATAGCTTTAGCATTGAAAATCGAAGGGAATTGTTCTTATGCCAATACTATGGTCATGGCTTCTGGACTGCAGCTTGATTGCGTTTCGTCCGAGGAAGGTTCACCTCTTCGGTCGCTTTGTTTGGAGTTTGTATTCGTCTTTTGTCGGTTATGCGCGTTTGTTTGTT
>NC_051408.1:30035378-30035453 GCF_015228065.2 Penaeus monodon
ACATGCATACACATACAAATACAGACTTTACTTCCTGTGGTCATCCAAATCGTTATCCTTAGAAGAGAAAGAAAA
>NC_051408.1:30035568-30035731 GCF_015228065.2 Penaeus monodon
GGGCCCTCCCGTTTGCGTGACTCTGTCAATCCACCAGCAATAGATATCCTGTGTTTTCCCCTGATTGTTCGCGGAAAATATCCACGTTCCATTTGGGACACTTTTTCATTACTGCCTAATCTCATACTCTTAAACATTTGGATAATACCAGACATTTATCTTT
>NC_051408.1:30035769-30036678 GCF_015228065.2 Penaeus monodon
AGTAAAAGAGGGAAAATCACGTACAAACTAACATGCACAAAAAACATGACAATATTATTCCTACCATCAACTTCATCATCCATGGTAATCAGTGTCACTTTCCCCTCCATTTCCATCATCTTTGAAAGTATCACTGCTACTTAACAACTCACCCCCGAGGAACGGAGTGCTCGGCACCGCAACGCTCAGCTTCAATTGCATTCAACTGTCACTGCAGGAAGATGCAACCGGTGGGAAGTGGGGTTGTGGGAGGGTTGGGGGAGGGGTGGGAGGGGGGGGGTAAAGGGGTTTGTGGGTGGGGGGAGTCGGGAAGGGGGGGTTGTGGGTGGGGGAGGTGGGAAGGGGGGTTGTGGGGTGAGGGGGGTTATTGGGGGGAGAGCGTTTGTGGCTGGGGGAAGGGAGAGGGGGGAAGGGGGTGAGCGTGGGTGTATTCGATGATAACGACTTCAGTTGTCTTGGTTCTCCTCTCCTTTCCTTGGTTCTTGTAGATCTTTCTTGCTTTGTTCCGGCAATTGGTTCTCCTCCGGTTTCTCTCTTCGTCTTTTTCGGTTCTCCTCGGTTCTCGGTTCTTCTCTTCCTCTTCTCCGGGTCTTCTCTTCGTCTTCTCCGGTTCCTCTCTCCATCTTCTCCGGTTCCTCTCTTCGTCTTCTTCGGTTCTCCTCGGTTCTCGGTTCTTCTCTGGCTTTGTGTATGTGCCTGAAACTTGACTGTCATCGTTTAAACATGTATACTTGCATGTTAACGATCTTCGTCAATATTACGCTATCTTATGTAATTTCGAGTTGCAAACGGAAGATGGAAGAGGCAAAATAAAGGTTAATAAACTTCAAAAAAGAAAAGGTCTCGAAATTGTCATTGCTTCCAAGAGGAAATCTTTCTCCCTCATAAACACGGAGGAGGAAGTGGTGT
>NC_051408.1:30037257-30037498 GCF_015228065.2 Penaeus monodon
CAGATGCATCGGTTACCCAACAATTTCACAGTTGTTATGTTCATGATGTCACTTCTCGGCTCCCTCATGACAGCTAACGCCACAGAGGAACCGTCGCGCAAATGCCGTGTCCTCTTGAGTTTTGACTGGTGTAGTTATTTCGTTCCGTGTTTGTATTTGGCTGTTAGCGTTGAATCGTTCTGTTTCATCCTTTACTGGCGAGAGAGGGATTCGAAATGTTTTTGGTTTTGGAAGTGTCCAT
>NC_051408.1:30038187-30038427 GCF_015228065.2 Penaeus monodon
CCTTCCGGTGAATCTATCTAGTAGCGACATTAACAGCATGACAGCATGAAAGGGAAATCACATACCTCATACGCAGTAATTCGATGTCATTCATTTCTCATGCACAGACTTCCCAGATAAAAGAAATATCAGTTTTGAAACCATGATAGACAGGAAGATTGGTCAGAACATGGCCAATTCTGAAGAAGTGCCCGCTCGTTATGGCCAAGATCTGCATAAACTTTCGTCTGTTATTTCCTA
>NC_051408.1:30038895-30039047 GCF_015228065.2 Penaeus monodon
ACCCTTGGCCTGTATAATAGCCTGCTTCTTCCGGACGAATCACGAATCGCGGGCGTCAATCACGGACAAAGCTAGGCCTCCCTCCATAGGCCTATAGTTTCCCCCGACGGTAATTTAACCTTTAATTATACCCACTTCTAGCTTCCCCCCAT
>NC_051408.1:30039173-30039589 GCF_015228065.2 Penaeus monodon
CCTTTCACCCTGCCACTACCCCCTACCCCATCCTTCACCCCCATCCCCACCCTTTAACACCACCCTACCACTACCCCCACCCCACCCTTTAACCCCACCACTACCCCTACCCCACCCTTCCCCACCCTACCCACCTTCACCCCCTCTTACCCGCCCTCCTCCCCCCCCACCTCACCTTTCCCTCTGTCGCATCCTACGATAATCATCAACACTAACAACAGAATGAATCCCAAACTTGATCCCACAAGCCTGTCTTCTCACTTCTCATGACTCGTTAAATCAGTTAATTACCTCCCGCTTTTTGTTTCATTAGTATTAATGGAGGATGTGGTCAGGCCCGGGCCGGAGGAGTTGCCAATTATCATCTTCTGAAGATTAATTTTTCGTTACCGTCGCCTCGGAAAATTGACATGAGC
>NC_051408.1:30039644-30039804 GCF_015228065.2 Penaeus monodon
AAGGCAAAGGGTTCGAGAGAGGAAGATGTGTTAGATGTCGGCTGAAGTCATTATTGTGGAAATGAGGTCACTCCCAGGAGGAAAATGGAATATACAAATGAATGTATAATTATGTACACCATGAGAACCTAACACTGCCACCTTGTGATACTTTTTCCAG
>NC_051408.1:30040914-30041027 GCF_015228065.2 Penaeus monodon
TTCTCGTGTACATGCGCGAGAGTCATAGATTGCGTGATGACATTCCAGCTGAATTATAAGAATCGGGAAAATACATTCATGTATTCAGCTAACTCTATTCAGGTCCCCCCCCC
>NC_051408.1:30041346-30041716 GCF_015228065.2 Penaeus monodon
CGTGTACGATAGCAGCTACTGTCTCTATAACAAAGAAGAACCAACAGACTACCAAGTCCACTGAGCGCATCAAATGAATAGAAAAGCCTTGTTTATATGAAGAATACTGTACGAGAGGAACGAAAGACCCATTCACTGGCTACAAGTATCTTAAATCATCCACTAATTCATCTACCAAATGTATCCCATTTTTGAAGAGGACTCACTCAACCACCCTTTCCCCTTAACAAGTATATAAATAGTTCGAAATAGGGAGGGGAGGGGAGTGAGACCGTGACTGAAAATACAATGGGATAAATTGGGCTTACAATCAGTAGCGTGCGAGGTTGCAAGTCCGTATCGATCGGGAGTTCAGTGAAATTATATTGCT
>NC_051408.1:30041766-30042611 GCF_015228065.2 Penaeus monodon
CGGATATCTGATAGTTTTAAATCCCTGTCCCTCCCCCCTCTTCTAA
The DNA here is from genome assembly GCF_015228065.2 of Penaeus monodon. NCBI lineage: Eukaryota > Metazoa > Arthropoda > Malacostraca > Decapoda > Penaeidae > Penaeus > Penaeus monodon. Next base: position 30,041,813 of record NC_051408.1, read on the forward strand.
ACCGTAAAATTATAGAGTGGTGTTCGGTTATTATTCCTAAGGATGGAGATATGCTGTGCAGATGGATAGAACTCTGAATGAAAATACAATAGCAAAAGTGGTTATGAATACTCAAACCTCGAAGCAAAATGGCTTAATGATACAAAGGAGAACCAGTAGTGGCTCATAAGTCGTGTTATTTTTTCCTGATGCCTCCTTTCAATGTTGCAAACTGATGTGATCTCTGATTTATTCTTAGAATGAACCACAGCGGGGCATGAGACCTGAATTACCTTTTGATAATAAAACCTGCAGCTTGTCTATAAGGACTAACCTGCCTTCGTCAAATCTCAAGTCTTCACACCCCCTCGACCATTTATCCGAAAAAAAATATTACGACTGCTGTAAGAAAAGGTAAAAAAAAATCGAACGTTTAGTTTACTTTAACGAAGTTATTTCATTAATATTATTTAGCATTTCTCTCTCATAAAAGTAAAGTGTGAAAAACAATCAAAATCTCGGTTCAGGTTGACGAGGTCTTCTTCATATCGAAGTTGCTTACCCCCCCCTCCCCCCTTTCATAAACGCTACGACATAAATTCAGATGATTAACGAGATGCCACAAAATCGGTCTTTGTGCTTGTAAATGACAAGTATTCTTTGACTCTATTGTAGCTTATGTATAGACGGGGAGGTTGATAAAAGATGTGTGGCCGAACTTAAGAAAGATTAAGGAAAGATTGCAAATCAAATATTGCAATTGCGTTGGCAATGAGTAACGGTGATATCGAATGTGCATTGTTACAATGGCGATGAAATG
>NC_051408.1:30043321-30043467 GCF_015228065.2 Penaeus monodon
ATTTTTTGTATCTCGTCCGTCCGTTTGTCCGTTCGCATGTTAAACTATGCGACTGTGGACTTGAAGTTAATTGATTTTGGTGCAAATTGACAACATAAATATTAAAGAATGACACACACATGCGGGCGGGGATCATATTACGAATC
>NC_051408.1:30043516-30044048 GCF_015228065.2 Penaeus monodon
CAATCGTCTACGTACACAGTATTGAAATAGTTAAACCGTCCGTTTATAAGTATCATTAACACGTTTATTATTTACACGACTAATTGTAGGGGTGGGGGGGGGGGGGTTAAGAAGGAAGGTAGGTGGGGAAGGGGAAAGGAAGGGGGGAGGGAGGGGAGGAAGAAAGGGAACGGTAAGGGGAAGAAAGGGAAGATAGGGAAAAGGGGGAAATGGAGGGGACTTATATAGTAAAAAGGGGAGAGGTAAGGAGAAAGGGAGGGGGAGGGGGAGGGACAGGAAAATAGGGGGATAGGAGAGGAAGAGACAGGGATGAAGGAGTGAAGGAGGTGGGGAGTTTGAAGGAGAAAGAGAAGGAGAGAGAGAAGCGAATTTATGGAAGATCTGGGAGTGAGAGGAGATGGCAGAGCGAGAAAGGGAAAGGTAGAAGGAGAGCGATAGGGAAAGGAAGAGGGAGAGGAGAGGCGAAAGAGAGGAGGATATAGGAGGGAGAGAAGCAGTACCTCTTTTCGTGGAATTTCCATGGGTCCGCTAT
>NC_051408.1:30045004-30045593 GCF_015228065.2 Penaeus monodon
ATATATAGTAGCTTTTAATGTTTTATAATAGTTACTGCCATTGCTTAGCTAATATAAATATAAATTCATAAAAGAATGTTAAAAGTCTTAATATGATAAACAACAATAAAGAAATAAAGAAATAAACATATGCAATAGAACATATGCAATGAAAAACATAATAAGACAAATAAAAAGGAAAAAAAACGTTATTAAATATAGTAGCATAGGCAGCTATAAAACATAATTCTAAAAGAAAACGTAAAGCAAAATAAACATCAATAAATCAACAAAAACATAACAACATAACAGAAAATAAAGAGAGAAATGTTGGTTCATTAGTCAAATTCGAAGTGGCACTTAGGGCAGTCGTCCGGGTGATAAGCGCCCATATTTCGTAATCAGGTTTATCGTAATGATCTTAATTAATCTGGGCACGAAGATTGAGGGAGGGCAGGAAGGACGAAGGTAAAGGGAGGGGGAGGAAAGGGGGGGGGCAGAAGATGGAGAGGGTGGGGGAGAGGGTAGGGAGCGAGGGAGGGCGATGTGGGAAGATTCTTGGGCCGCGAGTGTGCTTGCTCTGGGAATGGATTTTGGTAGAGGGATAGGT
>NC_051408.1:30046130-30046310 GCF_015228065.2 Penaeus monodon
GTGACAGAATTAAGCAAGCAGAGAGAGAAAGATATACAGGATGCAAAAATTACTAGGTAAAGACTTTTATGTGCAAATGTAAATCTAGATTCAAGTATCAATCCCTCTTTTTCAGTAACACAAAGAAGTGTTATGCATAGCTAATGCAAAGAAAAACACAGACATGCACGTCTAACAGAA
>NC_051408.1:30046541-30046751 GCF_015228065.2 Penaeus monodon
GAGTAAAAGAATCAACAATATGTTTGCATGCATGAGACGACACTTGCTTCAAGTCAAAATACCTCACTTCACCACACACGCCAGTCCGGATTGCGTCATTAACTGAGTCGCGTCAATGCCGTGGCGAGAGTTGTCAACATCATCATCACTTTCCGCTATCAACTTTTCTACCAACTCAGCAAGTGAAAATTTTAATGGATATTTGGAAAT
>NC_051408.1:30047187-30047283 GCF_015228065.2 Penaeus monodon
CGATCTTTTCACTGCACGAGTTCTCTATGGGTTACATTGTCAGTTGCAAGTGCAGTATGCATAATACCGTATTTACGTATCGTTATGATGACTGTA
>NC_051408.1:30047853-30048595 GCF_015228065.2 Penaeus monodon
CCACGCAGCGAAGACGTGCACTATATTCGAGTTTTAACACGAGAGCGTTACAACAGGGACAGGCACCCCATAACTCCTTCCATTACTCCGACCCAAGGCTACGCAGGAATGCATATCAATCTCCCTCTCATATTCCCCCTCCACCTCCCACTCCCCTCCACCTCTCCACTTCCCTCCCCTCCTCCTTCTGCCACCCCACTTCCCTCTTTACCCTCCCCCTCATTCCCTCATCCCTCATCCCCCCCGCGCACCATGGCACTATACAGTGTACTCACAATCACTCACTCTTAATTAGAACGTTAGAACAAGCGGTGTCGGCATTATAACATCATCAACCTAATATACGCCCAGCGCTGCTTTCATAACTCGGTCAAATTATGCTAATTAACCTCTTGTCACATTAATTATGATTGTAATAATGATTTGGGAGAGTGAGACAAATTAAGCAAGGCATGTGGACACTACGCCTTGGCTAGCATGAGATAATCACTGCGTTTCACTGTATTTTTGCATGATTGTTATAACGTGATAAATTATCCCTGATGTTTTAGCAGTGAGAGCCTTAATGGCAAACCGCCATGTTAATGATGGTGTTGTTATATTTTCATCTTGTTTTATTGATGACGAAATAACATATGATAACGTCTGCTTTTTAGTTAAAGAACTCTTTTTATCCTTGAGAAAATCGTGACTGCCAGAGGAGGAGGACAGAAGAAGGGAGAGAGGGGGGAGAGCTGAGAGA
>NC_051408.1:30048912-30049316 GCF_015228065.2 Penaeus monodon
AACAAACAAGCATACAAACATACAAAAAAAGTAAAGGAGAAAAAGAGTGGAAACAAACAGAGAAACAGACACAGAACCACACAGATAAAGGAACGGAAAAAGACACAGAGAGAGGAGAAGGATTATATCTCTCTCTTTACTTATTAATCCATCAATTCCAGCCAATCGGTTCTCGCCCTTATTCCCTCGTCCATTAGGCTTACTTATTCAACATCACGTAAAACGCTTCAGATTCACTCAACCCGAAGAATGGAATCATCAAATATGAAGGCCAAAGACACTCTCTATTACTTGTACTCGTAAATTAGCACAATAACCGGAGAGACAGATGTTCCGGATAAAATACGGTTTCGGTGTTTTTATCCGGATAGCGTGATTTCGTATTTCAAGTGTTACGGGACAGT
>NC_051408.1:30049522-30050178 GCF_015228065.2 Penaeus monodon
CACAGCCGGAATAGAAGCTAATCAAAGCGTAGGAGGAATGAAGTAAAGGAACCGATAATGGGGGTGGTCGTTATAGCAGATCCCGATATGAAAGTATATGAAAACTTAAAGCGTCTACGAACAGCTAAAAGTTCGGATGAATTTTTGATATTTCCTGAAAGTGGTTGCTGGAGAGTCTCTTTGCCGCCGTCAGCAGCCTATAACACTTGATCGTCGCCAAGGATGTCGGTAGATAGATTCTCTGTGTATTTCTTACTGACTAATTTGCATTCTGGATAAATCTGAAGGCGTATTTATTTCCAAATGATTCGCTTTTATATTTTCCTTATTTTTATTCTCATATATAAAAAAAAAATCGTCTATTTGTACTGCTTCAATGACTTTTTATATAAGCCCTTTTTCTGCGAATTAATGCTTATTTTCTTGTATTGACTTTCGTAATCGATAATTATTGCCATTAGAATAATTATCATCATCATTATTGTATTATCAGAATGCTAATTAATGCGAATTCACTTCTGCAATAGATTTTTTTTTATAAAGTTAAAGTTAAGATAATTGTTTCTTTTTTCATTTTTATTTTCGTTCGTAAAACGTGAATTTCCTATCTATGCCTCTTTCTCATCATTGCTCGCTCCGGTCTTAAATTTTTTCTC
>NC_051408.1:30050633-30050808 GCF_015228065.2 Penaeus monodon
AGCCGTGACAGTCTCGGGTAAATGTAAGAAACATAATACTGTGGGAAACGTTTAACTGCGGTGTGTTTAAAAGGCAACAAACGTTTAACTGCGGTTTATTCATACAAAAGGTGTTATGGGATCTTAAAGTCACATTGGGAGATATATCACAATGAATTTTTGAGCAAAATACATT
>NC_051408.1:30051027-30051997 GCF_015228065.2 Penaeus monodon
ACGTATTGACATCTTATTCCTAAACTACACGAGTAACGAACAGTAAACGGATCGTCTCTTCAACAGCGCAAGATCTCAATCCATAACAGTGAGTGCATTTGAATATATACTCTTTACTTTTCGGAGATTTTCCATCCCTCAGGTCCTACGAATACGCGTGTCTCTTCCCGAGCCTCAGCACCAGGCCCTTCTGAACCCCTGAGCAGCAGAGCCGCGCGTGAGTGACTCCCAGGACAGCAACACGTCAGTATTGACCCTCCGCTCAGAACAAATTGCTTAAAACTACAGTGCATAACGATAGCACGACTTTGCCTTACTTACTAGGTAATCCACGTGGGGCTTACGTAATAGGCCGTTGTCATTATTGCGATCGCTCTTACCATTGTCATTTTAGACCGGTAATGACACACGGCGGCCAAGAGTTCCAAGGAAAGCTAAGAAAAACGAGGTGGTCGGACACGCAACCCAGTTCCGCCGAGGACTCACTCGTCCTGTCTCCTGTCATTTTAGTCTCCTCCGCTCGTTCGCTTGCTTTCGTGAAGGTGACTAAAAGGTGACTAAAACCCTTCGCTGGATGTGAATTAGCAGGTTTAAAACTAATTCCATTATGTACTGTTCTCTCTCAAACGTATAATGGGAATGAGGTGTGTTTTTATGTGTCTGTGCAATGGATATCTTAAGGGTGAGAGTGGCATCTAAGGCGCTGCCGTGAAAAGACAGGTATGCCGTTTGAGTATAAGGTGAATGTACTATATCTAAGCAGGGAGAAAAATGATAGAGATAAAACACATATAGAGATAAAGTGATAGAGAGGAAAGGGGGAAGGGGGATTATGAAAGAAATCATTTGAGAAATATATGCAAAATAGCCATACCTCGGTCTCCTTACATGATCATCAATCCACACACGTGAAAAAGCGTGAAAATGTTTATGGTAATAACTTCATTCGTATCTGTCTATCTACCAGTCG
>NC_051408.1:30052503-30052839 GCF_015228065.2 Penaeus monodon
CATTCATATATACAAACATATCTCTGATAATCACCCATGCGTATACACGCCGTAAACAACCACCTGTAAAAAACAGGCACCAGAACACACAAGATGCAACCCCCCCCCCCTTAACAACCCACCCACAATCTACCCTCCTCCTCGCAGTGTTCTCGAGACGATAGCCCATCATTCCCCTGTCGCCTCGCCGGGAGAATGTCGCCGGCCGCCCACTCACGCCCTCGGAATGTGTCACGGAAGGAAAGACACTATCCCTGGTCCTCTCCGCATCACTGGGCTTCAGAGGTATCTTGTTCTTGCGGTGGTTTTGCGATCGTGGTGGATGGGTGGATGGAT
>NC_051408.1:30055267-30055854 GCF_015228065.2 Penaeus monodon
AGCCGTATTTTGGCCTAAGATCCTATCATGTGTTAGCTCTCTCTCAGGACCAAAGAAAATAGATCGAAAAGCAAGCAATCAGCTTTTGATTTATATCTTGCAGCTTCACAGTCCGTTTGTGCCTGGGCCGCATGTACGCTCACAGGCAGAGCACAGGCGAAGTGCACCCCGTGTGTTATCCATGTAAGCGCGCAGGTGATCCGGTAGTGAAAACGAAATCGCATCCGGGCCGAGGGGACAGGTGGTCGCAACTCATGGGCAGGCAAAAATGACCCCTAGTTCTCCCTATCGTGATGTCTATTATCCTTTGCTCGATGGCTGGAACCTGTGTTGTTGGCCGTCCGTAAGCGAATTTGGATCTTGTTTCGTGAGGGTATAAGAGTGAGAATGGAATACTGAGGTCTCTATCGATTCAAAACACATTTGAAGCGGAAGGAGAACGTAATTGAATGATGTTATTGTGCTAAGGTGTGCACTTCCAGGATTGTCTGAGAGGAAAGAAATAGCTTGATGTCTTGGGCGGTTAGAATAACCAACATGTAACAATACAGCTGTCGCCGCATTCAGCTGAGGCCGCACAACTGGTC
>NC_051408.1:30056580-30056761 GCF_015228065.2 Penaeus monodon
CACCCAAATTAACATTTATTTTCTAAAATTCCTGATGCTTGCAAAATGTATTGCTTTCAGTTTATTGTAGGTTAGACTGTAAAACCCTTCAGGCAAAATATTTAATACGATAACATAAAAGATTCCTCGGAAATAAGTAGATGATGATTTAATTACGCGTAAATTGAAATAATTTAACTGT
>NC_051408.1:30056792-30056942 GCF_015228065.2 Penaeus monodon
GATGAGTGAAATTCCTAAGGGTGTGTTTGCGTGTGCTTGTGTTCAGTAACTGACTAACTTATACATGCTTGGCTAATTACTACACTGTACCTCATGTCCCATAAAGTTTCACGGAGACAAGGAGTTCCAGTTAAAAGCGAAACTCGAGGC
>NC_051408.1:30057366-30058404 GCF_015228065.2 Penaeus monodon
AATGTGTATATATGTTGAATGCAAGTACATATGTATGATAGTGTTCTTAATCATTCATCGTCAACAAAAACAGAGGCATCCTTGACATTTTGCACCTCTATTGTACAGGCTTTTTTTTCACTAACCTGAAAGCGCATCTTCGGAGCAAGGTAAAACATCCTCTATACAAGTCTTCATACAGCCTATTTTACGACAAATTACAAGCACCTCGTTGAGCAAAGACCTGAAAAGCAGAAATATAAACCCAATTAATTTGTGTGTAAGAAAAGTTTTATGTAATTTTATACATATACATAACGATTAGCTATCGTCTGTATATCCTTTGTTTGCGGTTTGATGAACAAAATTACATGCTTTAACGTGGGACAACAGCCATAATAAAAAAAAGAATATACTGCGACGTTTCTGAGTTCCGTTCATTCGTCATCAGGTGATAAATATGCAGATTTTTTTCTCTCTTTTTGTAATGTCTGATGAATAATAGAAGAGGATTGGAAACACCAAAAAATTTTCATTATTTTGTATTGTGTTCGTGTTTCATTGCTGGCACCAGTTTTCGAAACGCCAAGATTTATTAATCTTTCCTTATTATGGTCGTGTTTCATTGCTGGTACTATATTCACCTTGTATAGCTATGGTGTGATTTTACTGCGTATGTTCAGAAGACGCGTTAATCACTCACGTCCGCTAGTTAGCGTAACAGCCGAAAGGTGTCACTCCTACTAGAGCTTAAAGTTGCAAGAAAGATGGAGATAGTTCATTTTTTCATGGTTTAGGATTTTTCGAAGGTGATGTTAATTTAGTTGACATTTATATACACAGCTGTGTGATATAATGATGTGAAATATCTATCTGTAATGGCTATAACCGTCATTTCAAACATCGGAATTATATTGCCATCGTTTGGACTCTAAACTCCGTCATTAGTCCCTTATCATGGCAAATTTGTTTGGGCATCTCACCTATTACGCGCTATCTGCAAGTGAACTGGCAATTATGGATGTTGCAGTAAGTTAGCATCATATACGAGAAGGAAGG
>NC_051408.1:30058551-30059711 GCF_015228065.2 Penaeus monodon
CGCGTGCGTGTGGCCTATGAAGCGTAATATATTATCGTTTACTTATAAGCGAGAGCTGATCGAAATCATGCCACATGACAGCTGTAGAATGTACATATATCTGTGAATACCATCGTACTATAAAAAAAATCTATATTTTTAGAGATGTTTGATTATCAGCTTAGTACCTTATGGAAGAGTAATGATTTCAATTTATGCCTGTAATCATGTAATAAATAGCTTTAACTAGTGATTAGACGAACATACTCTATGGATGATATAAGACAGATATAACCACCTGAATATTTCATAAGTTGACTTATAAAGGGGTAGGTCAGTTATAGTATCTAGATATGACTAAATGGAGTGAAGTAAATGCATAAAATTACGCAGAAAAAATATCGGTTTCCTGTAGACATAGAAAAGATATAAACATGCAAAAGTAAAGTTGCAAAACGGAGATTTATAAGAGCTGATAACGATAGAGTATTGTGCAAAAGGGAAAAGAGTAAGTAGTAAGTAGTCGATTGAATCTAGTAAGATGCAGAGATATACGATAAATTAAAGTGAACAAAGAAAAAAAAATGTGGGGTGCCGAATATTCGTAAATATTTAGTTCCTAATTTTGGCAAAACTCTTAAATGAATAACAGTTCTTTGTTGAGTTACTTCTGGCAAGCCGACGTTTTTCAACTGATCTATAAGCACTCGTAATAAAAACACAAAGTTTCAAGATGAATAAAAGATGATAAAACATATAATTTCTAATCTAAAGGCAAATCGTAAATTATTGTTCATTTTGACAAAAAAAAAAACGTTCAAAAATGTAATGAAACTACACATAGGTGCAGACTTTGTAGTTGTTTACGCATCAAAATAAAAAACTTAATGTCACCTAATGATAAAGTGTTGTTAGGGTGTTTTACGTAACAGTTGGACACAAGTAACTGTGAAGCGAAAATACAAGGCAGTTGACGGGACGAGGAGACAACACACTGCTTTGAACACGATATAGCAAACTTCAGTGAAATAGGTTTAACTCTGGGAGAGAAATGGGAAGACACAAAAGACGATGAGAGAAAAAATGCGATGGATAGAAGAGAGAAAGAAGCAATAAAAGGTGTAAAATAAAAGATATCGGCATAGCGAGAGACAAGAGGAAGAGAGAAGGGAGCAGGCGAC
>NC_051408.1:30059737-30059805 GCF_015228065.2 Penaeus monodon
TACTTACAAGATAATCACCACCTGTCGTGGAGAAGCTGATTTAAGAAGTCGGTAATGAGCCAACACCC
>NC_051408.1:30059929-30060038 GCF_015228065.2 Penaeus monodon
ACGTCGCAGGAAGTCAAGGATACTTTGATAAGATGGCTGTTAAGAGGGTGATAGGGTGGCAAAGCTGTGAGAAGGGACAGGGTACAGGAGACAAGAGGAAGGGGGGGGA
>NC_051408.1:30061285-30061651 GCF_015228065.2 Penaeus monodon
TTCTAAGCATAATATCCCATGTAGAAAGAGATTTATGTTATTGCCCAAATAATGATGCAGCAACACAGGAACAAATTTGCAAGATTATATAACATGTACTTTCTAATCTAAAGGCAAGTCATAAGCTATTGTTCCTCGTGGCTGAAATTAAGGCGAAGAAGCCACGGAGTCGTTAATATGTAAGTAACGAAATCGGACGGGCCCGCCAATTAATTTGATAACGAAATGATGAACACTGGAATGTAATTAATACTTGCGGCTCGATCACGTGATAGATTATTTACCACAAGCTTAATTTTTCAACATTTCCCTCTGAAATTAGTTTGCTTTTCGGGAATCTAATGATCGCATTTTCACAGAACTAAA
>NC_051408.1:30062372-30062500 GCF_015228065.2 Penaeus monodon
AAGTACAAGAATGTGATTGCTGGCCAGAGACTAATAATACTTACCATTGCTTGCCACAGCTGTACTTTTATTCTGTTTAGCATACATGATAATATATGTACGGCTTTTTGTTTGGGATTCAGAAACCT
>NC_051408.1:30062812-30062933 GCF_015228065.2 Penaeus monodon
CCATTATACTTTCTGTGTGAAGTATATCATATATCATATACATTACATCGCTGGTATTATAAGCCCCACTCCATTATCAATATATACATTATTATCAGAATCAGAATTTACTTCACAAATC
>NC_051408.1:30063367-30063756 GCF_015228065.2 Penaeus monodon
GAAATTGAGATCGACTTTTACAGCCGCGTTTCTGCAGTCGGGATGACTTATCGCCGTTTGGTAGTGATACTAATTGCTGGATTAACCTTGGCCGGAATTAGGGCAATTAGCGCGAGGAGGAAACAGGATCACAGTTTTATGAATAAATTACAGGTCTCGTTGCGTGTAATTTATCGTCGATGTATTAGTTGTGTGTGTGTCCCGTCTCTTTGTCGTTTCTATGTGTTGTGGTGGTTGCAAGAACGCTATCAATTATCCTCATTGCGCAACGCCGCTCTGCTCGTGCGACTGGCGATGAGGGACCGCGTCTTCCTCATTAATGATGGGGGGGGGGTGAGGGGGAAGGGGGGTTAGTGTCTTGGTCTTCGTTCTTTTGTTGATATGTATAG
>NC_051408.1:30064129-30064372 GCF_015228065.2 Penaeus monodon
CACACAGACAGACAAGACAATAGAATGTCCGAATACATCAAAGTCTCTACAATGTTTCATATGCTAATAAGATGAATAGCTAAAGGCGACCTGATGATGCCCAGACCCCCCCCCCCCGCAAGCGCCGCATCCGATTTATTGCGCGAAATTACCAGGAGAAAAATCCCCGGACACCGACAGGGTCGCCGTCAGGATGCTGCTCCAGTGAGGAAGTGTCAACGTGTATTAAAATGAGTCTTCCTT
>NC_051408.1:30065535-30065875 GCF_015228065.2 Penaeus monodon
GCAGCGGTCCGTGATCTAAAAATGCACTAAACGCTTTGTTAAGTTGGGTTCTGCAACGAGTCACGTCACTCAGATATTCAGGAAGATGACAGGGACGCAGCCATACGGAACTTGCATGCACAGACGCACATGATTGAGTGCTTGATCATGCGCAGATAATCATACGAATGTAACAGTTAATATATCTGTATAACACTCAGAATGTTTTCACTGTCACATAATAAAATCGTCATGTATGTTTAGCCAATATATATGTTAAAAGAATGAAACGTAAAGGAAAGGACGGCTGTTATTATCATAAATCAGGTAAAAAGGGATTTTACTGAACTTCTGGAAGAAA
>NC_051408.1:30066144-30066246 GCF_015228065.2 Penaeus monodon
ATTAAGTCATGCATACACTCCTCGTTTGGCATGTGTGTTATGTGTCTGTTATGTAGCACAGCGAAGTCGAGAAGTTGCCAGTTGTCCATACTGGGGGATTGA
>NC_051408.1:30066282-30066852 GCF_015228065.2 Penaeus monodon
CTGGACCAGGTGTTTCCTTGACTTGGGGAAAAATGTTTGAAGCAGATGTTGTTTCTTTGTCTATTCCCCTGTGGGCTTGTATTGTGGAAAGATGTTCGACAGAGCACCAATGTATATGCAGAAGGTACATACTACCGCACTGATCACATAAGCACAAACGTGTATTTGTGTGTTTTTTTTTAAACATTTTTAGAGAGCGTATTTTACGTAACTGATCAGTGTATGTGCATTTAGACTTAGAATATACGCCTACTTGACACGTTATATCCCTACATAAACAATATACACAGAGTATTAATCTTACACCATCATCCCATGTGAGAATCCTATCCCATTTCTCCGTCGTCGCTCATTACCGGTTTGCGTAACGCCTCCATTAACCTCCGTTTACGTAGGATTATCCGTCCGTAATGAGGCGATAATCGGGTGATTCATCTGCGATAATTTCGTGAGGTGATCGTCTTCTTCGGCGCCGTCAGGTGGGTCCTCTGAGAACGGCCGGGAAGTCGCTCGGGGAATCACAGCGAAAGCTTCCGGATCTTCCGAAAGCCTCCCATGGTTCTCCTTGGG
>NC_051408.1:30067155-30067895 GCF_015228065.2 Penaeus monodon
TTCCATCTAATTCGTCTATTTTCAATATTGTCCACTTCCTTATCTACATCTACCTGTAAATCTATATACCTGTTTTTATCTCAAACATTTACTCCCTCCCATCTCTCCTCCTCCCCCATCACCCCGTCTCTTCTCCTCCCCCATCACCCCATCTCTTCTCCCCCCCATCACCCCATCTCTTCTCCTCCCCCATCACCCCATCTCTCCTCCTCCCCATCCCCCCATCTCTCCTCCTCCCCCATCCCCCCATCTTCTCCCCCATCCCCCCATCTCTCCTCCTCCCCCATCCCCCCATCTCTCCTCCTCCCCCATACCCCATCTCTCCTCTTCCCCAACCCCCCATCTCTTTCCTCTCCTATCCCCCCATCTCTCCTCCTCCCCGTCCCCATCCCCCCCTCCCCCCCTCGACCACAGGTGCATTTTCCCGCGCAAATCAGTGACTGTTGACCCCCGCCGCTTTCTCCGGTCATTTGCCATTATCCAAAACCACAAATCGTTATCATCCGTCCTTTTGTCATATCTCACTGTCATAGCATAGGTTTTTACAAAAGATATAGAGCAGGAGAAATAACGTCGTTGCGCATCCCAAAATAAAATCTTTAAAAATATATAAATGTGAAGACGAGGCGAAGAAAACAAAAGAATGTCGGACAAACAAATGAAGATCTAAATTCGTCTATCTTATTGACAGGTTTTGTAAAAATATAAATCATGCAAAATAATGTTATTTTGCATCCCCC
>NC_051408.1:30067972-30068391 GCF_015228065.2 Penaeus monodon
TGAAGATCCACATTCTTACAAAAGAAAGAAAACAAGGAAAAAAATAATAATAACCTAAGTATCCCAAATAGAAAACATAATAAAAAAAAACGACAAAAAGAAAGAAAGAAAGAAAAAAAGCATTATCGGTAGAGAGAGAGAGAAAAAAAATCAAATTCAAACCAGGATCCACGAATCTCCTCTCTCGCCAGCGTCGCAGTCCCGTAAATGGTCGCCAGTGATGGTAAAACAATTATACGCTCGACTGAACAGACTACTTGTGTGTTTCCTTTCCCAGGATAATTTACATTAACCCTTCGGTGGGCGGCCGGCGGGGAAGACGCCCGCGTGGGGATCGGGACACGCCAGGGAGCTAACGGGAAGATCGCGTTCGGCGCATCGATGAATCATTTGCTCTCCTCTTCATTTATTTATCAGTT
>NC_051408.1:30069674-30069872 GCF_015228065.2 Penaeus monodon
ACGAATTCCTTTGTTCCTTATATCAGGGATGATTGGTTAATTCCTACAACATATACTGAAGGAGCCAAGACATACAAGGTGGATGCGGAATTGTGTTGAACATAATTGTGGTATTGTCTGGGTATAATCTCAGCAAAATAATATATATGTAGTATCGGCGTGCCCTAGAGTTCTTTTCCTAGAATGTGTGTTTGTTAT
>NC_051408.1:30070860-30071061 GCF_015228065.2 Penaeus monodon
TCACCCTTACTCGCATCCTGCATAACATATTGATATCATTATCGACAACGAGAACTTTTAGAGCTGTAACGGCCATAATCACAGTTCAATAAATTCAGGAGCTGCATTAGCACATAATTGAGCAACCAGTTTTTTTTTTTATTATTGCACATCAAAAGCGAGCTGAGAATAAATAGCCCGAAAAATATCATTGCGGGAGAA
>NC_051408.1:30071125-30071456 GCF_015228065.2 Penaeus monodon
ATGATCTCCGGTCGTCTCTATCAACAACAAAATTGTGATTGCTGGTAATAGCAAGGGGGGTAAATATTAATTCCTCTAATTATCACAGACAAAAATACAGATAGCAAAATTCTACCGCGAATTACGGTACTTATTAATGTCGTCTCGTTATAACGAACGGATGGGTCACGTCGGCGATTCGGAGAGCGATAACACGTAACACGACACGATGAAAACAAGTCTTTAACATGTCTCGAAAGATCGAAAAATCATTCCACTTAATAACCAATCGTCTCGAATTCAACACGAGAGCCACTTAATCGGGGTTCCATCAGCAAGAATTAAAGGGAAT
>NC_051408.1:30071700-30072216 GCF_015228065.2 Penaeus monodon
CTGATTGCCGTCTGACATTTCATGAGAGAAATTGATGCCATTAAGTGCTTCTAATATTTATGTTTTTTCTCTCTAATCAGCTGTGTTGTGTTGGTCGAATAAGTCATTCCCGACCTATTGAGATGGGGGGGGGGGGTAGAAGAAGGGAGGAGGGAGAGAGGAGGGGAGGAGGGGAGAAAAGGATAATGGGTGGAAGGGGAAAAAGGGATAAAGACAAAGAGATAAAGGGGAATAGGAGGGAGGGATAAAGAGTGGGAGATAGAAGGGGAGGTGAAGAGAAAGGCGAAGAGGAAGATTGAAGAGGAAAAGAAGGGAGTGAGAAAAGGGGTGGAAAGGGAGAATGATAAAAATAAGAAGAAAAGGAATGTAGTAAAGAGGAGAATAGGTGATAAAAAGGAAAGGGGGAAGAGAAAACAGAGATTGATAATGGTAATAACGAGAATGAATGAAGGAGATAAAGAGAATAAAGATTGCAAAACAGCAGATAGAGCAAATTGTAAGAATGGTAGAAAATGC
>NC_051408.1:30072250-30072722 GCF_015228065.2 Penaeus monodon
TGAGAGAAAAGACAGATGAAGTGGGTGACGAAAGAGAGAAGAGAAAGAAATGAGGAAAGAGACAGGAGAAAGAAGAAAAGGGAGATACGAGAATAGACGAGAAAAGGAAGAAAAAAGAGATGTAAGAGAGAGAGATAAACAAATGATAGAAGAGAAAAGAGAAAGAGAAGAGTCTAATTATTGACAATTGTTGCAAGAAAGAAAACAAAGGAAAATAAACAGAGATTGACAGACAAAGCAGAACAAAAGATGATGCTTGCGACAGTGAAAATAAATGAATAAATAATACAAAAAATATGAAAAAATATGAGTTTATTTTCTTTCCTTTGCTTTTTGAAAATAATGATACGAGTGAGAAACAAAAGAAACACAGAAATCAAGATAAGAAATGACAATAAGAAAGTAAGAAAGGCGAAAATAAAAAAAAATGAAATACCGAGAAAACTGCTGAAAAGTACATGAGAAAAAGCAC
>NC_051408.1:30072761-30072989 GCF_015228065.2 Penaeus monodon
AAGAAACAGCAACAGATGCGTTTTGTATTTTTCTCTCCTTCCCTCTTATTCATTCTTTACCGGGTTTATAAAATGACGACAGGTTTCAGGTGGTTACCGAGGAGACGCTTTTTTTCTCTCTACTTTGCTGCTTCCAGTAATATCTTCGAATTATTTCGCTTTGGGTCGCAGTGTGGCGGTGAACACGTGTGTGGTGGAGACACACGCATGTGTATGGGTGTGTTTGGA
>NC_051408.1:30073164-30074016 GCF_015228065.2 Penaeus monodon
CGCGCGCGCATTTCATATAAACTATCTATCACAATTCCGTTTCTCAGATCAAACACAGCGCTTACCCTTTCGACAACAACAGATTATCCAAACGCGTCCTCCATTTTGCATCCGAACAACAGCTTCGAATTTTCACCCAAGTTGAACACAATTTACGCCCGATTTTTGAGCCGCAAACCGCAGAGGCGCTGAATTTTATCCCAGAAATAATGTAAGTCTTTCTCATTTAATCAGTAGCCCTTGAGGTCAAGCATTCCACTGATTGAATTATTTCCTAAAAACTGATCAAACGTCGAACACTATTCAATTAACTGATATAAGATAGTGAATTATTTCGTCTCCAATCTTGGTCGTCTCCGCGCGTTCTACAACTCCAATCAACCGAGCCACCTGTCCTCCGCCGACCAATAAAAATCCTCCGATCCGAAATGGACGGCACGTGATTGGTCCGATTTTTCGACCACTGCACTGCCGCCGCGGTAAGGAATCAGATATGCATTGTTTTCACCTAGACTATTGTTAAGCATTATCCTAAATGTCACGCGATAATCGGCCTCTTGCTGCAACATTGATGAGGCTCCATCTTACCCGAACCCCGATAGAATGAAGTCACGCATCCGTCTTGAAAGATGGGAGATGCGATTTCTTGAAGGCGGAATGTCTGCGTGCTTGGCCTGCGCTGGACTCGAGGACTCGCACGCTTTCGGTTTCGGCGAAGAGTCCAGCTCGGAGGCAGCGTCGCCGACTGCCATTTGGCGAGTTGATTGCTCGTAACGCCAATTGTACAGCGAGTCAGGCACACAATTGGAAGTTTACGCTTCAATACGCAAACGGGAAACGATCGAGGGAGAG
>NC_051408.1:30074051-30074566 GCF_015228065.2 Penaeus monodon
TCACCTTCGATCTTTGACGTCTTATTTGAAACCGCTTTCGATTGGAAGGAATAAAGCCATATGACGCGTCGATCAATCTGACTTCAAAAATGCTTTGTTTGCGGTCTACGAAAGGAAGAAAGAACGAGTGATTCGTGCACATCCAAAAGGATTTTCTTATTATTCGAAGGAATTAATTTATTAAAGGGGAATGAAATAACCAGATCTTAGTTATGGCATCTTTTGAGATTGAAGTTCAATATAAACCTTGCATGAATCCACGAAGGCTAGTTTCTGAAATTAAGTTATTATGAATCATTTCGAAAACACCTCGCACCCTCGCCCTTAAGCTTTCTTGGAAGAAGAGACCAATTGTTAATAAATATCGAAGGCTCTTTAAAATTTTCATTGCTAATCTAGCATGACGACAAACATAATGTGTTTTTATAAGGTCAGTTGAGCGTGTGAAAGGTTCTGGCGATAAGGCACTGGACCGAAAGATAATTTCCAGCGGGCGAGGAAGCGGTGTCGGCTCT
>NC_051408.1:30074757-30074845 GCF_015228065.2 Penaeus monodon
CTCCCCAACACAGAACCCACCCCCATCCCTCCATCCCCCAATCCCCCCATCCCCCACCCCACCCACCCTACCCCCCATTAAAAAAATC
>NC_051408.1:30074889-30075073 GCF_015228065.2 Penaeus monodon
CGGAGCGGCCGAGTCTGCGCAGTGGCCAGGGGGCGACGCAGGGCTGCCAACGTTACGGGGAAAATAGATGTGTCCCTCCCGCAGATAGATGGAGGGAAGGTGATTGCTGTAATCCGAGGGACTAATATCGGAAGCGGAGAGACATATATAGATGGAAAATGTTTAATGGTAGATCTTAGCCAGG
>NC_051408.1:30075611-30076354 GCF_015228065.2 Penaeus monodon
GCGCAACAGCAGCCATCACACACGCAACGATAGGGATGAAAAGCATTTCTCTGTAACCCCGTTTCTGTTATCTTTACTGTTTGGTCCAACTGGAATAATTACCCTTATCATAGGTATTGTTAAATGGGCCAAAGGGGTAAAAGAGGGGAAGGAGGGGGGGGGGGAGAAAAGGAGGAGGGGGGGGAACGGGGAGGAGTTGGAGAGGAGGGGAGAGAAGGGGAAGGGGGGAGAGGAGGAGAAGGAAGGAGGGGAAGGAGGAATGGGAGGGGAGGGGGAGAGAATGGGAAGAGGGGAAAAGAGGGAAAGGGGAGGAAGAGGGGAAGGGGAGGGAAAGGGAAGAAAGGAGTAACGAGGAGAAAGAGTAAAGGGAGGAGAGGGGGGAGGAGAGATGGAATGAGAGGAAAGAGGATGACAGAGAAAAGAGGGAAGGGAAGAGAAAAGAGGAAAAGGGGTAAAGGAGAAAAGAACGGGACGGGAACGGGAGGAAGGAGGAAAGGAAGAAGAAATGATGGAAAGGCAGAGGGAAAGGGGAAATGGTGAGGGGAAAGGGGAGAGGGGAGAATTTGGGGTACAGCTTACTCACAGCGTCTTGACAGGTAGACTGCTACGAGCAAGGACCTAAACAAACATCACGTGTTTAGAACTGCAATTGCATCACCACATCACAGGAGAAAGGAGGTGATTATAACGGTATAAAGGGAGAAAGAAAACAATGCCTATGGCTTTTGATTTTACAATCACTG
>NC_051408.1:30076449-30077134 GCF_015228065.2 Penaeus monodon
ATTCCTCCTTCACAAGATACATTACAAAAACATTTCTTCTTGCTATATTGCTCGGTAAAGCATTGTGTGAAATCTCAAAATTATAAACTTCACCTTGGCACAGTATAGACATGCAAGAAAATTCCAAACAATAAGCTACACTGAGTTTTGAGAGAGAGAGGAAAAAAACAAGAATAATGCTTAGGATTCGATCATTTGTATCTACTTGCAGTCGGGTTAAAGTATGACTCGACACCGTAAAAAAACACAGTTGCAGCTCCAGAACATGCGATTTTAAGTCGTTTTCATCCTCAGAATGACACCAGCGAGAGCGAATCAAGGGGGAAAAAAACTCAATTATTCTTAACTAAGTGTTCGCATTTAAGCTACAGCCGAAGACACCTAGTCTGCACTTACCTCGTATGTTATCAGGACAGCTCGGGCACCAACGCGAACCGTTTCCAGTGAGCAGTCGGCTTGCTAACGGATACTCGAGTAGGGAGAAACAAGAACCAGCGCCGAGATCCTTCATAGACCGTATTTATAATCCGTTTAACTCAAGATTCTTCGGCCAACTGAGCGAAATCTAGGGAAGCAATGACCCCGCCGCCTACTGGTGGCCGACGTTCGAAACGATCTGAAACACGTCCGAGCACAGTGAACCAGGAACTCGCTATCGCTCAGGGCCAGTTCTGCGCACAATGTC
>NC_051408.1:30077159-30077789 GCF_015228065.2 Penaeus monodon
GCCCCGAGGAGATGGAATTGGGAAGCAGCAATGCCCCTGAATCGATGAACAAAATTGAATAAAGCATGTAAACTTCAGATTAAGCGGCATTTCAACCCAATGTGTTTGGTCGCTTAGTCAGCAAAATCGCCGGGATGCTGGATGCCCGCCGCCCCGTCTGACCTCCACAGCCTGCTCTCGCTATCTCTCATCTGGGTACGTCGCGAAGCCTGTAATTTGCCAGAGTCGGAGGTGTGAAAATGCTTGTATAGTGCGCGGGAAGGATGTAATTTGACCTGCCCCGAATCTCTGACGTGCCTATTCTGCCGGGGTCGGGCGAAGACCAGAATGACACCTGAAAATGCCTATTGCTGGGACCCTTTTTTCTTTTTTCTTTCTTTCTATCTTTCTGTTTTTTTTTCTTTCTTTCTTTTTTCCGTTTGCGCCTTCTTGTTCTTTCTTCCTCTTTTTTCCTTTCTTTCTTTCTTTCTTTTTCTTCTTATTCTTTCTTTATTTATTTTCTTTTGTCCTTGTCTTGTTCTTTATTTCTTCTTTTTCTTTTTCTTTTGTTTATCTTCTCTCTTCTTCATTATCTTCCGCTTTGCCTCTTCTTCTTCTACTTTTCTTCTTCGTCTTCTTCTTCGTCTTCTC
>NC_051408.1:30077974-30078370 GCF_015228065.2 Penaeus monodon
TCCCTTTTTATCATACCTCCTTTTCTTCACTCCCCCCCCCCTTCTTTTTCCTCGCTGACACCGCGGGTTGATGAGATCTTCCGAATTGTCAATTTCTTGCTTAGCACGATCGGGAAAGAGAGATAACCAATATTAATTATCGACTGTAAACTTCGTAAAGCAATTCGGGTCGAGGATGCCAGAGGATGACGAAACGTGTTAAATACACGTTACGTTCGCGCGGCCGACACGTTTGGCCTTCTCGCCGACGCTGCGATCGGCGACGGAGACCCGAGGGAGCCAATTAGTTCGATACAATCAATGGCATTTCGCGCCGTAAGTGGGGAATGTAGATATTACCTGTTCCATGAGGAGTCGCTGTCGAAGGAGTGTTTTTTAAAAAATCGGGTTTTCCGA
>NC_051408.1:30079041-30079196 GCF_015228065.2 Penaeus monodon
TCTCTTCCCCCCTCCTTCCCCCCGCCCTCTCAACACCAGCAAGGACTACTGAATCCAATAAAATGCACTGATTATTAATACCGCAGAATTCAGAGTTTCAAATCTATCCCACTGTGTCGCATATTTAGAACAAAGCTATCCGAAGCACATGAAAC
>NC_051408.1:30079599-30079780 GCF_015228065.2 Penaeus monodon
CATATCTTCTAAAAATAAGGCACCAAGGTTTTCGACGCAAAAAGTATGAATAAGAAAAAAAAATGAAATTATTCATCTATAAATATTGATGTGCAAATTTATCTTACGCTAAGTTCTTATAAATCATTTACAATGGCGATAAAGAAAATACAGCAAGACTTGCTAAAATGATATACATATA
>NC_051408.1:30080160-30080422 GCF_015228065.2 Penaeus monodon
GTTTATCGAATGGAAGTTTGATCAAGGAAAATGTTTATTTTTTCATAGAAACATATTATAGTTTCGTTTAAAGACTGATAATCACAGCCTTTGTTCTAGACTTGTTTCTAAAGTAGATTTCATTCTTTTTTTTCCTATTTTGCTTCTAGTTCACTGCTGAAGTCAGGATGTATTACGCTGAAATATTTTAAGCACGAGTTTACAGTTTCGGAGAAAATAAAGTGAAGATGTAATTATAGACAACGTTGTTATTTCAAGAGAA
>NC_051408.1:30080457-30080694 GCF_015228065.2 Penaeus monodon
GCGATGTTGATTTTCATTTCTTTAAATATATTTTCTTATAGAAGAATTCTGTATAACGGTTGTTCTCTCTGTCAGTCGGTATCATTGATTTTTTTTTTTATATATAATCTGTTGATTCACCTGTCTGACGCATCAATGTCACATATGCTTTTGTTAGGTTTTAATGCAATATTATGTGTACACGTAATGGCGCAGTTGGATATTACCGTTCTGACGTGTAAGAATAAGTAAATGAAT
>NC_051408.1:30081897-30082071 GCF_015228065.2 Penaeus monodon
TCTATAAATGAATTTACTTTGGTATGGAAATCAACCGGGAACACACGATCATTATCATGTTGAGGTCATGAAATTCATAGCAGGGGAAACGAGATTATAACTGTACAATAGAAGAAAATAAAATTATTAAAGGATGCGATAAAAAAGTATACAATAAGGCATTTAAATGTACAT
>NC_051408.1:30082230-30082469 GCF_015228065.2 Penaeus monodon
GAGGAAATCGTGATCATGCATTTACATGTCAACCTTTTTACACAAATCGTGTACTACAACTGTGAAATTCTTCTGTGCATGCAAACACAATTGCATATTATGCTTGCAAATTGACCTTCAGGCACTGACACAAGAGATTAATAATTGCAAGAACACCTTGTGAAAGAAAAATGGTTTTCCCTGTTGTGAATGTTTTAACCTGGAAAGTATTAATGATGTGCATGAAGAAGTATATATAC
>NC_051408.1:30082737-30083659 GCF_015228065.2 Penaeus monodon
CATACAGATATCAGCATTTCGCTTATCCTTTACAAACTTAGATTAATATTAACATTTATTACATGTAAGATAACTGGAAACTTACATTCACACTTAATGCTACAATTATAAAATCTGCAAAAAAAAAACTGAAGCTCAAGTTCCTTAAGTCGCTAGGAAAAGTCCCTCCGGCCAGCTTTCGAAGAGCCAGGGGGACCGCAGTAGCTCAACGCAGCAATTACTCTACAGGATTTACTGCACGCATTCAATAACGTAGCGAGCTGTAGACCTCCGGGAGAAAACGTCCCTGTAACCTCCTTATTTCAGTTCCAAACGTAATGCCTCACTCACGTAAGTCTTTAAAAAATGCAATTATTCTCCCCCTTGTCTCTAATCACAGCCATCACACGAGATCCAATGCAGCCAAAAAGTGACGGGAAAAAGTAAGCCCAGCCGCTATACCCCCGAGGGGCACCATTACCAAAACTTAGTTACATATTCTCAGACTACGTAAGTACCCCCTGGAAGCGTCTGCCGGCCCACTGACGGTCACGACTCTCCGCCTCAATATTTGTAATTTGGGCCGATAAATTTTCCCGCCCTTGTATTCGTCACTCGCCAAGCCTGCAATTACTCTGGATTCAGTGGATCACCGTGACTAAAACGCTTAATTAATAATGCAGGATTAATGAAAGCCTTGATAACTTGTTTGGCTTCGTTAATTCCAAGATGAGAAATGCTCCTTCATTAGCCTGACAGGAACCATTGGCTGACGATCGGTGGCGGGGTTGCCGCTCGCTGCCGGCTGCCTCGGCGGTGTTGGCAGCTGTAACTTCGGATTTTTATAGGATTTTTTTCCATCTTTCTTTCATTTTTTGTATCGAGTGTACTTGTGAAATGTTTATGTCTACATATACCTGCAGGAGAGGTCATTATTTTAGCC
>NC_051408.1:30083819-30084506 GCF_015228065.2 Penaeus monodon
AAAATTTCATTTCCTCCAGGCCTGCGCAATACCCACCGAAAGTGGTCCATCTAATCTCACATCCCAGGCCCCCACCAGCACACAGGTTAATACGCTTACGTGGCATGGTTATGCCCAAGAAAGCTCAGATAATTGAAGTGTCCAAATTATATACATTAGCGCGATATTATAGTGAAGTGAGATCGTGTATGCCAAGTTGCCAAGACCACTGCTTTATGTGCTGGCAAAGACGTCATCTCCACAACAACATCATTGCCAACATGACCTGGGATCGGGAAAAGGGAGTCAGGAAAATGGGAAATGGCTCTAGGAATTTTAGGAATAGGGTTTATAAATCTTGGAATATTGGATTTAGGAATTCGGAACTTAGGAATAGGGTTTTATAAATCTAGGGCTATTGAAGTTAGGAAAAGAGATTGGGGAATTTGGGAATAAATCTAGGAATATTGGATTTAGGAAAAGATATTTGGGAATTTAGGGAGAGAGGTTCTATAAATCTAGGAATATTAGATTTTGGAGATCTAGGAATTGATTCATTGGGACTTTTAGGAATTTTGGAATACAGTTTAAAAAATGAAAATCAAGCGAAAATTGTAATTAATATAAGGAAATAATTAGTACAAAGTATATATGAACAAAATTATGAATCGCCCAGTGACAGTAATTGCACTGGTGATGATTACATTG
>NC_051408.1:30085057-30085450 GCF_015228065.2 Penaeus monodon
ATAACACATTGGCTCCTAAGCTCATGAAAATAAACCACAAGCACATTACCAACATACAAAACTATTAGCATTAGATATAAACATTAAGCATATTTTTAGATATATTCAGATGTACCTTTTATAAGTCAACTATGAGTCAACACTTTTCTGAAATTGATCAAGAGCATAGTTAAAAACAAACGTAAATATATCACTTAAAATATATGTAGTAGTATGTTGTATACCTTTCCTTCAACTATAGGATTTGTATATACAGATGCGTTAACCGACGACTCAGCTGTTCGTTCTTTAATGTAAACAAATATGTTTGCTAGCCCGTAGCCTATTTAAGTAGGTGTGTACCCTTATTGCTGGTCTGTATGAGAAGCGTAGTTAGTTAGTAATGAATTTGTA
>NC_051408.1:30085844-30086060 GCF_015228065.2 Penaeus monodon
AGGTTCCCGAGCAGCAAACACGTAACCACTGTCTTGAGTCCTCGGAGTCACGTCATATTTCTGAAGATCTGAATTATAGACAGCAAAAGCAATTAATGCAACAGAGTTTGCACGAATCACGTGGCAATCTTCCTTAATTAAAGGCGTGAGTTTCTGGGGCTATTAAACCCTGCTCAATACTTAGCAGTACGGCCGCAGAATTTCTTTCTTTTTCCC
>NC_051408.1:30086175-30086352 GCF_015228065.2 Penaeus monodon
ACTTATCCATATCATTCCTGTTCTATTTCATTATCATCTTGTTCTTCTTTCTTCCATTTTTTTTTTTTTTTGGGGGGGTGGTTATGCAGTTCTTTAAGTCTTTTACTGCTGGATGACGCTTCGCCGAGGTGAAACGTGTGGCAGGTCTGCAGTGGGTCTTTTTACTCGCCAGAGGGC
>NC_051408.1:30086624-30086932 GCF_015228065.2 Penaeus monodon
AGAATACATTAATATAGACAACACACAACAATGAACATAGACCATGAACATCCTAAAATAACATAGACAAAGCAATTCACTTATGACTACAGTGCTAACTTTATAACCCAAACACTGAAATACTTACACCCTCAGTATTCGCGCACTTCAGCGTGACTATTATGCTGTAATTGATCACGTGAGGACGTAGACTTAATGATCAGGGAAGAAAAGCAATGAGTGGGAGGCACAGACATGACTTTTGACATGATCTTGCAAGTCGACTCGAAGTGCGTACGACGTTGAAAGATCAGATTATCATATACGTT
>NC_051408.1:30086957-30087065 GCF_015228065.2 Penaeus monodon
ATGAAAAAGATATTTATATGTTACGCTAAAAAGCATCGGGTATGGTTTTGCAGACATGAATTTGTGTAAAAAGATACTTTATGACAACAGGATGAGGGATTTTTCCTA
>NC_051408.1:30087457-30087840 GCF_015228065.2 Penaeus monodon
AAATTAATGAAGAGAGAAACTCACTTTCTTAAGACCTCCCCCCCTACCCACCCCACCCACCCCAGCCCCCACCTCCACCCTTCACCCCCCTCCCTTCACCCCCTAACACCCTCCCTTCACCCCCCAAAGGAGAAGAAGACGAAGGGAAGGCGAGGGAAGGGAAGCTGTGTCGCTGAGACGAAGAGGATCGAGATAACAGGTCGCTATCAGCCTGCAATTAACAGATGATAAAGACCCGGATTATGTGGAGTGTGAGAAATCTCTATTCGTTTCCTTAGGTTTAGTGTTTCGTAGCGATGGTAGGTGGGTCTGTTTGGGGGAGGGGGGGAGGGGGGGTCCTAATTAATCCACCAATTATGCCGACATAATTTACCTGATGATTA
>NC_051408.1:30088503-30088625 GCF_015228065.2 Penaeus monodon
ATTACGGAATAATTCTCTGCAATGCCAATATCTGTCGGGATGGATTTCTGAGGCAGGCAGCCTGTTGGTGGTCTCGTGCGATTCTTGGTGGTCTCCGTGGGCGTGCGGGCGTGCATGGCTCC
>NC_051408.1:30088858-30089061 GCF_015228065.2 Penaeus monodon
AAATTTCAAAACATTCACTTTCAAAAATAGAAACATCAGTTACAATAGAGTACTCTATATAGCGTATCTTAAAATTATTATTTTTTTATTCTTCTAAATTAGGCAGAGCAGGATATTGCGTTCAAGAGTGTGAGCATATGTCTGCCTGCATCCAGTATTTATCCTTACTTCTGTTTGAAAGACTATTTTCCCAAAAAGCCTTA
>NC_051408.1:30089257-30089597 GCF_015228065.2 Penaeus monodon
CAAAATCCACACAGTTACGTCGAGTGCTGAGCGCTAGCAGGTGAAAGGAGTGACTCAAAGTCATCAAATGGAAAATCTACTCATAAAAACTCAGCCTAGCGTAAAAAAAATCGTTGTAGCATATAGTTTTTAAATACGTGAATTGTACATTAAGACTTCCTTGACTCACGCGGTACTTATGTCATCAGTGTCAATTTACTTTCATTTGAACCGGTGAGACACGCTTCCCGTCTCGTTATTGTTGTTATTGGTGTTCCTCTCCTATCTTCATCTCTCTCTATTCCTCTATTTACATGCCCATTATCTCTGTCTTTGTCTCTGTTTCTGCGTTTCACTTCAG
>NC_051408.1:30091496-30091915 GCF_015228065.2 Penaeus monodon
GTGGGGGTGGGGAAGGGGATGTTGGGGGGGGGGGGCGCAAATACTACGCGATGTGGCCTCATCAACCTTTTCTCAGCTTGGTGTGTAAACTCGCTCCAGGAGTGACTATTAATCAGATGTGCTTTATTTGATCATTCCTTCCCCCCTCTCCCCCCCTGCCTCTTCCACTCCCCTTCCCTTCCCCCTCCCCTTCCCTCTTTCACCTCCCTTCCTTTCTTTCTCCCTCCCCTCCCTCTTCCCTCTTTCACTCCTTCCTTTTCCTCCTCCTCTCCATTTCCCTTCCCATTCCCCCTCCCTTCCACCCATCCTCCCTTCTACCCCGCCCCTCCCCTCGTCCACTCACCTTCCCCTCCCCCTCTTCCTCCCCCTCCCTCCTCCCCATCTCCTAATCACTCATTAGCGAGATTCATTCCTTCGAT
>NC_051408.1:30091938-30092737 GCF_015228065.2 Penaeus monodon
GACAGCGAATGGAGAAATTTGAAAAATCGAAATACAAAATAGAAAAATTGCTTAATCGTATCAAATGCGCATTTATGAGTCAATTAGAGCGCGATTTCAAATACGCGGAAATGCTAAGAACGGAATAAAACCGGCTTCCAACATTTCGGTTTTCAAAGGGCCTTGATTATACTAATTGATCGTCAAAATCATGTCGCATTACGGTAATTAGCTAATACGGCTATGCATTCATTTCATGGTTTTTATTGCTGCAGTTAATGGTTTACTGACTCTGGTACTGAAAACGTATTTCCTGACTATAATGTTTACCTTCTCATTAATAAGATTTTATTTCGTATAAAGATCTTGTAAATATTACTCTCTTTATATACCTGTAAAAGTTAAGGAAAGTGGTCGTAAAGCAAACTTTCGGGTCAATATTATAAATAAAGATCAACATTGCTAATAATGATATTTCCTGAAACACTTTGGTTTATAACGTCATTAATAGGGCACCTTCAAATAATAAAGGCGTTTTAGTGACTGGCGTATCAGGAGAGCTCAGAAAATGTCTTTAGTTAAAACAATTAAAGATAGTTTAAGTGGAAATATAGAGCCAAGTGTGATAATCAAAACGTAAATCTGAATGCAATGTAAATGGAGAAAGATACCCTAAATATGGGCGAATTTTGTTCAAAAGATCGTAATCAAATAAATCTAACAATTAAAGTTGGTTGACATACATAATGACTCTTTTTTTAATTAACTTTCTCTTGTAGACGGGTCTTCCATTTGCAATTTTGCATCATGTGAACTTTGA
>NC_051408.1:30093544-30094014 GCF_015228065.2 Penaeus monodon
ACACACACAACCACGTACGCACACAGAGTCAACCACTTTTCAAAAGCAACCTGGGCGTGGATTACATCAGAACCAGTGATGCGTAACATTCACTCCGTAATATCTTCGAGCATCACATTTTACAGCGCTGAGTGAGACCTCCGCGTTATTTTCTGCGTCGGCTTTAAGTTACGATGTTTTTTTCCTGTTTTGCCTTTTCTTTTCCCTAACATCTATCTTCTATAAATACTAAGTACACTCAGGCTGACCTTTTCTTTGACATCTATTTGAGTCTTCATTTCCTACTTAGCAACTTGCAATTGTTGCAGAGGATCATGCAATAATGATACAAATCAACACATTGACTGACAAAAAAAAATCAAAAAAATGCTATACCCATTATCTGCTCAGTCGTTGCTTCTCGTGACAGGTAAATGGATATATTTAGCGTTTTGTGTACCTGTTTTCAAAGTTGCCAGATGTGGAGTTGT
>NC_051408.1:30094606-30094778 GCF_015228065.2 Penaeus monodon
AACAGAGGTTGCTTTCGTCTGACAAGATAATATCACACAACCACTGTACTTGTTTATTCTTGCGGGGAAAAGAAATTGTGTTTTGCTTTCCCAACACTTCGGGTTTATCATCATTGCATCTTGCATGGGGAATATTAGTACGTATATAAGTGCTCCGTAACTCATGTCATAG
>NC_051408.1:30096845-30097278 GCF_015228065.2 Penaeus monodon
CTGTCTTCCCACCCTCTCCCCCTTCTCCCCCTTTGCCTTACTTTCACTCTCACCCCAGAATCTCTCTCCCTCAGCCTCCCTCTGTCCACCTCTCACCCAATTCCCCGTTAAGGGCAGGCTGACCGGGCCCGCCAGGTGGCAGCAGCGGCGATGGGTGTCAGCATTTAAACCAACACCGTCATCGCCACAGAGGTAACTGCCGCCGCGCCTTTGATTCCTGAACAAAAGGCTTTCCTATGCATAATTTGCTCACCCCCCCCCTCCCCCTTCCGCCCGCCGCCCATCATCAAACAGGCGTATCATCATTAGGGTCAATTACACTACCCCGTCGATGTCACGCTATTTGCAAATCTCATTAAGAGTATCCTTCCGTATCCCTCTCAGTACTGTTGTTTCATTTCTCTCCTACTTTTTTTTAAATATTCGCATTTTT
>NC_051408.1:30097421-30098622 GCF_015228065.2 Penaeus monodon
CGTAATCTATCTATAACATCATCGGTCACTTCCTCTGCCCTCATCCCTTTATTACCGGGACTAAAATCATCAACATATTTTCGATTTTTTCCTATGTATATCATTTACCTGCGTTATTATCACATCCGGTCATTTTATTGTGGGTAGGCGAAGGCAGGAAAGGGGGAGGGGGAGGGGGTGGGTAGAGGAAGGGGGATGAAGCAATAAGAGAATGAGGGGTTGGGGAGGGGAGGTGGGGGAATATGAGAATAGGGGGGATGGAAGAGAAGAGGGGAGGTGTTCAGATGTGGAGGAGGTGGAGGGGGAGTACGAAGAGAAAAGAGGGTTGAGTGGAGTAGATGGAGGAAGAGGAGTTGAGATGGTGGAATAGGTGGAGAGAGAGAAGGAGGAGGGATTTCGAGGTAAAGTAAGCTTGAGAAATAGAAGAGTGAGCGTGGAGTAGGTGGAAGAGGAGAAGGGGGGGTGTGGAATGGGTGGAGGAGGAGATGAGGGAGGAAAGGGTGGGGGGGTCAGGGGTGGAGGTGGCCATTCATGGACATCTCCACACGGGTGATGAAGTATAAAAGGGGGCGTGATAAACAAGGTGGATATTTTAGACGCGGGTGGAGCTCAGCTTTCCCGTAAATGCGAAATTACGCAGTACAGTTGTTGGCCGCTGTCGGGCAGTTCGGACTGCGTGGTGGCTGTGACTTGGGTTACCTTTGTATGAAAGTGTTTAATTTCGTACTCTTATCTTCATGATTGCGATTGGATAAGAGTGATTTACCCTTGTTAATAATAAGTCCCAGGCCAAAATAACTTAAGGATATGCTTCTATATATTCTCCACAAACCTCTCAGCTACGATTTTGAGCCCATTGTTCCGAACGGCGCAAAGAGGCGTCAGCCCAAACGGACTTCCGACGATAATCCGGAAGCAATTAGGGTTAGTAAAGGTACGCGCAAACGCCTAAATGGCATACAAACCTACCTACCATATGGTCGACACCCTCACTGAAGACACGAAAAAAGACCGACCAAAATAACATCCCAGATTCTGGCTGTTTTTTCCCCTCCCCCTTTCTCCTTCTAACTCCGTGGATTGGACCTTCATTGAAAAAGCATCGGCGAGTCTTTATGTCCATTTTCACCAGGTTTATCGATGAATGGAATTGGGTTCCTGACTCATCTTGTTCCTGGACGTCACGTTTTATCCAGTCCGC
>NC_051408.1:30098644-30099012 GCF_015228065.2 Penaeus monodon
CACTCAGTTTCTACAATATGTATGAAAAAAGTGGACCTGGGTTAACTCGCATGCCTGTAGGACATTATTCAGCGAAATGTGTGTTGTTTTGTCTCCTCCAGTTTATTCAAATGAGTCGAGGTCGGTGAACAAAGGAACTGCGATGAATATATAATTGGAATTCCGTGTTTTAGTGTCATCAGGTCACATGGTTACTTTGAATTAATTATGCAAAGTTAATTAGCTTCACACTCTGACTTCTCATGGCAGCGAGAAAACGTTTTGCCTTCTTCGTGTTTTGCGTCGTCGTGACTTTGGCTTCATCTTTTGCTTCCTGTTTCTTCACTCGGAATAAAGGAAGGATCAAGTAGAAACATAAAATTTGGATT
>NC_051408.1:30099673-30099985 GCF_015228065.2 Penaeus monodon
GTCATACCTTCCTCCACGCACAAAATATGTAATTTACTTCCTCCGTTAATATTCCATCCACATGACGGCCCTACTGAAGACTAATTTGCATATGTAAATGATCCACACCGTTATCAATATTACAATGTCTCGGTCTTCACGTGGCGGCCACACATTAAAGGCACGACACGGCGATTCACCAGCTCCTGTATAAGTCTTGTTGTGGTGACTGTCCACTCTGTTGCTGCTGCTCGTCGGTGGGACAATCGGCCTCGGGGGGTAGCTGGGCTTGCAGTTGTTTGTTAGTGCTCTTGGTTAGATGTTTTGTCTGGT
>NC_051408.1:30100792-30100865 GCF_015228065.2 Penaeus monodon
ACCAAGTACATACATGTATGTTACAACACTGGAATGTCTAGTGAGGTAAGAAGAGATGATGAGTAAGATGAGT
>NC_051408.1:30101053-30101668 GCF_015228065.2 Penaeus monodon
CGCGCGCGTGCGCACCTGTATGCATGTATTATTACTATTACAGTTATCATCAGTATTACCAAAATAATAAACCCACACATAATACTGAATACCACGCTACCATGAATAACCATACTGAATCTAACCAATAAAACACAAAGCATTCCCCATTTGCCCAAACGATAAAGTTGTCACCACGTCACGCTGAAGAATCGTCCCCAAAACAGTATTCATTGCGAAAGAACCTGAGACAAATAAATAGAGAGATTATATATAGATGATCCAAAGAATCATTGGGACTCCTTGTCTCGGTCGATGCGGTTTCGAACAAGTGTTTGGATGGGTGTTTCGAGACTTTGTTTACATATTTATGCTCTGTATGTGGTTAGAGGGTTATCATGCTTGGAAATGATAGTTATT
The DNA here is from genome assembly GCF_015228065.2 of Penaeus monodon. NCBI lineage: Eukaryota > Metazoa > Arthropoda > Malacostraca > Decapoda > Penaeidae > Penaeus > Penaeus monodon. The sequence goes on from NC_051408.1 coordinate 30,101,453, forward strand.
AAGGGCCATTATGATAGGGAGAGGTCTTTATCTTCTTTTATCTTCGGTATATAAAAAGAGGGAAAGAAAATAGTCATTTGAGAAAATGTTTCGACACTAACAACCACGAGAGAGGGAGAGGTAGGGAAAAAAAATCTATCTACATTTTCTGTATGAAGATTTATATATTAGGAATCCATTTCTTCAATAGCCGGCTGTAGAAATGGTTAGATACTA
>NC_051408.1:30101761-30102034 GCF_015228065.2 Penaeus monodon
TGCATAAACTCCATTATCTGAATCCATACATTAGACCTTGCTATCCACTGCTTTCGTATGCCCAAACCTATGAGGGGGACATTTAGGCCTGTCATTATCCTCGAATGATTGATATGACTGTAATGGCCTAACACTTGATGTCTGCGCCTTGTATCTGATTCTGTGTATTATTAACGGGATATGGATAACGCGTGTATTCTTACAGCCCAGAACAGCAGAACTACAAGAGGCAAAGGTACTGAAACAGGTGAAAAGACGCATCATGTTTACTAT
>NC_051408.1:30102073-30102396 GCF_015228065.2 Penaeus monodon
TTCCTTTACTGAAGTAATTGCAAAACAGGATGAAACTATCATTATGATTTTAATGTTTAATGTCATTTATCTTATCATCATCCGTCATTGCTTATCCATATTCCTCACTTTTTTCATTCGTTTTGTATTTACAACCTCATGATTATTTCAGTAAGATATAATTTTATATAATTTTGTTTTTGAGAAGGAGGGAATATATGTAGTGAATATTTTTAAACGGTGTAGCTCAGCTAACGTGGATAAGTACAATAACCTGGAAAACAGTTATGGCCTGATATGAAAACATAACAAGAATTCAGTATTATGTAAAACGTGGACGCCGG
>NC_051408.1:30102423-30102671 GCF_015228065.2 Penaeus monodon
GAGTCTTTGCGTTGTATAGATATATGGATAAATACAGCACTAAATCTGCAAGATGCATCATTATTTTTATTTTTTTATGGACAATATATGATGAATATAAAAAAAAGCGTGCAATCACCGTCAGATTCTTTGACATTCCATATCTAATTGTATAAAAAAGTCCTCTACAAAAAAGGCAACAAAGTTTATTAAAAAGGTGAAATACCAATACATTTGCCGCAGATTTTTCATACACATACCAAGGTCTT
>NC_051408.1:30102696-30102860 GCF_015228065.2 Penaeus monodon
GAGATTAGTCAAAAGAAAAGACTTTGTTGTCTTTTGCATCAGAAAAAAGACTGTAAATATACATTTTATTTTTTATTTTTTTATTTCATACTCCATCGGTCACACCTTACAAAAAATCCGAATGCACTGACCTTGGTTGCCATGGATAACATGGGTTAAACAAA
>NC_051408.1:30102950-30103398 GCF_015228065.2 Penaeus monodon
TAAGAATGAACAAGCTTTATTCTTAAACAAACCAAATGGGACCGATTCAGCACAACTTTGATTATTTAAAACCGCGAATGCACCAATTTTATCCGTAAATTTCGCTCTTCTCTCTTTTTTGTCTTCTGGGACGAGAGAGAAGCCCCGATGTCCACCTTCAAAATGACCAGTTTTAAACCCCAAGAATAAAACGGAGACTGATACACGACATTTAATCACCTCGAACGCACATACAAAAGGGCATTAAAGTCGTATTAAGGTCGTGCTTATGCATATCTCAAGACCACGAAGGGTGTTTATAAACCGATAGCGACGGTATTGTTTCTTTGCTTCCAAGGAGATACATGCACTTTGTAATTACGTTGGATATTATTCATTCACTACCATGACTTGTGGCTCTTGAGCACATATTCACTGCAGTTTTATCGAGTTTGTTCTTTCTCGATAG
>NC_051408.1:30103566-30104214 GCF_015228065.2 Penaeus monodon
TCCAGGTAAGTCATTATAAAAAGTGAGCGTCTGTGTTCTAATTCAATCGTATTGTTTCATACAAAAATATACATAAGAAAGTCACAGAATAAATATCTAGGTATAAACACAAACACAACTATGACGCAGAAGTATTAGCCAACACAAGTCTGCGACGAAGTAAAACAAAAACAAATTGACCAAACGAAAAGAGAAGAAATAAAACGGAAAAAAATACCAAACCGTATCATTAATACATGCAAACACACAGCCAATCACCGTGCGCGAAAGTCCTTGCAACAAAGGCCGTGAATCTAAGAGAATCATACGCTCTATTAGTTATTAATAACACGTTGGCGTTAATCTATGCACAGCTGAGATTATACATTCTCTTTTATAGAGTATTTTATTCCTGATGTACAACACTTCAGTGAAGATGAGTCCATTTTATTCACAAGTGATATTTACGAAAATCCAATGGAATTCTGAAGATTATAATGATCTTCAAGAATCTAGTTTTGTCATTAGGTATTCATTATATTGACTCCTTTTTTTTACATAGGTTGGACTCGCAGTACAGAACAAGGGTAAGAAAATTGGATTGATAAAACAACAAGAAAGAACGTTCAAATATTCACACGATCTGCGTTATTAATTATTACGCAACCC
>NC_051408.1:30104245-30104487 GCF_015228065.2 Penaeus monodon
GCATAACGTTATGATATCCAAAGATCATGTTGATTCACGTTCAAAAGATTACACAGTATTCCAGAACTACGCAAACACTTTTTGGAAGTGACAGAAAATAAATGTGTTATTTTAGTTCATAGTCCCCGGGTTTACGTGTACATGGTAACGCTTATGGCAATTGGTCTTTCTTCCCTTGACTCTGTTGACGTGTTTGTTAGGGAAGTATGGTGGTGACTACTTACTTGTGTGTTTGCATTCGT
>NC_051408.1:30104894-30105245 GCF_015228065.2 Penaeus monodon
CAGACAGACAGAGACAGAGAACGTGTGTGTATTTGTGAGAGAGAGGGGAGAAGGGATTAGTAACTTCATAGTAAGAGATATATATTTTTAGTGTATGTGTGCATATGCTAATAGCGGAAAGTAAGTTGTTTTGTGCGTGCGAGGAAGTGTGCGTTAGTATGACCTGTCAGCAAAAGTGTGTTGTTATAGTATTAGTATGTGTGCATGAAACATATGGCGTGTTATAGCGTGACTGTGAGGGAAAAAGTGCGTGTGAAAAAAGGTAAGATTGGTTGTCTATGTTGCCTATAATCCTTTGTGTCTTGATGTGCTCCAAAAAGTAACTATACATCTCTTTGAGACGACAAATAG
>NC_051408.1:30105677-30106031 GCF_015228065.2 Penaeus monodon
CACCAACTTCGGCCCAAAACGACATCACATCCTAAGCATCCTCTATACACTCCGGCTTTATGCCCCCCACTCCATCCCCCCCCTATCCCCCACCCACCCATCTCTCCTCTTCCCTTCTCCCATTCCCACCCATCCCTTCCCCTCTCCCCCTCCTCCATGTTTACGTCATTCTAATTGCTCTCCGATGATTGCGCGCGGCCGTCAAGAGCGGAAATACAGCCGGCATGGCATTCGTTCCTGACTCCGACGCGTGGCTCCCCCCGGCCCGAGTCACGTGACCTGGCAGGTGAGATCACGTGACCGCATTACCCGAACACGTGGCGACGCTAAACTACCACGTACAGGTCACGGTAC
>NC_051408.1:30106427-30106719 GCF_015228065.2 Penaeus monodon
GGAAAAAAAGGAATAAAGAGAAGAACAAAGAGAGGAATGGGGAAAGGCAGAGATGGGGGAGGAGGGGAAAAGTTTGACATGATATTAAAGTTCTGTCACCTGGGAGCATTCCGTAATAGACCCACCGGGACGGAGAGCGTGTCCGATTGTGTGAGAACCTCTCTAACTCTTGTCTGTCCGAAACCATGCGTGTGCTGCGTCTAATGCGGGGGGGGGGGGTATTTCCATACAAAAACAAGTGGGCGCATGGCTTAATAATTAGCACACTGTACCTCGTGGTAAAATTATCGAG
>NC_051408.1:30107958-30108254 GCF_015228065.2 Penaeus monodon
AACACACACACGAAGAATAACAATCGCACAGCATATTTAAGGTCATAAATTAGTAACAGGATCTTCTCATGGGAACAGCCGAGCTTATTTGACCAGTATCACATAAAAGTAGACATTGAATTGAAAGCGAGTTAATATTTTAGTAGTTCACTTATGTAGTTATCAGGCACCGCCGTTTACCTGCCATTATCTTCCCATTAACCGTCAAGCAATCATCACTCGCTTCCCCCGTCGCGCTTTTAATATTTCTGGCTTTGGCCTTCCCTCGGGTCCCGCCTCCTGGGATTATATTTTAT
>NC_051408.1:30108715-30108784 GCF_015228065.2 Penaeus monodon
CTTGTTACTGCCCTTCTTGATCCGCTTAAAGATTCATCATCAACAATCCTTCCGGCTTAGATAGCCTCC
>NC_051408.1:30108849-30108923 GCF_015228065.2 Penaeus monodon
CCGGGAACCGCCTCCCGCCCGTGCACCTGCCCGCACTCTGTCACTGACGCGTGCCCCGTCTCTCGCACCTGTGA
>NC_051408.1:30109607-30109924 GCF_015228065.2 Penaeus monodon
CCCGTTAAAACAATTCCCGTTCGACGCACTAAATAAACTTTTAGCGTGCGGAAAGCGAATGGGTTAGGCGCGTATGAGCCAGCGCGTGCGTGGGCGTGCGGGCTGTCACGTGCATGGGCGTATGATCGTCCGCGCGTGTCTACCTGTTTGACCTGGGGCTCCCACGCTCCTCTGAGGAAGGGGAATGAGGGGAACAGAGGGGAGATAGAGGTGACGTATGGCGCGTATTGACTAATTGGAACCACTAATGTTCCATGCTCATCATCGAGCCAGGTGAATGGGTGCTTTGGGCTTCCTGTGCAGCGCCTTCTCTTTCG
>NC_051408.1:30114006-30114120 GCF_015228065.2 Penaeus monodon
AAAGGATATTTTGTGGTCTATTGCGTTTGATAAGAAGAAAAACAAGCGTAAATAAGATGTCTTAAAAACTATAGAAAAGAATAGTCTCACGTAAACCCCAAATTCTTGATACAT
>NC_051408.1:30114593-30114718 GCF_015228065.2 Penaeus monodon
CCAACGCACACATCAAACTGAGGCATAAAAGATAAAAGATTATTTGCAAACATAAAAGCGATAATGATGAACCGCACCTGTAATTGAGACAGTCTTATCCGGCGCGAACCATGAGTCATTACCTA
>NC_051408.1:30114868-30115521 GCF_015228065.2 Penaeus monodon
TTATTACTATGGAAAATATTTCCATGAAAATTAATAGATCGATAAATAAATAAAGAAGACAAAGCAAAATAGATAAAGACAAAAAGAGGATATTTGACTCAGAACGAAAGATAATGACGAAGTTTACAGCAAAAAAGTAACAACGAAGAAAACGCATCTGCTTTTGAAGATAATGATATGACTGATTAAATAATTATATAATAATAGCTCTCCTTGAATTTGATAAATTGTTATTGCTGCGGGATCAACATGATATGATTGCAAAAGAATTCTCTCTCTCTTTTTTTTTAATGCTATGATTATCAACGGACATGTTGCGATGTAAATGTTTGTGAGTTCGTATGCAATAACTAAATTGCTGAAATTCCCCCAAAATGAGTGATGCGATATATTTACGAATAACAGACCCTCAAGATTATAATTACCTTTCCATTTATAGCACAAAAAAGATACCAAAATTCGACAAAGAATATCACGATCAACATTACACAATTTCCTATGATTCAGACCCACATTCGCTAAATAATGAACCTGAATCGACAAAGGACATGCTTGCAGGACCCCCAAAAAACGTGAGGTTAAGGTTTCACTAATTATGCTCTTAAACTCACCGCCAGAAAGATACAGGAAAGCGAAGGAGAGAAGGAACACGC
>NC_051408.1:30115571-30115963 GCF_015228065.2 Penaeus monodon
CATCCAGACCTCAAATTATTCTACAAATAGTCACCCAAAAACGGAACTAAACGTAGTAATTACAAACAGAGACCAATTGGGGCTCATTAACGTCTGCTTACGATAATTAAGAGGGTTCATCAGACAGGAGCAGAACCAAGGTGTATAAAATCATTTCCTGCCTCGGGTTAGTGCCGTAAGCGTGCCTTCTAATTAACCTTTTTGCCCCCGATCAACCGGAAGCTGCATGATTTATGAGTACACAGAATGTTCATCTAATAAGAATAAGTTCATCATATCTCACACGTAATGCCTGTACGCGCGGGAACACCAGAGCGAAGTTGTCTCCTTTGCCTCTATAATGGGGCTCTATGACTCGCCATTGTCTGTGTGCGGGGTGGCGGTCTTCGATG
>NC_051408.1:30116242-30116796 GCF_015228065.2 Penaeus monodon
AAGGAGGTAAGTCGTAGTTCATACGAAAGAAAGAGGGAGATGAAAATGGCCAAAAGGATGAGGAAAGAGGGTCTTAGTGCAAGATGCAGAAAGAGATGAGGCTGAAAAGAAATAAAGACCATATTTTTTCCTTTATTTGTGGCAGCGTGGTTGGTGCATGCATTTTTAGCTGATGTGTAAATGCCTGTTTATGTCGTGCTTGTTATATGCTGTTTTTCCCTGTGTGGATTTATTTATCATATATTCCATTTTATTTTCTACGTCAAATTATAGTTGTTACTTAGTTCAGGTTGCGGTAATGTTAGTGGTTGACGTGAAATGAGACAGTGATGATATATGGCATTGATGATATATAATAGCATTACATCAGGATGTTGATGCAATGTATCACTGTACAGCTGTACATAGATTTCTACTGTAATGTAATTATGTGTGATTTTTTATGCATGGAGATTTGTGTAGTGAAATAATGGCCGGTATTTTTTTTTACCTTAATTTATTTACGTGTTCGATGTGTTTGTGCATTTCCATATATGGATATTTCTGTATTATAA
>NC_051408.1:30116821-30116998 GCF_015228065.2 Penaeus monodon
ACGTGGCCGACGTCTCTCATCGCACCGAGTAATATTCGGAATGATAACTACATTTCCGACTGTAAGTGAAAGGGTTGTGTGGATGCATGGCCAAGCGGTAGACCAGTTTCAGTGTGTGACTTTGGTTGTTTAGTGTTTTTCGTTAGCTTAGATTCAGACACGCATATAAACTAACAG
>NC_051408.1:30117070-30117559 GCF_015228065.2 Penaeus monodon
AATAAACACATGAACTCGCTCATACAGTCACAAACAGATCATAAGTCTTCATGTGTGTTATCTATGTGTCGGTGTGCACATGGTTCCGCAACTATATGTACAAGTGTATGTGCGAGCGAAAAAAAAACAAAACAAAACATTATCAGCTGTTTTTTTTCTTTCTTTCTTTCAGTTTTATATGAATGCGTGAGATGTAGATTCCAGTAAGATTCATATGTTTCTTAGGTTTAAAATCAAACGCTTTTCCTTAGCAATATTTTTATATTTGTAAGCATATTCCGACATCTATTTTTTTTTATAATTTTGTAAGCTGTAATTAATCGGTAATCGCTGAATTTATACACATATGGACTTACAGGTATAATCCATATCAATGGATGCTAATATTTCACCAGCTTTTAATACAATAAACTACAATCTTATAAAGACCCAACAACACCGTCGGAAAGGCGAGAGACTAAACAGCGGGCGATGATGACGAAGGCCAGA
>NC_051408.1:30117603-30117877 GCF_015228065.2 Penaeus monodon
AGCAAGGAAGGGGTGATGGCAAAGGGCGTAGGCCTCATTGGGTGACATCCGATGATCGAGTAGCCTCATGCTGGTGAAAGGCAGTGAATGTGATGAGCTAATGACTATTGTTGAATGGCGTTCACTGTTTACAGCTGTATTGAGGGACCGGGGGAGCGGTGTATTAACGGCAGTGAAATGGCGTTGCGATGACCTCCTGTGAAGTGGGTTAGGTAAGGTGATCATTACTTAAATGTGGTTTTTGTGTAATGGTTTAAGATAAAACGTGGGGCGA
>NC_051408.1:30117903-30118228 GCF_015228065.2 Penaeus monodon
GACGTGATATGTAGAAACGGCTGTCGTGGTAAATGAGTTAATTTTGAAAGAGAAGCAAGCATGAAGCGAATAATTGAAAGAATTCGATGTTGGACAGGAGCAGATGATAGATCAGAAATTCACGAATATTTTTTGCAGATCACTGGTTCGATCATATACTCTGTTCCACACTCGAAAGAGAAAAATGAGCAGATCATAGTGAACGATCATAGAAGACGAATTAAAAGCATGAGGTTAATAGCATGATGTTAAAATACATCAAGATTAACAAATAATGATAACATCATTATGAAACAACAATATGTAACAAATAAGCAAAGAGCTA
>NC_051408.1:30118385-30119044 GCF_015228065.2 Penaeus monodon
AGGTGTGCGTGCGTGTCCATAGAGACCTCAACGAACAATCGACGATACTGACACAGATAAAAACATAACCCATACAGTAAAAAAAAAAATCATGCAGCCCAATAAACAACCGACCCCACTGACAAGGGGCTGCTCGGAAGGCCCCCTGGCAGGCGCCGCACGGGATGACAGGCAGACGAGGCTTTTCAGGGACACAGAGAAAGATCGCACCCTCGGCCGAGCAGGATTGAGGGGCAAGCACAGAGCGAGGTGACGATCCCTTTTTTGCCTGGATGGGGTGATTTGTGGAGTGTGGGAAGGGGGAGGGGAGGAGGAGGGAGTGGGAGGGAGGGGTGAGAGAAGGGGAAGGAGAGGGGAGGAGGAGGGAGTGGGAGGGGGAGGGAGGGGTGAGAGAGGGGAAATGAGAGAGGAGGAGGAGGGAGTAGGAGAGGGGAAAGGAAGATAGTGTAAGGAGGGGAAGCGAGAAGTAGGAAAGGGAAGGCGGAGGGGAGGATAAAGGAGTGGGAGAGGGGAAATGAGAGTGAGGAAGAGACAACGGGGAGGGGAAGGGGCAAGGAAAGGAAGAGGGAGTGAGAAGGGGCAAAGGGGGGGTGAACAAAAGGTAAATGGGCAATAGGAAAAGGATGCGATAGGGAGGGGGGAGGAGAAAGTGAGGATTG
>NC_051408.1:30119099-30119296 GCF_015228065.2 Penaeus monodon
ACAGGATTGTAGATAAGAAACCGCAAAGAAGTGGGAATGTGAAGATAAATGGGAAAAATGATCGAAGTTAATGAATAGATTCGGAATATGTTCCTTATAAAATAGTAATAAAATGCCCAAGAATTAATATGAAATATAATTATAGTAAAATAAACATCTGAAAGAACTGAAAAACACAAAGAAATTTGCTGGGGAGA
>NC_051408.1:30119331-30119470 GCF_015228065.2 Penaeus monodon
ATATTTTAGACTGATAACAGATCATGAGAAAGAAGTGTAAAGAAAAAAAAGGATAATTAAAAACAAAATAATTAATAATTATATAAAAAATAAAAGGCAAAGAGAAGCGAATCGAAGAAACTGAGTTAGGTAACAGGAT
>NC_051408.1:30121244-30121514 GCF_015228065.2 Penaeus monodon
GAACCTCTCATCATCAGGTTCATGAACCGCCGCGAGTCCCCGGATGGCGAAATGAAGGCTGGCACTGGCAGGCGGTTCACCGGGTATCAATTTTAGTGCATGAAGCAATTTATGAAACTGTCAGCAAAACCTGGTTTATGGCCTTCCGCGCATCAATCTCATAGGTTGAAACACTTGATTAAATTGTCAGTATTGCTTAGTTCATAATCCTCATTGCATACACCCGGTCACCTCTTATTTCTTCTGCTTCTTCGTAATCTGATTCTTCTG
>NC_051408.1:30122620-30122946 GCF_015228065.2 Penaeus monodon
TGTGTATCGTTATACCTGTTTGCCAGTCAGCGTCGTATCATCGAGTGCATTCGTTAACCGCAAATAAAACAAGTCATTATGTATGTGTACCTGACAGCTGGCGAGTAAACACATATCCTGCAGGAACCCTTAGATTAAGGATTCAGTTTACTTGAAGGAGCTGGGGAGGATGGTGAGGGGAGTGGGGGGGGGTGAGTAGGGTTGGGGGAAGGGAGGGATGGGGAGAAGGGGTGGGTGGGGAAGGAAGAGAGAAGAAATAAGGAAAAGGGGAACGTGGAATAAGTATAAGAATAAGAGAGGGCGAGAAAAGGAGAAATGGAATAAAG
>NC_051408.1:30123089-30123234 GCF_015228065.2 Penaeus monodon
TAGACTAGGTGTGCTGACCCACCCTCTCGTCCTCCTGCAAATCGTCAGTTGAGGTTGAATCTGAGAGTCATTATCGAAATCAACGTCACCGTCACCGATCTTGCGGCGGCCGCCTCTCGCCGAGTGACAGGGGCGGGAATGAGCT
>NC_051408.1:30123487-30123584 GCF_015228065.2 Penaeus monodon
ATGTATGTATCCTATCGTATAGCTATGTACTATTGCACTTTTACATATGATATGTATTATGTTATATATTATAGTTAGTATATTATGATTTGCCTCC
>NC_051408.1:30123685-30123897 GCF_015228065.2 Penaeus monodon
CGAGTAGGAGGACAAAAATGCGTATCATCTGTTTAGTGTTTGATTTCTGGGGTTTGTTGTGGGGGGTGGTGGGTGTAGTGGGGATGGATTGTTGATGCTTATTTAATGGTAATATGTAGTATAAGTAGGAGTAGAGAAGTAGAGAGAGTATCAAGACACTAAATACATAAGTAATAATAAAGGAAGATTAAAGAAAAAGATAAGAACACAAG
>NC_051408.1:30123959-30124164 GCF_015228065.2 Penaeus monodon
AAACACAGCAACAAACAAACTAAGAGCTAAAGAGGGACATGTTAGGGGAGGGACGTCGAAGACCAGAGAGAGACAACAAAAAACGTACAATCACACTACCTGCATAATTCAGTGTTTATTTCCTGGGACTTTTTTGCGCCGCGGCTGGAGGGGCGAAACAGGAAGAGAATCAGACGAAACATATATTGAATGTTTGCTGGAAAAG
>NC_051408.1:30124444-30125755 GCF_015228065.2 Penaeus monodon
TAGACGATAGAGAGTCAGAGAAACAGATAGGTAGATAGTGAGGAGGAAGAGAAGAAAAGAGATATGTTATATATATACTCAGTGCTACAATGTAATAATCTGATTGGGAATAATCCCCATAGAAACAATTTAAGTGAATATAGAAAATAATTTGAAAACCCTAACCTGCTGTCATTCTCTTTAAATTCTATTGTTTGGTCTGTGTGATTACAGCTCAGACGTGAGAGAAAAAAAGGCAGGTTATACATATTTTTGAAAAAAATTCTTTATCATTTACAATGCCTTTTTGTTCTTCCCATTAAAATTTCATGTTATAAAAGAACTAATAATACTCCTGGCTTTTTCTGCGTCCAAAAACAGCTGAGTATGTATCTTACTGAAAGGTCTTTTACACACATGTTGGCAGGCGCAGGAGAGGACAAGTCGGTGTCACTGCGAATTGGCCATAGCGAATCCGACCCACACCACCAGAGGCAATAATGACAAGGGCCGAGCGTGAACTACGATGGAAATAAGAATTCAAAGAACTCGCATCGTGGGCTCGGGAGGATTTTTAAAACGGTTCTGATTCCCCTCTGATTACGGAGCTCATCGGCGCTGTAAACAAGGATCAGATTCTCTCTAAGAGGGCTTGGATATTGAACCTTACCCGAGCATTCCCCTTTGGGCCTCGAAATCACTGGTGTTAGTGGGTTCACAAATGGTAACTGGAAGAGATACTTTGCCCGCGAGAGATAAACTGGGCACCATAGGTTTGGGTGGGAGGATGGCTGAAATTACTACCCCCGAAACAGTGACATTCATACCCGCGGGCATGACGAGTGGCCGATCGTCTTTTGTTTTAGTTTATTTCCTGTGCGGTTTCGTCGTCTCGAACGCTCGATTTCCAAATCCCGTTTTCTTCCGCGCTGTTGGCTTCGCATCTCATCTCCTTTGAAGAACCCAAAAATGCATATTATATCAGGACAATAGCACAACAAATAAAGAAACAAAAACATAATGGTAGCCTGCGGAGAGAGACGTAATCGGCCCCACTCTGGAGAGCGCTATGAGTTCCTAATCCACAATGACAGAGTCCGGGCGCTGAACACTTGTCATTACCCGTGATGGTCGGTCATTTAATTAAGTATAACTTTTCCATCGCCTCGAGAAAGGATTCCAATGCTCTGCCTCTATGATTAAGAGGTAAGAGTGGGTTGGCCGCAGACCCGTCGAATGTCAGGGATTTGTCTCTGTTTTTGTGACTGTTGGTTGGGATTGGCGGGGGTGCGGGAGAGGGGGGGAGGTGGTTTGTCAAGGAGTTCAGGTTGG
>NC_051408.1:30126006-30127099 GCF_015228065.2 Penaeus monodon
CTTCATATATTTTAGAACTGTCTTTACACGCTTGCATGTGTGCGACTATGAGTTTTTTTTAAGATAATTGCAAAAAAATCGGGTGTTTATCTTCTCGTACAGGTTTTTTAAGAATATTAGCAAAATTAACTCAGTCAACTTGTATGTATATTTTCTTTTCATCCTTTTTACATTGTCAAATTGTTGCTTCCATGTATTTACATAATCTGAAATTACTGCATTTGTGCCTTGTGCATGTACGAAGATATTTGCTTTTATGCTTTTAATATGTGTATCCCATGTTATAAATGCAATGTAGTACTTTTGAATTCGTTATCGTCATGTGAATATTTCAAGTACCCTGCGTGTAGGTCAAGCTGTGACAAGATTCAAATATAAAAGTCCAGTGATCACGCACGTGCGACCGTTTGGTGTATGTAGCATGCTCCCCTTGGCTCTCCCTCCTCCACCCCTCTTCTTTCCTCCCCTCACCCTCTCCTCTCTTCTCTTTCTCCCGCACGCTCTCTCCTCTCTTTTGTCTCTCCCATGCGTCCTCTCGTCTTTCTTGTCTCTGTCACGCGATCTATCATCTTTTGTCTCTCCCATACGTTCTCTCCTCTCTCTTGTCTCTCCCATACGTTCTCTCCTCTCTCTTGTCTCTCCCATACGTTCTCCTCTTTTCTGTCTCTCCCATACGTTCTCTCCTCTCTCGTCTTTCCCATACACCCTCTTTTCCGTTCTTCCTCTCCCACAGACACTCTCCTATCTCTTATCTCCCCCACATACTTCCTATTGTTTCCCAGTTCTCCGATATATCTCCTCCTCCCTCTTATCTCTCCAACACGCCCTCTACTTCCTCCTATCTTTCTCACGTCCCCCCCCCCCCTCATAGATTTCCCACTTGCCCCCAGCAGGTAGTCACGTGACGAGTTCCTATGATCAGCTGGAAGTAAACACGTTGCTCCGACTGCCTTCATCCACGACAATCGCTGGTTATTTGTTTGGCAATCGTCACGCTGGAACAAAGGAGAGCTGAAACCCGCGGCTTCATTATTGCTTGCTTCCCTCCATCCCCCCCCTTTTCGTCCCTCCTTCTTCCTCTTTACCTTTGACT
>NC_051408.1:30127139-30127343 GCF_015228065.2 Penaeus monodon
GTAACCACGCCTCCATCACCCCCGGCATCGTCCTCCCAGGAAACATCAGGGTGGGCCTAACCAGCCTACCATCCATCGATTAGTAATTAGTAGTAATGATATCTGTAACAGTCGAAGGCGGAAAGGTGCGCCGTGACATATAAACAGGAAAGCGAGCTGATCGACTGTCAGATGTAGGTGCCAAGTATATTTTTTTTTCCTCAA
>NC_051408.1:30127557-30127685 GCF_015228065.2 Penaeus monodon
CGCGATAACATCTAGAAATCGTACCTCTGAGGCTATCGGGACCCTTTCAATGGTTCTAAATTCGTGTCGAACACTTTGTCGAAAGGTCCAAAGAGAAGCGTAGAAAAAAGCAAGATATTATGCTAGAT
>NC_051408.1:30127761-30127914 GCF_015228065.2 Penaeus monodon
CGACTCGCCGGCCGAGAGTGACGACAACGACCCTAAATGAGCGGTTTGGAAGACATGCCTATGGGGGCTGTCATTTTGGAGCGCTGCGGTAGTAATTTGAAAGCTTGTAAACAAATCGCTTCTAACACCCATTTGATATACCCCCCACACCAT
>NC_051408.1:30128086-30128728 GCF_015228065.2 Penaeus monodon
TTTCAATTTCTCTTCCACCCCCTCCACTCTCTCCCATTTTCCCCCTTTCCTCCTCCCCCCTTTTCCTCGCCCCCTCTCTCCTTCCCCTTTTTCGCGTGCAGAGACGACCCAAAGCGACGGGTCTGAGCGAACAAGGGTCGAATCCGCGGGTTTGTTTTGCTGTTTCGGATTCGCGTTGGGGACAAATCCTGTGATTATCCAATGCCAATTAGTTATTAAGGATAAGAGCGGTAATTCCGGAGCGTAATTCGTATAATTGGCCTTTGTTGTGATGGTTTGACTTTTTATAATGTTAATGCGAAGGTTGTCGGCCCGGGGCTCTCTGAAAAAAAATGTTGCGGGGAGAAAATTTAAACGCATTTCCCGGAAAAGGGAAATGGGGTACATTTTGGAAAAAGGGTTAAAGGGCACGGATTTTTTCAACGTATAATCCCCTTAAGCCCCAACGGGCCCTAACAAAAGCAGGAAAAGAAGGTTGTGCGATTGGGAAAGGGGGGGAAAAAATTCCTCCGGGTTCATGTTTCCGAAAAGCTGTGGTCGGGTAGGTTTTTTACCTGAAATTTCTGATGTTTGGGATAAAAACCCCTTCGCCCAATGGTTTTTGTTGGGGGGGGGCCCCCTTTTTAAAAGGAGGGGGCGGGG
>NC_051408.1:30129013-30129234 GCF_015228065.2 Penaeus monodon
GTGTTTTAGACTTCTACTAATTGGGGGTAAACAATAATTTTCGGTTTTCTTTATATGGGATGTTGTCTTTAAAACCCTACCAAGATTGCCAAAAAACGGCAAATGGGGGGGTTTAAATTTCCCGGAAAGGGTCATGGGACGGGTGCCAATTTTAACTTTTAATTTTTCGAAAAAGACCAATTTTCCCGGCGCAAAAGCAATAAATTGTTGGGTTCATTATG
>NC_051408.1:30129414-30129487 GCF_015228065.2 Penaeus monodon
CTTTTCCATCTCTCTAACAAACAAATTTTATCTATCAATATGGTTTTATCTCTATCTATCTCCTTCATATATA
>NC_051408.1:30129583-30130221 GCF_015228065.2 Penaeus monodon
AATATCTGTCTGCGTGGATATGTTTTTGTTTATATTTTAGCACAACAGAAACATACATTTTTCCTTTAATTACAAACAAAGAAAGTTCTTTTTATGCCGGGGAAAGTTTGAGTTTTTTTTTTACTGGTGTTTTTTTGGAAAATTAAGAGAAGGGGTGTCGGGGTTAAAAAACAAAGTAATTATTTTCATTTCGTGGGGTTTTATAAGGGATAAAAATAAATCTTTTTTAAAAAATTAGAAAAAATTTAAAAGAAAAATAAAAATTTCTACAATCATAACTCGACATTCTCCATCAGCTTTTTGAAAAACTTATATTTCTCTTTTTTGTTTTGGAAAGTGGGTTTTTTTTTTCTTTCCTTTTCCCTTTTTTTCCTCTTTTTTTCTTTTTCCTTTTTCCCCTTTTTTGAATTTTTTGCTCAACAAAGGGTTTTGGAAAAAACCAAGGGCCAAAAAATAACGTCCTCAAAAAAAAAAAAACCCAAAAGAAAGCCCCCTTTTCCCCCCTTCCCCCCCCCAAAAAAAAAAAAAGGGGGGGGGGGGGGAAAAACGAAAAAACCGGGGTTTTTTATGAACAGTGGGAAAAAAAGGTTTTTATAGGCCCTTTTTAAGGGGGGGTTTTTTTTTAATAAAGAAAATTT
>NC_051408.1:30130254-30130373 GCF_015228065.2 Penaeus monodon
TTGGGGCCCACGTTTCCCTTACAAAGTCTTTCCCCCCCCCGGGCCCCCCTTTTTTTTTTGCCTCCCCCTTCCCTTTGGCTTCCCCCCCTTTGGCCCCTTTTTTCCCTCCCCAAGGGTTT
>NC_051408.1:30130404-30130549 GCF_015228065.2 Penaeus monodon
TTCCTTTGTTACTCCCAAAAAAACCTTCCCCCCGCTCTCTTTCATTCTTCCCCAAATCTCCCCCCTTTCCTTCCCTTCCTCCCCCTTTTTCCACCACTGCCAAAACCTTTCCCCCCCTCCCTCCTCTTTTCCCCAAAAAACAAAC
>NC_051408.1:30130882-30131223 GCF_015228065.2 Penaeus monodon
ATTTAAAACCCAGCAAAACCTCCCCTCCGGGCCCGTGACCACAAGATCAACAATGCTATTAACCAACTGCCGAGGAGGGGCTACCAAACCCTTTTTACCCTAGGGGGTATCGGTTTTTTTATCAGCGTTTCCAAAAATCGTATTTTATCCCCATTTTAATTCCGGGGGGTAAAGAGTTTTCATCAGGTACGCACGGACCGTGGGGAAGATTTCGCTACTTTTTGAGATTTTTGGGAAAATGCCCTTTTTGAGGAAATTTTTTTTCTCTCTTCTTTTTTCTCTCTCCCTTTTAGGGGCGGCTTCCCAAACGTGTGCTGCCCCGCCATTTTTTTTTTAGTGGG
>NC_051408.1:30131459-30131653 GCF_015228065.2 Penaeus monodon
CACCCTTTTTTACATTTTACAAATTTTTTAAAAATTTTATATATAAACAAATTTCAACCCAAAAAGTAAATAGGTACATAGTTCTTTGACAGTTTGTTTATTTCTCTCACTCCGCTCAATCTACCTTTTCTCTTATCGTTTTATCAAACCCTAAAAGGGCGCTTTAATCTTAAACTCCTCTTCTAGGCTTCCTA
>NC_051408.1:30131942-30132017 GCF_015228065.2 Penaeus monodon
TTTCACCCCACACCCCATACCAACAACACCAAAAAAAACAAAACAAACACAACTCACCACACCCCACCACAACCC
>NC_051408.1:30132072-30132291 GCF_015228065.2 Penaeus monodon
AAACACAAAACCCCAAAACCCCCCCTCACACACACACAAACCAAACACACACCACACAAACCAAAACACACAAACACTACCCAAACCCAAAAAAAAGCCAATGCATTCATAATGAGGGAAAAGGAAAAATAAGGTTTTTCCCAAACCAAAAATTAAACCCAAAAAAAATTTTCTGAAGGGGGGGACCAAAATAACCCGAAAGTCATTATTAAAAGATGT
>NC_051408.1:30133293-30133607 GCF_015228065.2 Penaeus monodon
TTTTCCCGTTTTTTTTGCTTTCCCGTGGGAAAAAAATGGGGGTTTGATTCCATGTTTCCAAGATGAAAAGTTCTTTGGGCTTTTCTTCACCCGTTCAAAATTTTGTTTTATTGGATTTTTACAGCATTTCTATGGCTACTGTTTTTTTAGGAATTTGGGAAAAATTTTAATAACAAAAAAAAAGGATTAGCAAAAAATATGTTTTTATTTTTTTTTTATTTTAAATGTAATTTTTATAAAACCCTAAAATATGTATTATCCCACAACTTTTTTTTTTCCCTTTTTCCCCCGTATCCCCAGACACCAAAAACCCC
>NC_051408.1:30135290-30135442 GCF_015228065.2 Penaeus monodon
ACAAAACACAACAAAACCTCCGACTGCAAATGACACGTCCCCAAACCAGCCCCTACACAAAAACCCCATGTTTTATTTCTTGAAATTTATGACCCATTTTGAAAAACTCATCCGAGGTTTTTCTTCCCTCCTTGCCTCCCTCTTCCCCATAA
>NC_051408.1:30135468-30135720 GCF_015228065.2 Penaeus monodon
TTTTTGGGATTTTTTAAAACTCCTTTTTTTTTTGCCTTTTTTCTTTTCCGCCTTTATCATTAATCTCGCTTTTTTTATTTGTCTGTGGAAGTGTATGCTTTCCCTGACTGTTTCTTGTCTGTTCTTGTTTCTGGTTTTTAATTGGCCCCCCTCTCTTTCTGGTTTTCCCCTTTATTTATCCTCTCCCTTTTCTTCCCTTTTCTCTTAAATCTTCCTCTCTTTTCCTTCTCCTCCCCTTTTTACCCCCCTTTT
>NC_051408.1:30135788-30135871 GCF_015228065.2 Penaeus monodon
AACCCAAACTATCCCATTATTTATCTCTTATTAACCCCCCAATTTACAACGCCCCTTTTTAGCTGAAATTTATTTTATAATTC
>NC_051408.1:30135891-30136007 GCF_015228065.2 Penaeus monodon
TCTTCAAACGGTTTTTATTTTTTTTTTCTAAATGTTGATTTATCTTTTTTTTTTTTATTTTTCTTTTTTTCCCAACTAAAAACTTAAAAACCCTTTTAGGTTTTAAAAAGTTTGCG
>NC_051408.1:30136121-30136257 GCF_015228065.2 Penaeus monodon
AACGTTGGCCCCAGATGTCTGCTTTTAAAAAATATACCCCATAGAGGGGATTTCCCCGTTTTTCACTTTCTGCCTAGCAGTCTTGGTTAAAGGTAATGGGTGCTTTCCCGGGTGAATTCCCGGGTTTTTTTTTTAC
>NC_051408.1:30136879-30137180 GCF_015228065.2 Penaeus monodon
CAGGAGAACACCCCCTAAATTAAAAGTCTTGTCCACGGGATTGTCATTTCAAGGAACAGATGGTAATCTACGCTTATCAAGAAGGATAAAATTATAGGCTGCGAGTCAACATTTAACAGTCTTGAGATCGGAACAGAGTCAGTGTTGCCACCGCTGGCTGAGTGGGGGTTGCTGGGTTGATGGAGTAGGGGGGGGGTGTCGGGGAGGTTGATGAGATAGGGGGGGTAGGGGGCAGAGGGTGAAGGGGGGAGGGGGTTGTTGTAACTCCATTTTCTTTGCGTTAGTGTTTTTTTTTAATGGT
>NC_051408.1:30137558-30138570 GCF_015228065.2 Penaeus monodon
AAGATATTGTGGCTCGAGGTGAAAGGTTTCAGAGGCCCGGGCATTGACAACCCTGCTTTATCCCAGAGGCAAGAACATCTCCCACAATCACTGTTATTTCGTCCAGTGATTTTCTTCTTGTGTCATTCGATAATTCTGGCATTGGTCCCCATTTCAGATCTATCCCCCGCCCGGCCCGAGAGTCGAAAATCCCACCGCTTAGCCACCGAGCCCCCGCCCTTTCGGAACCCGACCAAGGAGTATCCGCCCCTTGGCAGTATTGGATAATCGCCCATGGATAAGTTGCAGTAAGTGGATCTTCCATGTGATGGGGCAGGGGAGGCGGGCCGAGACATCCACGACGCTGGGGTCTCGGCTCGCCGGATCTCGGGGAGGGATCCTCAAGGAGTCCTAAACACGTCCTCGGAGGGGCGATCGGAGCACGGCCAAGGGAGGCTCTGGGCTGGCGTAACAGGCTAGATTGGATTCACTCTTTATTGACTCTGGCAAAAAAAAAGGACGAGGTTTATCTTTTTTTCGAGACTGGTCATTTGTAGTGTTGGAAATGCCTCGGAAATACTAGCGCATGCGTTTGGTGAATGTATATATGAAATCTAATGGTATTTGGTACATGTTTGTATGAAAGGTTCAGCATGGGAGGAGCTTGCAAAACCGCTCTCTTAAGATAAACATGTCACTTGATCAGACTGTTAGCGATAAGATAAACAGGTAAGCGAAATGAGATACGTAAATACCGTACTGCATTTATCATTCATTTTCACCCTTACCCTCTGCATTACATCAGTGCAAATCCCTCCCTTCTACGACGCAAATAGCCAAAGCTTCCTCCAAAACTCTGCTTCAGGTAAATACAAAGGCAGAGCTTAACACCTATTTGTCAACATATCCTCAGGTCAGCACGGGTCAGCCAAGGTCACAATCACCAACGGGACTGGGCCGCCTACACTCATGTAACGCCGCCCACAGCACCTCAAAAAACACGTTTGTGAGCATGACAACACGGCATTAATAG
>NC_051408.1:30138604-30138971 GCF_015228065.2 Penaeus monodon
GGAGGGCGAGAAAGGGGAAAAAAATGTACATTTAACAAATCTAGTGTGTTTTTCTATAACGAAATCCTCTTACCTGGATTATGCGACTATAATTTTAATAGAATTTGTGTTTTAGGTGCCAACGTTACAAAGAATAATTCGACACATACAGACACGCATAGGTACAAAAACACTGTTATTTATATGCTTAAAGACAGATCATCTGTATTCATTGCTTGTGATGTAATTAAACGTTAAGATTAGGAGTTTTCATTGCTCGTTAAGTCACGCTATGGCAGTCACATGTCATGTTGTGTTACTGATTCAGACTCAGCTGTTTTCTGTAAGATTATAAACGTTCAGAAACGTTCAGAATTTTGCACTTTCA
>NC_051408.1:30140096-30141927 GCF_015228065.2 Penaeus monodon
TTAACTTGATTTATCCTGAAGAAAAAAAAATCTAATTAATCGCAGTATGTCTGTAGGTATAGCTTCCGTCATACCTGTGACATAAGATGACATTATCGCTAAGGTCGTTATGACTAAATTACATAATTTTTAAAAGGGATTTTTCAGGCTATCTTAAGGTCGAGACGAGATGAGGCGTAATCTTTGGGGGAATAAATTTGTGAAAATATGTCGGTTGAAATTCCACAGAGATACAAAATTTTGATTATTGTGGTTTTCACGGTCATCTGTGATTTTTATCTATTACGTAAGAGTTCGGTCATAAGAGGTCAGGTCATAATGGGAATTGCACTTGTTACTTGACCTGCGTGTCGACTTTGACCTTCCGAACGATAGTAAAAGAGCATACGTAGAATACAGGTGAGAAACAACACCCTGTCTTTTGATATTATAATACGAAGCCAACTGTAACAATTACCTTTTACGGTATGTAATATAAATATCATTGTCGCTGTATTCTTCAATATTCTGATTTCTCTGTGTGGCTGAATAGGAAATCCTTTATAATCCACGTACTTGCCCAGGTATATATCTGATGCAGATTGCTCGATCATAAAAATGACCAAAGATTTTTTTGGGGGCCTGTAATACGAGTATTACCAGCTTATGTGCTGTGAAATGATTGGTAAGAGAGATATTAGGTTTGTTTTTATATCTGTGCCTTATCTCCTTTTTTCGTTCTTCTATTTTTGCTACTTCTATTTTATTGGCTTTTCTTTGTTCTTTTTTATTTCTTCATTTCGACAAATTTCGACTGTTACATAAGCTCGCCGGAGCAAAAAAAAAAAAAGATCAAACACTGTTTTCAAACAGAAACTCGAACAAAGCTTGGAGATTTTCTGCTAATTACCGTGAAAATGTATTCCTTATGATGTGCGGTTTTAGCACCAACCTAACAACATTCACCCGGGTCGAGGGAGGTCAGATGAGGTCACAATTCTCTTTTAAAAAGTTCTCCGCCCCCCTCACACCTTCTGTTGATTTTTTGTGGGTGAAACGATGGTAGTAACACGTGTTATCCTTTCGGCTCTGGAAAGAACCAGTTCAGTTATATACTGTGAATTTACGAAAAAAAAAGATATTGCGAACATCATCTATATTCTCTTCAAGTCTTTAGTAAAAATCTATTTTTTATAAACATCCTTGGAATAACTTAACCGACATATAAATATACATGCTATTATATCATTCAAGAAAGCAATTGTGTTTAGAATAGAGAAATATAAATCAAGGTACAGTATCACACTAAAAACATTACAGTATAAAACATCCAAAGATCTCAAATTGTACAAATTGCACCGACTACTGTGAAAGTTAATCTTCTTTTATCTCGTCGTTAGTCAAAGTAAAACACTCGGCGCGGCCCGTTTGAGGTCAAGTGAGGTCATAATTGCGGTAAAGAGAGCACCGCCTTCCCTCACCTCATTCCACACTCACGGCAGCGACAATGAGGGGAAACTTGGCCATAAGGGGAGATGAGATAGTGTGTATCTTTAAAAATGGCATGGGGATTTTTGACTTTTGTGTATGGGGGTGATCAGCTGATCGGTGTATCGGGGTTGATGAGAGTTATTTGATCGAATGAGTGATATGAACGCTAATAATTCAGGAATTCTTAATTGGTGTCTCGCAAGCTGATCTAAACGAGATATGAGGTAGAGGCGGAGCACTCGTTAGGTTTATGACCCCCCCTCCCTCGTTCTTGACCCCCCTCCCCCCTTCTACCATATATCAACTTCCATCAATCTCTACTAAAATCTTCGCGAAGTATTGTTAATTGACTGTCATAAGA
>NC_051408.1:30142368-30142703 GCF_015228065.2 Penaeus monodon
CCCTATAGACCCAAAATCCTAAATTATAAGGAACGCTACGTTTTTTTGAACTTACAGAGACTATCGATAAAAATCCCATTTCGGATGAAAAGGAACTCACCATACTTAAACTGAAAAAAATGAAATAAAAAATAATATATTTTTCTAACACTTTCTCCAATAGAATCTTTCTCGATCGCACGTGCTTTCATACGAAGGGTCGACTCACTTAACAATAACACAACATCTCGTATAATAAGTCGGGGCCATACAAGGTTGCGTGTTATTAAGGTGTTTGTCGTTTATAATTTCATTTTATGTTGTACATGAAATCAAACGTGTGTGGCTCTTGTATA
>NC_051408.1:30143474-30143819 GCF_015228065.2 Penaeus monodon
CCATTATCTTATTTACAGATGCCGACATATGTATTTAATACAAGCTAGTCTTTTTTTAAATATTCAACCTGACGAGAAAAAAGTGAGTACAAATTTCATAGCATAGAAGATTGTAGGTTTTTAAATTTTATGATCTTACTTACTATAAGCACTGAACTTTGTAATTTGATTAATTATCAGATTCGTTTTACTGCACCCTCCTGTGTTTTGATAACGTTATTATTATAGTTTATACTTTCAGGAGCTGGCTGTTTATTGCCAAAATTAATAGCATATTAAGCAATATGATGTTGTTTGTGTCTCGCGGCCTCAGTACTGACAGGCATATGTCTGAGCATACAGTAA
>NC_051408.1:30145409-30145565 GCF_015228065.2 Penaeus monodon
AGAATGGACCAAAAATTAACCGCCTGTCTTCGAGGAACATGTAAGTCGATGCTTCTCGAATTGTCCCAGAACCACAGTCTTTTTCATAATTCATAGAAAATGGATCCTGTCTGGGTATAATGCCGCTGTGTCTTATCGCGAAGAACAATTAGCTCT
>NC_051408.1:30147110-30147678 GCF_015228065.2 Penaeus monodon
TATTTTTTTCTATGGTGGATTCCCTCGCCCAACCGCCACCTTTTCTATCGTAAATGTAGTTGACATTTTCACCTACCGCACTTTACATTTTGACTGAATTATTCTGATGGAGTCACCTTTCATCTTCATTTTTTCTATTTATCCACGTCTTTCTTCTATCTCTTATTCACTGCATAGATGGGGTAATACCAACATTAGTGTTATTTTTTGTGCTGCCTTTATTCCCACTTATATGATGGAACTAATATAAGATAATATACAGATATTATCATCATCTTTTAGTTTAAAGTTATCAGTAAATTACAAATAATTATTGTGTTTCTTTTATAAGTATTAATGAATGGGCGTTAAGTGAAGGTGGAATGGGCGGTGAACATCACTTAAAAGTAAGGGCCTTATCTACCCTCTTTACTTTTATTTAGAGATAACCAAGGTCATGGCAACTGCCTAAATTATGGCAAAGTTCCTATTTTAGTTGTGGAGCCTTTTTTGTCATGTGGTTCTAATTTGGTGGCAAATGTATACTGCTGTAATGGCAGCTGAATTAGTGGGTTTGGTTTAGTTGCAT
>NC_051408.1:30148125-30149024 GCF_015228065.2 Penaeus monodon
CAGCCACACACACATACATATTCGACGAAATTAAGGTAATGTCACGTGAGAAAATGCAATAGTGTTGTTTATCTAACTGAAAAGAAATTGTTTCAGTGCCTGAATAACTGCAGTTAACTTCAGTTAGCAATGGCTCACGAGGAGAAAAAGCATTCTTCTCTAAACAGTGAGAGCATTCGGAGAATTTTTCGAATGAAATATGTGGCAGATATGTTGTTTATGCAAATAAAACAAATATTTGCGTTTGTTTAGAATGTTGAAGTCATGACAGATAATATCCCTTTATATGTAAAGTTACGGAACTATACCAACTATCGCCATTCTAAGAAATGTATAAAACATGACTTTCTGAAGGCCAAACGGAGTTCATTGTCTTATATAATGATGCATAGACAGTATAACATGAAATAGAGAGCAAGTTAATGAGTAAATAGATGAATATGTCTACGGCCTTCATTAATATGCGTGTTTAACTATTGGCTCCAGTGAGCTAGATGATTACTTTTCTGTATGCAAATTTCGTTATGGTTGTTCGGTGCGACTACAGCTTCCCAGAACCATTGTAGTAATGTGACCCAAATGTGCTGTAGTCAAGATTAAGTTTGAATAAAGAAGTACATTTGACTCGTTGACTCGTTCAGTTATCTTCAACAGTATGTAATATACTTAAGTTTACCTCGAAATAGTTTGTATTCACGCCGGTATGAATTGATAACGCATGTTTTTTGGAAAAAAAAATCAAGGTCACAGTAAATATCGTAGCATCAATAGTACTTACAGAATGTTCTGAAAAAAAAACACGCGCCGGCAGTGACACGTATTATATGTATCTTTGTCTAAAACAAATGTTTATACGAATTCGTGGGCATAACCTCAAAAATGCGAAGTGTTATGCTATG
>NC_051408.1:30149453-30149685 GCF_015228065.2 Penaeus monodon
TATCTGTGCCACTGTTCATCGGGCGCGAGGAGACGAATCCGGCTGTTAAACTCTACGGAAGATTCTCTGATATTTTCGAATAGTCTGCTGATATAAAATGGACGAGGAATTTTTGGGGGGACTGTAGTATTCTTTTCGTCCTATAAAAAACTATTACTTGAAGCCTTGATAAGATCAGCAAAAGGTTAACGGTTCTAAGTCACAGAATATTTTGAAACCTTACCTGATCACT
>NC_051408.1:30149722-30150374 GCF_015228065.2 Penaeus monodon
GAGAAATCCTGGAAAAATACGTGCCATATCATATCGAAATCATCTTGGAGAAATAAAAAGAAGTCAAAATATCAAGCGTCTCAGGTCCTGAATTCTTAATAGAAACTCTTCTTAAACACTTGAATAAAATGCAAAGGTATTTGAACTATATACCCGGAGGCGCATACCATATCCTTCTCTATTGAGAGGGAACAAAAGTACCATTTTTGCCTCCCCCGGGACAGAGTCAATCCTCATTCCTTTATGCAATTCGATCTCCAAGCTTGATGTCAAAATTCCTCTGACAATTATGCAAAGTACGAGGTTGCGATCACCTTCTTCGAATCATCTTTTTGCAATATTGAAAGGCTTAAATTCCTCAAACAGTGTATTCCCCCGACTCCGCGACCAGATATTAAAAGCGAGACAAATGAAATGTACATGCGGTTTCATCAAACTTTAAAAGATCATTATTTGAACTCGACGGAAGTGAAGGGTTAATAATTAAGATGACTTTGACGAGGTTATTGATTCCGGCGATGCATTTAGGAGGGGTCGGAGCGAATCAAATTTCTCGGCTCCTCATGAATACCGAGGTTTCTTTGCATAGAGAAATGGGTTACTTATATTTTCAATGGTTCGGGGATTGCATGGGTGTAAGGCTCTGACATCA
>NC_051408.1:30153206-30153477 GCF_015228065.2 Penaeus monodon
CGCGTGTGATAAACAGATCGTTAGGGCGACTATAATACAAAGGATAATCAGTTTTCTAAGAAACATTTTAGACTTACTTCATAAATCATGTTAGTATTCATCCACGATCCGTCCCTCGGCCGCGAGTGGCTTCACAATCGACAGCCCTCGCTTGTTTTGCAGACGTCAGCCTGCTGTGCAACCGACCGTGTGACTGCTTTGTTGCCTGCCTGATCTCCGTCCTTTATTTGTTGATTTGCTTTAATTTGTGTGTCATAGTTGCGCTTATGAT
>NC_051408.1:30153660-30153867 GCF_015228065.2 Penaeus monodon
GTTGTTTTCTTATATCTTTATATTTAAAAAATATTTTCTCTTCCCTTGTTTATATCGTCTCCTTCCTTCCACCATCAACTTTCTTCCTGATAGATGAAAATGTTATGTTAAAATTTTATGTTCACCAATACATATATAAGATAAATATATAAATAAAAAGTAAAAACGTATAAAAAATACTCCGCTCCGATTACTTACCTAGACTCC
>NC_051408.1:30153892-30154495 GCF_015228065.2 Penaeus monodon
CTTTCTTTTTTAATCTCCTGGTGAGTAATCTTATAGAATTCTCTCCATTCGAAAAAAGTTGATGAAATACTAATTCCTGGCAGGCTTAAACCCTCGAGTTAAAAAAAAGAAACATCGGCGAACAGTGACAACTCTTTCAGCAAATCCGTTTTCTTCAACTGCCGCCGAAACGTGATCATTAGAAAACATGATGTAGCACACTAGGCTTTTCACACTCACAATTCCGGCGAAGATACCTTTATCCGGGAACTACTTTGGACCATTTACGTTGACTTCGGGAATACTGTATTCGTGGGTGTTGAAAAAAAATTCTCGTTGCATTCCTTATCAGAGGGGGAAAAATGATAATAACTTATTCAATTCGGATGGTGAAGTCATTAACGTGGAAATCAATCAAGGTTGTTCCAAAGAAAATGTTCCCCGTATGTGAAGAGACAGCTACGAGGCATGAGACACCTTCATCCGACGCGCCCGGTGATCACCTATTGTAAACACAGGTAAAGAAGTTGTCAATGCGACGATGACAAATAGTCATTAAGCGGAACATGGCTGCTAAATCTTTTGACCGTGAAAACTCCTCTTCATCAGAGAGGGATAAAGGAC
>NC_051408.1:30154527-30154591 GCF_015228065.2 Penaeus monodon
CCCTTTCCACGCCTGTGACAATGAGAAAACCAGCGGCGTCGGTTGTGGGAATTTGTCGGGGGCA
>NC_051408.1:30154663-30155262 GCF_015228065.2 Penaeus monodon
CCTCGCCTTATACTAATCCCTTCAATGATTACAACAGTACAGCTTTGAATCGGAACATCTTGTATCCCATTCATGTTTCCTCGAAAGGAAGAAAGGCAAAAGAGGTTTAAGACGCAGTTCATCTCCGCTGCTTCCCTTTTTTTCGTGCAGCGAGAAACCAAATAATTCCGTGATATTGAAAACTAAAATAAACGATCTGCTTCACCTTTTCTTTCTAATTTTTTAAACTTCATAATTCGTTTACCAACAGTTTCAAAATTCGAATGTTCGTTTTTTGGCATCTGATCATTTACAATAAATAAACATCAATAGTTAAAGAGAACCGATAATCGTATATTTATGAAGCCATGGATTAAAGCGACGTGTAGTCCAATTCGATACGATTTCTATGCTATTATGGAAGCTTTGTGATAATCGACATGTACCTGATAGAGAAGTATAGGAAACCATTTGTTTCTGTCGAGTGGGATTGACGTATTTTTGTATAGTGAAAAATTAGGGAATTTATATTAGATGAAGAGCATCCAAAATATAATATATATTGTTTTTTGGTTTCTTTTAGAGAGAGTTCATATGAAAAGTAGATTTATCATGTCGAT
>NC_051408.1:30155297-30156073 GCF_015228065.2 Penaeus monodon
CGCCTGACATTGAAGATCGTTAAAACGTTCATCACGTCGGTTGTCTCAAGGTGTTGCCATAAATAATCATAATCATACACGAGACGATTTTTGAATCTAAGCTTAATAAAATTATTATTAGGCCTGACTATAACCCTTATAAAATCTGGAACTGAAAAAGATGATCAAACTGCTAGCACAAAACTCACTGCACAAAACAACTGACAGAGAAGCATACAACAACAAATAAACATAACAAAATGGATTAAATCAAAGCAAACACAAATGTTTTATCCAATCCACGCGATAATCTTCAACAGAAAACGCGGCTGAATGTACAACAGATGCTCCCCAATGAGTGTGCAACAGAGCTGTATAGTAGGAGACGGAATGGAGGGGGTGGGGGAGGGTACCACACAAGGCTTTGGTAAGTACAAGGGATTTACCACACAATATCAGAGGTATTTTCTCCCTCCCCCCCATTCCCTCTTCATTCCCCCCCTTCCCACCCCTACCCCCCACCACCACCCCTTCCTTCACTGGTCGGCGAAAAGCTGTTTCTCACGTTTAAACTGAACCCCGGCAATGTGTCTTTCTCCTCTTCACACAGTTCATGGAAAAGGGAGACAGTATTTCCGAGTATGTTTTCAGCATTTGAAATATGATGTTTTTTTTTTATGTGTATCGAAGGATTTCTTTTTTTATATTCGTATACAGTAGTGCTAATTTGAAGTGTTCGCTTAAACGAGGTTAGGTTTCGGACGGACACAAGGGGGTCGTCAAGTCATCATTACGTC
>NC_051408.1:30156107-30156228 GCF_015228065.2 Penaeus monodon
AAATCCTAATTCATTTAACCGAACCATTCCTTTCTCGTAACCGCATATTCTGAAACATTTTCCCTTACCCCCTCTACCCCCCTACCCCCCACGTCTAACCTGCTTTCATATAATTGCTGAC
>NC_051408.1:30156345-30156587 GCF_015228065.2 Penaeus monodon
TCTCTGGTATCCCCCTGCCAGCTATACAAGAATAGCTTCCCTACATGATTCATAGGTTAATGACTTTAATGAGCTATGAATTGGGAGTGGAGAGCACAATTAGTAGCCGTGCAAAATGACATGTGAATATAAAAGACCCGAAAGGATGTTTGTTGTGTACGAGATGCTGAGACCGATACAATTCAAGTCAACAAGTGCCTATTTGTAAACCGCGTGTTACAGGAGGAAGAAATGGCTGGTTC
>NC_051408.1:30157095-30157237 GCF_015228065.2 Penaeus monodon
GAGTCATGATAGTCCGTTTCCATTCAGGATGATTTGTAATTTATTGTACGATTGTTTGGCTATCATTAGGCCATCTTCAACCGCGCATCGTGATAGGAGTTTGTTCAGTTTGTTTAAGGTTCTTCAGCTGGAACGGCGCCGG
>NC_051408.1:30157741-30158138 GCF_015228065.2 Penaeus monodon
GGGGGGGGGGTAAGAGATTACGTAGCCGCTTATCATTTTTTTCTCTTTATGGTGAGAGTCAAGCGGTATTCTTGTGCAAAACATGACCTCATTGATTTGCAATAACTGGCCCCGAAAGTTAATCCAATTTTCTAACTCTTTTCCCCTTTTTTTTCTTGAATAAGATCGTGCGTGAAGGGAACTTTCCTCTTGACTGCTCGCGTCGTGATTCAAATGAAATGAATATTATCATGCAAGAATTTTTTTTTCTCTCTCTCTCATTCAATCTCGAATTCCGCCATTTTTAACGTCATGTAAATAAAGTCATAAATCCACTGATAAGATAAAAGAACACACAACTGACAGCTTCAAAGGGCTTATTAGGGATTCTTTCATCGCTGTTATTGGCTATTTAACA
>NC_051408.1:30158968-30159173 GCF_015228065.2 Penaeus monodon
CATCATCGCATCATCTCAGGCGTAGAATTGAATTTAAACAAATTAAGCCTTTTAAAAAGCAAGAACACCGCCGGCCTAAATGAAATTGACACTCTAAATTGCGTTACGGATAATCCACTTTGTCCGGTAATTCGTTAAGCCGTCGATAACATCAGCTTCGGGATCTAGATATATCTATGATTGAGTTATAATTGCGTGGCAGCGG
>NC_051408.1:30159227-30159421 GCF_015228065.2 Penaeus monodon
TAATTCGGAGCGGAACTTGAGATCGTATTTCCAACGATATTGGAAGGATAATAAATGATATTTAACGGGTATCTGATTCCTATAAAGATAAAAGTAGCGTTGGGTCGTCATTTGCAAACTATATTTTGGACGATGATGATGATGATCAACATAAAACGTGGAAAAAAATGTTTAATACTAGATTCTGGTGTCGA
>NC_051408.1:30159445-30159616 GCF_015228065.2 Penaeus monodon
AGCTTGCATTTAAATTTTGCGGAAATATTAAATCTACTTGATAGTTGTCATAGTAAAGCATCGAGTAAAAACAATATTATTCGAAATATATTTTTCACTGAAAGATTCTCCACACCTCAAAACATTGTTTATCACTATTATCATTCAGTGTTACAGTTATCTTTATCAGTA
>NC_051408.1:30161447-30161871 GCF_015228065.2 Penaeus monodon
TACGAAATCGAGCGTGAAAAAAAAAAATTAAACTTCCATCGCCTGTTTTCCTTCAGACAAAATAACGACTAGATTCCTGTTGCTTATATCTTCAAAGACACAATCATCTCCTCATATTATAATCATCACTGCAAATTCCTTCACACTGCAAGCCGTAACTAGCAATTGCAAGGGATTTTCCACAGGGAGACGTATATGGAACTGAACCCCAGGAAAGCGAGAAAAATTTTTTCTTTCACTTTTTTTTCTCTCTTTTCGAATTTCGACATATCGGGGGGAATGGGGGGGAGGGGGAGGTTGAAAGATAAGATTCCATAATACAAACTAACAGGCAATTAAGCATCGATGATAATAGCTAGTTAGTGGAACAACATATGTTTAGCTGAATCACCAGCGATAGTGATAAAATATTACCATTACAATG
>NC_051408.1:30162379-30162698 GCF_015228065.2 Penaeus monodon
GTTACGCATTCAATGCATTATATTTCTCTCCTTCTCTATTTACTCTCTTCGCTTTCAACAGAGGCCAGAATTACTAAGTTATTGCAGAGAATTATTTGTTATTTCTTATTGATAATACTGATTAATCACTATTATTGACTATCTCAGTTATTATCAACAATATTTCGTTTATGATAGACGCCTGTACGGAGCCCATTTGATAGAAAATGGGTTTAACGTTTTGCGGTAGACTTATGTATTTAGAAATTGGAATATTTTTACCCCTTCCCCCCCAACGAATGCTGGGTTTTGGTAAATATATACGCTCTATGACGGTCTT
>NC_051408.1:30163663-30163933 GCF_015228065.2 Penaeus monodon
AGGGGAAAAATCTTTCAAAAGATTCAATCTACGAACGATAGAAACAAAAAGAAAAAAATAACAACAAATACAGGATTAGTGCCTCAGAATATAAGATTTTCATTCTTTCTTACCTCGGGAAGTTGGAACATAATCCTCATGCTTTTCATTTGCAATTTGCTATGTCAACAATCAAGTGGAATGGAGGGCAATTGCAAAGTCTTAAGTGTTTGCATGGATGAGATATTGTACTGGTGACAGGTTAAGAATTTTGTGATTATTGCTAATATA
>NC_051408.1:30164450-30166365 GCF_015228065.2 Penaeus monodon
TTCTAAATACTTATGTGTATCTTTGTCTTCATTTTTTTCCACTGCATTTCTGTTTATGCAACAGCATTTTTCCGTGTTGTAAGGGAAATTTACCGTGAATGTATTCATAAAGACATCACGTCATCAACACGTTTGGCAGGACACAACCGAATAAAGTAAAAATCAACTTTACGAGAAAAAAAGTATTTGCCCATATTCCTTAGTGGACAAGGATTAAGAGAACTTGACAGAAAAAAACAAGAACAATAGAAAAACAGGCAGTTGCACATCCCAAAAGACCATCCAAATACGCAGTTGAAACCGAAATCCTCTCTTCCCATAATGTCTCCATGTATAAAGCAGCTTATCCCATCTCGAGTAAACTTCCTTCATCGCCTAGTCACGCTCTCGGGATGGACATGTAATAGCCTATAATATCATTCATATAAAGCCTTAGATTATTTTCCCTGTAGTAACATCGGATTCCTCCCTTTTAGAATGTGTATAAAAGCGAAATCAATAGAGCAAGGTGGAGCACGTGCAACATTTCACATGGCTCTTGTAAGTGAATAGGTGGCTCATAACACATGCAGGTCTTCATGATGACCAATAAGCAGGTGGCTGCCGTCTCCTCGTAATGGGATTTGTTTACACCTTTTACACGGCATGAGTGGGTAGGCTTTCTAACGGGGAAGCGTGATCTGGACACTCCTGGGTTATGTGCGTGTCTCTAGAACGTAGTAATCATTATTAGGAAAAGTGTAAATTTGAAGGATTAACATATGGGAAATATTTGGCTGAAAGAGGTTTTGACGCGATGGTTTTGAAAATGCATTTGCTCTTGTCCTTATATTCAAGCACGAGTAAAAAATTCAGATGGAAGTTACGTATTTTAGGAACCTTGAATATTAAATAAAAAAAATATATATACTATGACAGCAATTGTAAAGAGAGAATAAGTAGTGATCTGAAACACTGTTTTTTATGAAATGCTTAACGTAAAATGTCAACCAATTTAATGCTTTGGTCATGCTAATCCATTCCAACATCTGGCAATACCTCGTTTAACACACACACACACAGGCAGCAATAAAAGAACAATGGTGTACCTTTTAACTGATATTTATATGCCATTGATTTGCCATAAGGGATGAAATCAATTGCCAATGAACGGTCGGTCCCCCTGTAAATAACGCTCAATATCCGATAATAGGGCTTCTAATATCCACTGGGAATTATCACACTTTAAAAAATACAATTTCACTCCATCAGTCAAATACAAAGGGAACTTATTTGACTGTGTTTCTTGTTATTGTACTTAAAAAAAATATTGCTGGTTTAATTGGAATCTCACACTGCCCTCCGTTTAAACTAGATTTATAGAAGAGTTCTGGGCAATAAATTCATTTATTTTTCTCTTATTGACCTTCTAAACGAACAATTTTCAGCCCTTTGTTATTGATCTCCCGCTTCAATGCAAACATTACCCCGCAAAAATTGGGGATTCAATACGGTAATTGAAAAACTGTTTTCTGCTTGGTTTGGGTGTTATCGAACCAAAAAATGCCCATGTTGGTGCAATGTTTTCATGGCAAATTCGGTAGTTCAGTATCTGTTTTAATGGATCTTATTGAATAGTATTTAACCAGTTAGCAATTGGGATATGTCCATGTTTTTTTTCACTGGGAAATATATTTCTGGTAGTCACGAGCCGAAATGGTAATGGATGTGGAAAATGCAATAGTATTTTAAACTTATGAATTGTGAAGAGGATGGTTTTTTAAATGCTTGCTTTAAAAAGTCTCCTTAAAATTTAATGGAAAGGTGGGGAAAATATCTAATGAAAATATGTCTATATGTTTATTTCCCTTCCATGCTTTCTAACTCTCCTTAATTTTGAAATTGTCTTAATTTATGATCCCTGTTTTTATAATTT
>NC_051408.1:30166640-30166824 GCF_015228065.2 Penaeus monodon
GATTACACCCAGTCACCGCGTTTAATGACAGCTTAAGCTCTGCCCCCCCCTCCCCCCCACTCGTCCGCCATTGTGTAGGTCGCCGCCACAGAACCGACTTTTGTACCCCGATTCTTGTCCTACCCTTCATGTAATTATGATGTTTCATGCTCAGCCTTACCGGAAAAATGTCAACTCTTGGTAT
>NC_051408.1:30166852-30167374 GCF_015228065.2 Penaeus monodon
GGTTGGGAAGAAAAGAAAGGCGAGGATGATTAAAAGAAGTTGGGATGGTGGGTTGTTTTTGGGGGTAGGGAGGGGGTAAGGTGAGGGGATAGGGGGGTGGAGGGTACGTAGTGGTGGGGGGAAAAGGGAAAGGGGAATGGGGTAGAGGGGAGATAAGGGGAAAGAAAAAGGGGGGAAGGGAAAAGGGGGGGAGGGAGAAAGAGTAGAATGATAGAGAAGATAAACAATTCTAGAATAAAGTGAGAGAGAGTAGAAAAGTCCGGGGGTAAGGGGGTGGGTAACGGTAGGTGAGGGAGGGGGGGGGAGGGGGAGAGTGTAACGAGTGAAGGGAAGTGTGAGGGAGGGAAGGGGTGGGGGGGGGTGGAAGAGGTAGGGCTGAAGATGGGAGTAGTAAGGGAGGGTGTGAGAGAATAGGGGGGGGGGGGGAAGGGGAAAGGTAAAGGATGGAAGAGAGGGATAGGGGAGATTGGGGGGGGGGATGGGCGGACAGGGTATGTAAAGACTTGGCGAAAGTTGGATTCC
>NC_051408.1:30167874-30167939 GCF_015228065.2 Penaeus monodon
AATGTTTAAAGACAGAAAAAAGAAACATAAAATACTTCATATTAATAAGTTTATAATTACAACTA
>NC_051408.1:30168001-30168085 GCF_015228065.2 Penaeus monodon
TTTATTGTGCTATAAATTGTGTCTTGTACACAAAACACTTCTTTCTCTTCTCAATTAACACAACCCATTACACAATACAGAATC
>NC_051408.1:30168772-30169296 GCF_015228065.2 Penaeus monodon
CTTCTCACACCTACACCCACTAATTCTAACTTTATATATTTCACTTAGACCTTTAACTAAAATAAGCTAAATCGCCCGTAATTGATTTTACTTCATACTTAGGGACAACTTCTAAAAAGGCATTTCATCTTTTGCGGTAATGAAGCAATTTGTCTTCCGACAGCAACCCTTTTCATGAGGTATATCAAATTCCCACAATGATGCCCAATGTTTTCATTTTAATTAATCCTACTAGTGACGTCAATAGCTTTAGTCACCCCTCCCAGAACATTAACAACAAATATAGAAAACGGAGATCAATGCGCGTTACATCTCGCATTGGGCGCCGGAGGAGGAGTGGGCGATGTAATTAATCTCCTTTGGGACACTTACCGAAAAACATGAGCCATTTGTCACAAGTGTCGCTCTGTCGGCGTTAAAACTGAGCGAAGATTAGTGGGACTTTGCCCGTGTAACCAGTAGTGGAAAGAGAAAGGCTGTTGCGAATGGGGAAGACTCATGGGGAGGGAGAAGGAAAGGGGGAA
>NC_051408.1:30170179-30170461 GCF_015228065.2 Penaeus monodon
CCTACGTTCGTGCCGACTCATTTTACATGTGAAGAAAACTACAAACACTCTTCCACATACGTGATTTTAAAGCACACGCGACTTCCCTGTGCCCAACTTGCGCTTCTGCCTCGCCTTTGATCTGGCTTTATATCATAATTTCGGGTTTTGATTACTTTAAAAGATATATTTCTCAAAGAGACACGCACTTTTCCATACACTTCAGAATGATTATAGATATATTCTTAATCACGAAGAAATGTTCCTTTTTTTAGCTCACGTTGGAGACTGAGGTAACGTGTC
>NC_051408.1:30170735-30170918 GCF_015228065.2 Penaeus monodon
GACCAGGGAAATGGTTTGGAAGAAAGGGTACCTGACGGTATATATTTTTTTCTCAACTTAAAAGCAAGATACATTACACTTCTTCAAAAGATAACAAACTACTACCCTGATGTGTCATAAAGACCATAATGTTCTCCGTAATCACGCACCTCGACTTGGTGATCATGCAAAAGGACTTGCGTT
>NC_051408.1:30172086-30172207 GCF_015228065.2 Penaeus monodon
AACAACAGTGAGGTTGACTGCATCGTTGCCACAGATCAATGATAATATTCAGTGTGAGACTCACCCACCAAAATTCAGGCAAATAATTATGTTAACTATTCAGCGCTGGCATATTTGTGAT
>NC_051408.1:30172243-30172482 GCF_015228065.2 Penaeus monodon
GCATATTACGTATATCATTAATGTTCTGCTCTTTAAAAGCCTGATGTTTAAAATATGTTGATGGAGATCATGAATCGTTGGTCATGGATATTCACACAAAAATATATGAATAATTATAGTAGGAGTAGCTATATAAATGCCATTACATGCTTTGGGGTTTCTGGGGAAATGAAAAGTAGATAGCATAACACAGAGTCAGCTAAGAATTATTATATATATCATGTTAATGCTGGTTATTT
>NC_051408.1:30173530-30173770 GCF_015228065.2 Penaeus monodon
TCCCTCTGCTTGCGTGTGTAAAAGCGCAAACACAGGACGAGAAGCAGAAAGTCATGAAGTTCACATAACCATTCAGCACATTTGCATACGTAAATGTACTCACAGCTGGACACGCGCAGAGAATCTTCTGGAATCGCGAATGAAGAAATTCATGCAAGAACTGTGACTTTTGAATACATTTTATGCAATAAAAGTGAACTCTAGAGAAATCAAGGTCTTTATCTGAGCGTTTATTGTAGG
>NC_051408.1:30176404-30178244 GCF_015228065.2 Penaeus monodon
CGCATAATGAAATCCTATCGCGAGCATGCGACACGCCCACTTTGTCCAGTGACGTCATTCATCGTCAACAGCCATTAAAAGAACCGTTAACATGACCATTGCCAAGGCCGACAAGGCATATTAAGATCATTTCTCAAAAGCCAGATTTATACTGCTCGGCATCAACTCCGGTTCCACGGCTTTCCCGATCTGTGCTTCACTTTCTGCGAGACACAGTCAAGAGTGTGGAAAAAAAAATGGAACATTTGTCTCCACAGAGAGTTTACTGAAGGTCTATATTCCCCTGCTTCCTTATAATTTATGAGCGAGGAGAATCCCCTCCATACAAACGTAAACAGAGCTTCAGTTCTTCGTTTTACTTGTCTCTTAGTAATGCATATCTTCCAGTGATATCACAGATACGGACCACCAGCCTTTATACGGCGTCTAAGTTCCGTTTTATGAGAATACGAGCCGATCTGGTGTAGACATTGATTTGTTTGCGCGACAACACCCTCGATCTAGATCATAATGCTTCGAATAAAAGTTGCTCTAGAGTTCGCTATAACCGAGTTCCGCTTTTGTGTAAAGAAAGGGCCTCTTCCAGCGGGCCGAGAGGTCACGAGGCCCTTCCTACGCTCGTTTTGACGACTGTAAATGTCATCAAATAGCAGCAGTTAGAGGTTCCCAACAATGCCTTCCATTCTCCCTTTCTCATAATGGATTGTTCTTGTGCCGCCATTAGCTCTTTTGTGGCGACGCTAGAGCCATCAGCGGCCGGAAAATGAACAGCCAGGGGGCAACGAACCAAACGCTCCCCTCACTCACCACCCGGCCTCTGACGTCACAGCTCCCCCGCCACTGACGACGCTCCACGTAACGAATCTCTCTGACTCAAAACACTTAGCTCGGCCAATGGCAACGCTCTTCGGCGCGCGGGACGTTCGATTAGACTTGTGATTGGCCGAGAGATCCGAGTCAGGATTATGTCGCGGATCTCGAGGGCCGCTGATCTCCGCGAACACAATTGTCGACTCGATATTATCCTTTCGTGGGTAATAAGATCTACTCCATTTGGAAGCCCAAGATCCAAAGTGACGCAAATCATCGGTCCAAGACAAATATCTAGAGGAAGAGATCGCATATTTCTCGTGTTTATGGGCACCATGATGATCGTACCGCATGAACAATTATGGTAACAATTCGTGTTTCCGAAACGCCGAGTCTTCTGATGTTTGGGTAACACTGCGTGCGAGGGGAGAGAGACACGGCGCCGAATGGATCTGGTAACACTGGCACGAGAATGGATCTGAGGGGAGATGAGAGGGAAGACGGTTATCACTATTATTAACTGGGTTGACACCTACCTATCTCAAGGATGGAATGGTGCGCTTGAACATTATACAACTATTGCTTCATTTTGGTTTATGAAGATTTTTGTGAATATATATTGGCCAAATAATTTCCTTTTCCTTTTATGCATCACGGAGGGAAGTGAGATACTATTTGATACCGACGAAAATTATATTGTATATCTGGAAGTACGTACGTGATACATATAAGTAAATGTACATATATTTACCAAAGTTATATGTCCTTACTCATATTTAAGCAAGACATTTATGAAGGTGTGTATTGCACCTTATTTGTCACCATTGCAAACTGCGAGAGTTAATATACGTATATAAATCTTCAATTTTTTTTATTTATGAACTTTTTTAACCTCATGAGATCTCAAAACACCCGCTAATACTCTCGAGAGACGAACGCAAAGAAGATCAAACACACGACCGAGGAGAATAGAGGCGAGGGGAGAGGGGGGAGGGGGGTTGGCGCCAGTCGACGAGGGGAGGGGCTGTTT
>NC_051408.1:30178366-30178472 GCF_015228065.2 Penaeus monodon
TTACCACTGAAAAGGAACATTAGCCATACTTTTCACCGTGCCTTTGCCAATTCCCGGTTTGGGAGTCGCCTTGAGTGCCAGTCTCGCAGGCCGGCGTTTGTTCCGC
>NC_051408.1:30180533-30180746 GCF_015228065.2 Penaeus monodon
TGACATAACCCTACCGCATATCTGTCAATGCTTCCTGTGTATTACTATGGCCCCTGCTGGGATATGGAGGGGGAGGAGGGTAGGGAGTAGGGGGGGTTGATTCTCAATGGTCAGTTTGGGTCAGAGGTCACACAAGGGAGCGGACGGAGAGGCGGAAGGATGCTGGCTAATGGGAGGTCATCTGGCAGTGAGTCACGGATGCTGTGAAGGAAA
>NC_051408.1:30180790-30180933 GCF_015228065.2 Penaeus monodon
TTAGATGCTGGGTCACTGGATCGGGAGAAGAGAGCTTATGATGGACTGGTGATGCGATGATGTTCGTGTATTTCGTTGGAGACGAATCGGAATTGCGTGCGGGACTCGATTTGCATGGGTTTGTTTGTTGGATTATGATCATG
>NC_051408.1:30181582-30181906 GCF_015228065.2 Penaeus monodon
TCCACACGGGATACAGATAAACATAAACAAAGGGGACCTATTTGTATGGACATACGCACAGCAGAATCAGAGGAAGTGCCATGAATGGGAAAAGATTCGGTGACGAAATATCAGGAAGTGCAGACGGAAATTCATGGTCATTATGAGGGAGAAGAAAGCGATCATTTCATCCACTTCGAAAGATTCAGGAATGGGCGATTTCTGTACATTTTCCAAAGAGATTGTGAGCCTTAGTGACTGCACTCCGAAAACCTCATCGGTCGGGGTATTGTTCACATCTCGAAGTGGTCAGTTATTCGGTGTTTGCCTTTGGTAACAATAACA
>NC_051408.1:30182773-30183011 GCF_015228065.2 Penaeus monodon
TCATCCCCACCGATCGACACTCAATTTCTATGTATGGATATTTTATGGTTTAGCCTAATGGTCGATTTTACTTTAACTTTTAGCTTTAATTTTTATCATACTTTTTTTCTTTCTTTTTTTTTGTAAGTGTTAATGATTGTTCGCATTTGCACATTAAATTAATTGATACTGGCTGTTTTGACCTTAGTCTAAAAGTGGTTTTGTCGATGTTTTCACCGACGCGAGGCACAGACGCATG
>NC_051408.1:30183072-30183215 GCF_015228065.2 Penaeus monodon
GTTTATATGATTATGTTTGATGAGCGTTTGCGTGTACATATGTCTACATATAGACCTGTGCACCTGTAAGCATTTGTGTCGCTCAAGTGTATAATCAAAGCAAGAGATTGATTCCATTTCTTGTTATAGTGACCATTTCGATT
>NC_051408.1:30183621-30183956 GCF_015228065.2 Penaeus monodon
TAATCATACACAGTGACAAAATTACCCCTCCATACAAGATACAAAGAAAACGTTAATCCGAATTTATATACCTCTCATTTTGCATAAATATTTGTAGATCTCTTACTAATGAGAAATTAAACCCACATTTAGTACAAAGAACCAAACATTAACAAAATGATCTGTCATACATAAATATTTTACAAGTATTCATCAGCACACGAAATATCAAGGGACCTTGTCGAAGTAATAAAAACTAATAATAAAATAAATCTTATAAAAAAAAAATGGAATAAAGAAAAGACAAAAATTCGCACCGAAAACGCGCAAACTGTTGAAAGTCAAAACATTTTAAC
>NC_051408.1:30184006-30184153 GCF_015228065.2 Penaeus monodon
ACGCCAGAGAATTTCGAGTCTCACATACGGTTAGGTGCATGGCAGGGAAAACGGAATACACACGCTCTGGCTCCTTTTTATATGTGCCGATTCCTCTCGCTTCTCAAATTCCCGTTATCGTGTTTATCTAATGAATTATTTGCCTTT
>NC_051408.1:30184402-30184669 GCF_015228065.2 Penaeus monodon
AAAAGAACTGAAATGTAATAGTATATCGGTACATGGAATCATATTCACCTCATTTAAATAATGTAATATAGAATATCCATCTCGATTCCTTCGCCTCCTCTCATCCGCCATGCCCCTTATCCTGCTACTTATAACGTCTTTGAAATATTGATCTTCATAACGTAATCCAGATGACCAATCAGGATGCTGGACCCGATGCTAGCCACCAATCGGGCCCCGTGATTGGTTCTCCTGTGGATATCAAAGTTTCCCTCCACATGGATCGAC
>NC_051408.1:30184702-30185293 GCF_015228065.2 Penaeus monodon
ATCCGATTTTCCCCCCCCAGTTATCGTTCTTTCTTCTTTTTCTATTTCTTTTTCTCTCTGCTAGCCCCTCTCTTCCGTTTGCTCTCCATTTCTCCTCCACCTTTCGCCTCTCTCTCCTCTCCTTTCTTCTCCCATCTCTTTCCTCCCACTCTCTACGTAGTTTTTCTCTTTACCCATCTTCCTCTCTCTTTTCCCCCCTCCCTCCACATATCTTCCCTTTTCCTACTACCCTTCTCTTCCGCCTCTTAACTCTCCCTCGTTTCCCTCTCTTCCTCTCCTCCGTTTCCCTTTTCATACCCTTCCCTATCCCCCGTTTCTCTCTCTTCCTCTCCTCCGTTTCCCTTTTCATCCCCTCTCCCCCTATTTCGTTCTCTGCCTCCCCTCCCCTCTCCCCTGTTTCCCTCTCTTCCCTCTCTTCCTCCCTCCCCTCTCCCCTTCTCCGCAACCCCGGGATTTATATAAAAGCTGTCGCATCACCTCTTCTGCCAATTTGTCCGTGAACTGTGTGTCACAAACTTTCAGTCATGGCTCCTTTACGTGTGTTCGCCCCTCGGGGCATTCGAGAAAAAGGAACTTTTTCATCCACTTTTA
>NC_051408.1:30185497-30186391 GCF_015228065.2 Penaeus monodon
TGATGGTAATGAATTCCGAGGAAATATGATTTATGATTCTCTGACTGTCTGACTCGCATGTTTCTCGCGATATTGAAATGTTAATCTGGCGTGGAAAGTGGGAACGAACCCCCCCCCCTACATACGAGCCCCAAGCCCCAAAGCCCCCCCCCACCCCCTTTGCTCCCCTCCCCCCATTTTCGCCGGGAAAACAAACCCGGCGTCCCCGGAAAAATTCTGGGAAAAAAGTGTAGCATTTTGGTTGTTGTCCAGAAGCGCAGCGTCCCGTGGGAGGGGCTGGGGAAGATAGCGCTAACAAGTCGTAACAAGTTGTAACAAGTTGTTTACCCACGTGGCAGAATGGTTGATCGTCCTTTCAGATTGGTTCGTATCCATCGTCGGCCGGGGAGATGTGACCGGCGCGTGAGATGAGAACCGTGCTATCACACAAGCCCGCGCGCAAGGAACAAAGTGCTTTATGTACTCGAGTCCGAAGTGCCAGAATGCTGCTGCTCCTCGGGGGCGGTTTGAAACGGTTAGTCTCTCGGCCGGAGGGACATTCGGGGAGCGAGGATGAACGAAAACTTGTCGGGTGACTCAGATGTTATGATAAAGTGCGTAATAAGTTGCATTTTGTGTCCATTAGAGAAGTGGGCCACTCAGAGCGTGTGATAAAAGCTGAGGTGACAACTATGGTCCTGCTCTATTTACATGGAAATAGCGAGTGGGAGTAAAACATCTCAGTGCCCCCTCAACGCCGTCAAAAAAGAAAACGAGCGAATTTTGGAAAGGCACCACAGGAGACGTTTTGATAGATGTCAGAAACGAAAGTCTGACGGTTTTGCTGGATTTACTTTTTCTGTCGAGTGTTTGTGCAGCGTTCAGGTTTTGGGGCGCTCATGCACGGATATGCAG
>NC_051408.1:30186577-30186653 GCF_015228065.2 Penaeus monodon
GCACCTGTAAGCATTTGTGTTGCGCGAATGTATAATCAAAGCAAGAGATCGATGATCTGTAACTAAAGCGTGATGC
>NC_051408.1:30187054-30187374 GCF_015228065.2 Penaeus monodon
CACTGACGAATGAACTAAATTGGTCGTGATCTTGAGTTACTGTAAAGGACCGTTAATAAAATTATTATATTTCATTAGAATATAGTGGATCCATCAGAGTGTGAAAAAGCTGAGTGACAAACTATGGTACTATGTATTATTTACATGGAAATAGGAGTGGGGGTTATTCGTGGCTCACGCTGTGGTGGACGTGCGAATTTTGGAAGGCACCTGGGGTTGTTGTTTATGTGTTAAAACGAATATCGACTATTGTGGATTTAACTTTTTTCTGTCGGTGTGTTGTGCGCGTTCAGGTTGTTGGGTGCGTTGGGCGGTATGCA
>NC_051408.1:30187540-30187668 GCF_015228065.2 Penaeus monodon
TGCTGGATGGTTAATCATGCTGAGTAAGTGATACTTATATAAGCTGTATCCACACACACACACACTTATGCATACACCATTAGAATACCGATTTCTTTTGTCTCACCCTTTTATTTTTACTTTTTAGA
>NC_051408.1:30187729-30188106 GCF_015228065.2 Penaeus monodon
TCGATTTACCCCCCACCAACCTCCTCCCCCTAATATAATCCCCCCCCCCCTTTTACCCCTCCCCCGAGTAACACCTCTGACGCAGCATCACTGAGGCGGTTTATGCTAATCGAGAGATCTGTTGATAATGTCTTAGTGGCTTAACGATTGGAATATGAGAGGGGAGAAGAGGGGAGGAGAGAGGGGAAATAGAGAGCAAATGGATGATTAGCGTAGTGGAAGGGGGTAGGAAGGGAGGAGGATTGAAGACGGAGGCAATAAGTGGAGATAAGAAAATGAAAGAGAATAAGGAAACAAGGAAGTGACCGGAATAGGCAACTTATCGAAACATGAAGGGATTTTCCGTTTATTTATCTTTTAATTATTGGTGTAGGCTT
>NC_051408.1:30188172-30188304 GCF_015228065.2 Penaeus monodon
ATACATGAGATTCATTTATAATATAGATAAGATTAGTATAGTGAACCAGAAAGGAGAAAAGTAGAAAACAGATAGATATTAGAGACCGACAGAGAGGTATAGTATGTATAACGATAGCAATGGTTTTATATC
>NC_051408.1:30188358-30188945 GCF_015228065.2 Penaeus monodon
TAATAATCAAAACGCAAACACGAAGTCATATAAAGAAAAACGTTATGAAATTAATAATAAAAACAAAACAATCAGCAAAGTAAATAAAAGAATACATAAACATTCAAACGATAATAACCTTGTACAAAACTCGTAACACACACATCCATGTCTGACACATTTAGTACGAGGAAACTCGCTAAATATTCATAAGTTTCTATTCCGACACGATAATCATTGGTTCCGATTTATTACTACGCAGATGCTTTATCATTCATCACCAGCTGTTACTATACATTAGTGAGTTATTCATGCCTCACCTGTCACGTATCCATTGATGGTTTGTGCATAAACTGCCGGTCATTTTTCAAGCCTTATTGTATGACGCATTTGTGAGACGCATTGCAGAATAACGTGACTATTTTTGGCTATAGTGTAAATCAGGAAAAGAATAGAGAAAGTTATGATAACTTTCATGTTACTGAAATCGATTTAAAGTTCCTTCGAGGCTTACTTTTGATAACTCAGTAATTATTTGATCTGTATAATATTCTGGTGCTGGTTATTTTTTTCAATTTCTGTGCAACTGGAAGAGACAAATTTGCAAG
>NC_051408.1:30189666-30189903 GCF_015228065.2 Penaeus monodon
AGCAAAACTGCACCTGCATGTCAACACACACTCCAGGTACTCACGTCTCTAACTAAACCTTTATTACTTACACCTGTAGTACTTTCCCCTAATGAGTTGCCTCACTGTGTTTCATGCTACATTAACCTTTGCTACTCTTGATATTTATATTTTACTACGATTTTGCTACACGGAATTAGCAAGTGTGTTTAATAACCTTTTTCTTCTTTTATTTCGTGGGTATTTTGAGTCATTTGT
>NC_051408.1:30192323-30192515 GCF_015228065.2 Penaeus monodon
TCACTGGACTGGACAGAACTTCTCAAAGGCGTTTCCAGTTAGCGAGGAAGCTCCACCACACGCACTTATAACACTTAACACGAGAACTTAACACGAGATGGGTACTCCTTCCTCTCCTCGCGTGTTAAGGGATCATTGCACAGGCTTTCTCACTTTCGAATAAGCACCGACTCACTGTAATTACTAATTGCA
>NC_051408.1:30192610-30192861 GCF_015228065.2 Penaeus monodon
CACGTACTTATGTCTTTATTTTTAGATGATATGTATGTTTATGTCTTTACCTAACTGTGCTTCACTTACTCCCTTGCAGTGATTAAGAATGAATAAAATGAGATTGTGTAACACGTTATTTTGCGTTCTTAAGGAGTGTGTCATGACAAGGGTTCGTATACTGAACACTTAGTATGTATCATTAATGAAACTTTCTGGTGGTATATTATTAGCCTAACATATATCCTCTTTCTTCAGCAGATTTGGGATAA
>NC_051408.1:30192902-30192975 GCF_015228065.2 Penaeus monodon
ACTATAGCTATACGTACAACTATTGTGTAAAACAGCAGTAAATTCTATAGGCAAATAATGTGTGTTTATGTTT
>NC_051408.1:30193191-30193674 GCF_015228065.2 Penaeus monodon
GATTTGCGAACCAAAAGCCAGGGGTAGAAGTATGAAGCACCCACTTAATTTGGTGGAGATTTTATTGTCACTATTAGTCAATTAAGTTAGTGAATAAGTGTTAGACAACAATGTACACCTTATTTGGAAGTCAAGAACAGATAACGTCACTAATAGCAACAAAGGCAAAACCACTGACTATATCAAAATCAATATAGTCAATAAATTATATTCAGTAATC
This sequence comes from Penaeus monodon, assembly GCF_015228065.2. Taxonomy (NCBI): domain Eukaryota; kingdom Metazoa; phylum Arthropoda; class Malacostraca; order Decapoda; family Penaeidae; genus Penaeus; species Penaeus monodon. Next base: position 30,193,412 of record NC_051408.1, read on the forward strand.
GCTAGGGTGACCCTCTGTTCAGCAGTCATTTCTTTGATATAATCAGCGATAAGATAAGACATGGATAAGACTCTAAGGTGGTATCATGTCCTTCATCTTTCCTGTAGGCCATACGTGATCGTTATAAACTGACATTACGTTTTTAGTATATTATTCAGACAAATAGTTTCTGTGGTCCATCCTTGAGGTGATAACACGTGTTTTCATATGCAATATAGAATTGGCTAACTGGTTAATTTTGCTACTGGAAGATATTTCAACAT
>NC_051408.1:30193752-30194466 GCF_015228065.2 Penaeus monodon
AATGACAGACAGAAAGAGTAGTGCAGATAGACATAATAGAAACATATAATTCACTGATTACATGATAACCATTTAGATAACGTTCTATTGTTAAAACTGGAGTGCGTGGCCGTAGAGTTTTGAGTACTTATATGATATAGAATGTCATACATATTGTTAATAAATCTTCCAAAAACAATACCACCCCTCAGGTCAATTTAGCGTCATAATTGCAGTATTTTACTAGATGTGCGAGTGTATTTGATTAGAACAATAAGAAAATAAATACAGGTTTCTCTCTTTGTCTTTATCTCCTCCCTCCCCACTCTTAAATCCACGTACATTGATAAGAAGGGGAAGGTTTATTTTGTAAATGAAATCATTTTCTCTAATTGTCTCAGGACAACAGTAAGCTCTCGCTAGCCCTGAATAAAAGATTGTAACTACTAGGGGATGAATGATGAACGTTTGATGACTAGCAATTAGGCTGGGCATTTTGTCTATTATATCTGAACATAATTTAACAGGTATTCCAAACAAGGACTTTGTTCTGTCCGTGCTAAATGCGACTATAATAACCGATGTCCCGGTATACAATTCAGGGTACGGGGGTAAATGAGAAGCCAAACGCAATTAACACCACACGTTGTTTATAGTGATGATAATGTCTTTGCGAGGGCTGTTGAGAGACTAGATTCAGTTTGGAATATTCTGTCTTGGTCATACATTTTTTAT
>NC_051408.1:30199098-30199552 GCF_015228065.2 Penaeus monodon
AATGGCCGGCAGGTGTGGGCGTCGCGAGCAGGTCAAGCGCGGCCGACCCTGCTCAACACCTGGCTGGTTCCCGTGACCTCTACACTTAAGGGACTGGATCCAAACAGCAGCAAATTAAAACGCACCGGATACTGTGACGCATTAATGGCGTTTATATCGTTACTGGAAGACAAGTACAGATGCAAAGAATACTCATTACAAGAGAACACAAGAATGAAAATAACAAGAGGTAGATTCAAAGAGTGGCGAAAATAGAATGATAAAGAAAATTAAAAGTCTAAGAACCAGATACAAAGGGGGTGAAAGGTCGCGGGGGAGAAAAGGGTGGTTTTGGAATTAAATCTTTTGTCCTAAATCGATATCGGCGAGTCACTTCCCCCCTCCCCCACCCCCCCTTGCCATATTCCCCACCCTTTAAAAAGACTTTATGTTTAGCGGATCAAGAAGGTGTGTT
>NC_051408.1:30200052-30200879 GCF_015228065.2 Penaeus monodon
TACCACCTTTCAACATTGAGAATAAGGAATCTACAATCTTCAGTCAATAGAGTTTCTATACTGACTCTCAGCGCCATTGAATCAGATCTCTTTATGGCATCAAATAGTAAAATAGATGAATGGAATAAAATATGAAATATTTGTTCAAGAAAATGAAGAAACGATAGGAAATGGCTTCTCGAAAATATCTTAAATGAATAAATAATATGATATAGTGGCTGTGAGTAACCTATGCATTCTGCACTGATTGATTGACGTGGTTCTGTCAATAACCTTTAAACACAATGTTAAAACGAACAAACTGTGCTCTGAAGTGCTCGTTCACGATTGTGCCTGCAATGTGCAATGCAAATCAATAGCTCAGCAATAAATTTAAGTGATAATTTCTTATAACTCCATTTTGGTTTAGAGTAATAAACATTCCCGATTGAGAAAGGTTAACTAAAATACATCAATATTTATATCATGGATTATCATACCCATTGGGTGGGGTTTCCATTCACCTGATTTATAATAAGGATAATAGTAAAAAATTGACCCCTGTGTAAAAGTATTTTTCACAAAGACAGTCCACTAAATCACTGATTCGTTTTTCATGTTGTCATATTCAGTAATGTGGTACAAATTATTCGGTTCAGCGTATTTTCCAGTTGCATGTTGAATGACTGTGTTTGGCTATTTTGACTGAAGCTGATAAAATGTTAAAATCGCTTTTCTAAAGTAGTCCTAATCGTGATCGAATTGTTGTGATCTGTTTTTCTGTACTGTTTCATTCAAGGAAGAAATGTCATGTGAAAAATAAATAGTCAATATGATACTAATGCATC
>NC_051408.1:30201240-30202208 GCF_015228065.2 Penaeus monodon
AGCAGCAGCCATGCAGCATCGCCGGCGCAAAAATCACAGGAATCACAGTTCCAGAATCGCGTTCCTTTCCCCTTTTACAAGCCATATACCAGTAACGACCAACTGACCAGTCCGATTGCAGCTCGGCGCCTACTAACAAGGGAGCTAATTATTCACAATCACAAAGAAGACGCGTGTGTTGCGTGAAGGCATTATCGCCTTTGCTGTAATTCAAACACAAAGAATTTCCGCGCCAAAAATAAGTGGCCCCGCCCCCGACCTACGTTACGGCGAACACCGATGCTCCCCGCGAAAACAGCGCGGACTGTTTTCTTCACTTTTCAAGGACTAAAAAAAAGATCCCTAAGACCATATTCGTAAAGACGGAGACCCATTTCGAGGCACGAGTTTAAGCATTACAGATAGAGCGCAGCGACCTCTTCCCTCGGGCTCACGTAAAGGGGATTGCAACGCCACATTGAAGAAAATCATTTAACTGCTGACCCGTCTGGGCACTTTGCGAAAACACGGTATTCTCAGCACACAATTAACTCGCAACACGTATATCTACAATTATCTTAGCACGCAACCACTGAAATGCTGTTACGTGGCGGTAGTTAATCAATAAAGCTTTCCACGCTCGAGTTTCTGGTATAAATATCGGCCTCGAGAGAAATTTGGTGGAACGGCCAGGGGTTAAGGCGCGGCTCTCTGGCATTATTATTTTTCTTTCGCCGATTTTCGCTTATTCTCTTCTTTATTCTGTCGTTTCTTTGGTTCGTCGTTCATTCTCTATCCTCGTCTAGCGGTTTCTCTTTAATAATTTGATTCAGTTTTCTTTATTTTAAGGTTTCATTTTCTTCCTTATAATCTGGGAAAGTGCAGTAAAATATCATTGTACTTTCCTCCAGGATAACTCTAATCTGTGCCAGTCATCCGTTTATTTTGGCACCATAACGGACGCGCAGAGGGCAAATTTTATTGTTGCT
>NC_051408.1:30205722-30205887 GCF_015228065.2 Penaeus monodon
AGTAACTCATTAATATCGAGAGAAAAGGGTATACATATATTTTTCAATCAAATAAAATCGCGATTTTTCTAAAACTCGTTGGGAAAGTGAAAAAATATTTGTGAAAAAAGGACACTCATTAATTTGGTCTGATCCATCGTTGCCAATTTTATAAACGACCCCCGT
>NC_051408.1:30205999-30206253 GCF_015228065.2 Penaeus monodon
TACGTTATGATGAAATGAATATATAATTTGTTATACTAAAAGCAATGGAATTTTGTAAGTTTACCTTGGAAGAGAAAAATAATATGATTTTTTTTTTTTATTGAAAAGGACACCAGTTTTCCCAAGAGGAAAGAATTCAGTAATCACAGGCTATCATGATCGGCATTTCTGTTACCGTAGTTTTGCCGTCATTGCAATTAGGGTCATTGCTATCACTATTATTGTTTTCGTTTTAACTGTTCTTAATATTATCA
>NC_051408.1:30207213-30207758 GCF_015228065.2 Penaeus monodon
GCACACGGCCTCCGAGCGCCCCGCCACTAATGCTTTCGAACAAAAACCCCCCCAAAAAAACCCGTTCTGCCCGTCGCCCCGGCCTTTCGAACGGGCGGTGGAGAGCAAAGTTTATATTTCATACGGGATTAATAAATTCCATCAGTTTGCGTGTTTTACGGCCAATTCCTATTGAGTTTCAAAGTGAGTTACGGCGAGAGAGAAAAGTTAGTGCAATGTGTTTTACGGGAAATGGCAGGAGATGCGTTGCAATGCAAGTGCAAGTCTCGGAGGAAGAAAGGGAGGGTTAGCCTTTGCTCTCGGTCGATGCTTATGCTATGTTGCAGAGGGATATTGCATTTGCCCTTTTGACATGCATGGCGTTCTTAGGTGCGGGTTCGTTTTGATGCCGTATAGGGCTGGTTTTATTATAGTGATGTTTTAATTCAGATGAGTAATCACGTATACGGCTGTGCAATTTTTTTATTTTTTTTTGCATACTTGATGTGCATAGCGAGTATACGCAATGTAACTGTACAAGGCACATGTAGACACTTAAAAGTCAA
>NC_051408.1:30208003-30208425 GCF_015228065.2 Penaeus monodon
TTTAACCTTTACCTTCCTCTCTAAATAATTAGGTTCTCTCGTCGAGGGAAAAATCATTGAAACCTAAATCATTATGGTATGTTTCTTAAAATTACCATCCCATGTGATCGTCCCCCATCACCAATCATCCTCGCTTCAAACAATGACGTTATGTCCTTGTCTTGAATCAAGTAATTGTGTGAAACTTATTTTCCCCGCTGGCACCATTGATAAAGTTTAATCATCTTGTTCCGGAATAATTTCTACTATACTTATTCGCACATCGATGCAGCTCTTTTGCGTTCATCAAAGTCTTCACAGTCATCGTAATGATGAACTTTTCTCTGTCATCCTCACTATAACTGTGATTGTAATTTACACCATAATTGCTGCCTTTCTCGATTTTGTATTTTCTGTGGGTCCTTTTCCTTCGCTGTAACTGC
>NC_051408.1:30210243-30211427 GCF_015228065.2 Penaeus monodon
AAACTTGACCTATTCCACGCAAATATATGCTTAGTCTCAGGACGCATAAACTCACACTAGGAATGTTGCTTAAATGGATCCTTAAAACTGCGATAACAGCTCATGATTAGTTTCCTAAAGACTGTGTTACTGAGCTCAACCTATGGTTTCCCCTCCCTTTCCCCTCCCTCAAATTACGTATAATTGTCAATTAATAATTTCCACCGCTCGGTCATTATCAAGCTAATGATTCATAATAGTAACAGACTGAAACACAATGTAATCAATCTATAATGAAACACTTGCGTTGGTCATATCCTCTCACCTTTGCTCATCTATGCGAGAAATAGGCTTTGAACATGGAAAGCCAAGTGAATTATAGTGACCCTTCCGTCGGGTGACTTTAAGGGCGATAGTCAATAGCGAATGAATATTCAAGTGAGTCTCTTTTACATACAATTTGCGAAGGCCGAGTCATGGAGCAACGGAGGACTGCCGTGCGAGCCATCCCTTCAGGAGAAAATAGGCTTTACGACGGGGTGAAATAAAGGTGGGATTAGTTCCCCTTGTTTGGCGTGGGTTAGGTCGCCGGTGCACTTGTCATGAGATAGTACCAGGTGTCTTCAATAACAGGTGTGATTTGCAGGGTAATTGAGGAGTTCTCGTGACCCACAGTCAGGAAACTTCAACCTCGTTTTCTCCTTATTCCCCCTCACCCCCCTCCTACTTCACCCCCCCCCCCAGCTACTCCTCTTTCCCTTCTCCTAACCCCATCTTCTCTCTCCTCCCCCTCTCCTTCATAATCCTCCTCCGCTCCTCCCCTCCCTCCTCTCCTTCCTCCCCCTTCACTCCTCCCCTATCCTTCATTCCTCTCATCCTCCTCAATCTCCCCTCCCCCTCCTTCCCTCCCGCCACCCCCCTCCTCCCCTCTCCCCCTCTTCATACTCCCTTTCCCTCACCTCCTTCTCCCCTGTCCCCCTCTCTCCCCTCCCTCTCCTCTTTCATCAGTTAGCTCTTCCCCTTATACCCTCGCATTATCCCTTCCCCTCATTCCCACCCCTTATCTCGCCAGGGTAACCACACAGGCGAGGGGAAACACATGGCATTCCCGATAACATAATTAGCATCAGTGCTTTATGATTTTCTAATAGTATCAAGCCAGAAATTATTGGAGTGTGTTTTGCTCTTCCTCTTTTCATATTCAT
>NC_051408.1:30211555-30211803 GCF_015228065.2 Penaeus monodon
CGACAATTTTTTTTACAAATAGGTTAATATTTTCAGTCCATAAAAAGCAATACAAATTAGAAGTTGTGAATATGTGCATCAAAAACACACACTGTTCTGTCTACGTGTGCGTGGATGTGTGCGCGACTAGCAAAAAAGTTGGAGGTGAATTTTGCAGTGTCAGAAACGCGATCTAAAAATGCCATTGATTACGAGGAATCTGTTTAGCCGGTCTGTTTACTGAGCGTCAACTTCTCAATGAAGTGATT
>NC_051408.1:30212789-30212860 GCF_015228065.2 Penaeus monodon
CCCTTCAGATTCGACAATGATTAAGATGTGACAAATTCTGAACACTTTTTTCTGTGTCTAATGACCCCATG
>NC_051408.1:30213066-30213219 GCF_015228065.2 Penaeus monodon
TGACAACATCCACAACGATGGCGGAAGATTCAAGAGAAATGAGGAAAAAAAAGTCACATAGTCAAACTTAAACGAGGTGTTTGCTTACGAGGCTACCACACTGAGGGAGAACCACCTGCGTCATCGAACAACCCCGTTAAGTTTGCAATATAA
>NC_051408.1:30213276-30213571 GCF_015228065.2 Penaeus monodon
AGGATGCAACGTATATCTTTGCACAGAACACCTTCTTCTGTATGAATGCTTATTACTTTTTACTTATCTCATGTCTTTACTCTTCGCTTGGCTTTAAATCTTCGTTTTTCCTTCGGTGGATTCGGTCCTTTGTTCTTCGGCCAAGATCGAGCGTATTTCAAGAACAACACGAGAACATTATCACTACCTGGGACCTCTCACTCCCCCTCCCCACCACCCCGCATCAACAACCCCCCCGTGTCACTGCCAAGCAAGCACGGCCTCGCTCCCGTGACTGTTGTCAAGCACTCGAGAG
>NC_051408.1:30213619-30213889 GCF_015228065.2 Penaeus monodon
TTTCTACTCCTTCGCCAGGCCTGCTTTCCTCTTCGGACGGTTCCTGCGTTTCGTCGACTTCCTGTGATAATGAGTGGAGTCCTTGCTTGGATTGCTTTGTTTGGGTGCTTGTTTTTGTGCTTGACAGGAGTCGATGGTCAAGGTAAGGGTTGTTTGAAGTTTGTGAATTTCTGAGTCGAAGGTAATAAGATTTATCTGACATTCTTTATTTTTAATTAAATAAATCATCGCATATGAATATGAAAGAGATACCTGTAGATAGATGGACAG
>NC_051408.1:30215340-30215539 GCF_015228065.2 Penaeus monodon
TTTTAATATTATCTTTTTTTTTCGTAATATGAAGGTGGGTAAATAAAAAATAATTCTTAAATATACATATATTTACAATAATTCACAGAACCACATAAGAATCGTTTTCTTCCGGAATCACACCTTTTTTCTAGCTTTTTACAAAAAATGGCAAATCCTCCTCTTGTTTTCGCTATCATAGAAGGCTTCAGAGTTTGAA
>NC_051408.1:30215907-30216031 GCF_015228065.2 Penaeus monodon
TGCTTGAGAAAAAAAAAAAATGATAATAGAGAGATGAAGAACATAATATACTTTATGTTATATTATTAATGTAATAATCCAATTACAAGTTTAGGACTTGTCATTTGGTAGAATAAGAGAGATG
>NC_051408.1:30216739-30216906 GCF_015228065.2 Penaeus monodon
ACTGACCCTGGCACCCTTGTCTTTCCCCAGATACGCCCCCAAATCCGCTCGTTCGGCCTCGACCCTTGGCACTTGGGGAATGTCGCGGCATACGTAGGTCTTGGCATGTATGTTCAGGTAATGCACGTATCCATAACCCTTTTTTTTAATAACAGGCCCACCTCTTC
>NC_051408.1:30217013-30217183 GCF_015228065.2 Penaeus monodon
AGTATGATGATGTGGTCGTTACTGGGCTGTCGTCTCTACACCGAACCGAAGACGTGTATGTGAAGCTCGTTCAAGACACCCTCGCTGTCTTCGTTCAGGTGAGAGAGGCGATAGGGAGGTGCTAGGTTGGGGTGCGTGGGTTGTATGGTTGCAAGGAAATATGGATGCAA
>NC_051408.1:30217814-30218215 GCF_015228065.2 Penaeus monodon
ATGTTACCAGCTAAGTAGTATCCATCTTTATATGCTCCTGCTTGCATTGTGCTTGTATGTAATATCCCCGTTTGTGCGTGTTAATGCTTGCCGGCTGATGCATTCTCTGGAACCACTGAGATTGGGAAGAGTTCACACAAATGGAATTGTCAGAAAAGTGTTTATACCGCGTTTACCTATAAGTAACGATAAATAAAAGATATGAAACATCAATACTGCTAGTCTGTTATCAGGCAACCCACATATCCTCAATAACTGACTCGCATTAAATCAACGAGGATTGTAAAGTAAACATGAAGTGATCCAAAATGTATAGGAAGAGAAAGTGACAAGATAATGTGTTAAGTAGAAGGAGGGAATGTGGTTGGGTTTATGGAGACTGGATATCTACTAGCAACCAT
>NC_051408.1:30219472-30219585 GCF_015228065.2 Penaeus monodon
AACTGAACGTCATTAATCATCGATACAGATAATTCTTTACCATTCAGATGCATCAGATGTAAATTACTCCTAACTGTATACCTTTTCATGCATATATTTTTAAAGTCTCTCTT
>NC_051408.1:30219747-30220221 GCF_015228065.2 Penaeus monodon
ACATGTATCCTAGTGTCTGGATGTACAGTGCATGTGTATATTTTTTTTCCGACAAAAGTGTTCATTCTGGTAATTTGGAAAACCTACACCAGATTTTTCATTTAGGGAAAAGATTACGAACCACAATTCAAAAAATAGATTCCCGATCGCTAATTCCATTGATGAATATGAAGGCTACCTCAAAGGCAGTCATTAGCATTACTGCAGATTTACAATATCAAAAGCCTAGCAATCTTTATAGAGACTTTATAGGAAAAAATATCTCCCCAAATCACATGTCCTTATGAACTAATGAACACTGTAATTCATTTACTTATCCCAAAAAAAATATTTATTCATGTTTGATCGCATATTTAGTTCGGAAAAAAAAAGTCTGGATCTCAGTATCAGAAGAGCGGAATTGAGCAATCAAAAGGAATTAGAGTGAATTGCGTCATAGTTTCATATGATTTCGTCTGCTGTTTCAAAACGGGA
>NC_051408.1:30221084-30221376 GCF_015228065.2 Penaeus monodon
CACACCAACCAACAACCAATGACGACACAACACATACCGCCAAATAAAATATGAAAACAAACACTCCAGGCGGGGACCTCCAACCTCGACGTCACAGCGTCCTGGAGAGTTCCTTACCTCATTGGAGTTCGAGGTCGACTTCACGCTCAGATCGACTCCTTCTCGGTCACCCTTGAGGTACGCCAGGCGACCAGCTTCAAGAGTTCGCCGGTCCTAAGGGCGCTCGACTGTCGAATAGGTGAGAGACTGAGGGGGAAGGGGTAGGGTTAGATCTTATGTATGGGGGTTGATT
>NC_051408.1:30221462-30221569 GCF_015228065.2 Penaeus monodon
CATTTTGTTTTGCTTTACCTTGGGTTGTATATGTGCGTGTTATGTTGGTGATAAAGACCTGGGCGATTTCTTTTAGCAGTATAACGCAAGGTATGCATTTCATTGAA
>NC_051408.1:30221642-30221859 GCF_015228065.2 Penaeus monodon
CTTTTCTCATTTATCGCTTTTCCCCCTTCTTGTAGGAAACGTTGCTTTGACCTCATCGGGAATGGGGTCACTAGACTACCTCATTGAAGCCAGCGTGAACGTTTTCCCAAACGTTTTTAGGAACGAAATCTTGGATCAGCTCGAGACGAAACTGTGGCAGGTAAATTGAGAGATATTTTTTTTACGATTAGAGTGACACTGATTTGTAGGTTACTTA
>NC_051408.1:30222079-30222384 GCF_015228065.2 Penaeus monodon
CTAACTTCCACTTTCATATAATTAAAAACCAGTTGAGATCACAATTAGCCTCGTTCTCATTAACATACGTCGTTAATAACTACATTTTTCATTTCTTCGATCTTTCTACAGTCAGTGCAAGAAGTTCTCCATCACATCGACCTTCGCACAATCATCCTCCACCACTTAGAGAAGAAAAATAAAACGACACGATTCCGGAGTAAAGGCGAAGGAACGCGGCCCCGAACGTGAAACCAGAACGCGCTCTTGCATAACAAATGAATAAATAAAGGGATTGTGTGAAGAAGTTTGAAAGATAGATGAAA
>NC_051408.1:30223328-30223601 GCF_015228065.2 Penaeus monodon
TGTGAGTTTATTTGTTCGTGTGACAGGGGTATGTGTATTGTGTATCTATATTTCTGTGAATTTCTTTTTGTAAAAAAAACGAATCAGTTCTACTTTGATGTCTCTGGGTCAATTTTTAAAAATATTATGGAAAAATAAAATGACATCGGTTTCGAATTACGAAAATTTTGAGTATCTATAATTATAAAGATTATACACATCTTAGGAAATAACGAGTTTAATTCACCATCCCTACCTCAGAACAGGAGACATACGGTAGAAGTAATGGTGAAA
>NC_051408.1:30223696-30224073 GCF_015228065.2 Penaeus monodon
CGCGCGTGCATTGTGGTTGTGCTTTTTTTGCAAGAAGGAAATGAAATTTTTGCAAACCTTTACGTGAGAGTTTTCCTCACTTTTTGAATCTCCCCAAACGTCCTACTTTAAGACCCCACAATTTAGCGGCTTTTTAGGAAAGTTGCGAAAAAAATGGCGAAGCTGTGATTTCCGGCACCTTAGTCGCTTCTGCAAAGACAGGGACGAATCGAAAGGATAAAACCTCACAATTTGCAATGATATAAAGTCAAGGCAAAGAAGGGAAGTATGTGTTCCAGCATTCTTAGAAGCATTACCCTGTTTTTCTTTTGATGAGTTTTTTGACCGTTTTTTGATTTTTTTTTAGGAAAAAAAATATCGAATGGGTGGGTACGGAT
>NC_051408.1:30225062-30225330 GCF_015228065.2 Penaeus monodon
ATTTAATTTTTAAGTAATGATTATTCACACACACAACACCACACAAAAAAATGTTATATAAAATATGAAAAAATATGTAATATAAATATACATATAGAAGATAAAAGAAAGTGGATAGATATTTTGGTAATTAACACTATACGACCATTAAAATATGTATATATATGAAATGTTTTTGTTTTAATGTGTATATATTTATGTATTAATGATATATCCAATATGTAATTCATAATACATAAAAGAAGTGTATTTTATTTAACCTTTTATG
>NC_051408.1:30227254-30227329 GCF_015228065.2 Penaeus monodon
CATTAAAAAATGTTGTTGTTTTTTATCAAATAATTTATATATTTATATTATTATTTTTTTTTAAAATTTTTTTTA
>NC_051408.1:30227994-30228074 GCF_015228065.2 Penaeus monodon
ATTTTAAAATATATATTATAAAATTATATATTAGTTTAAATAAAAACCCCCACAAACCAAAAGGGACCTTCCCCAATCAC
>NC_051408.1:30228250-30228328 GCF_015228065.2 Penaeus monodon
TGATTATAATATTAATTCTATATATAATAATTATATTTCATTTATATAATATAATTTTTATTCCTTTGTAGATTTTGG
>NC_051408.1:30229283-30229414 GCF_015228065.2 Penaeus monodon
TTCACGAACAAATTAAATAAAGCAAAGAATTCAAACGTACATCCTGCTTTAAGGTATGATAGATGACTAACAGAAAGATAGAAGCAAAGCAAACGTAGGCAGATGCCAAAAAAAAAAACTTTCCCCGAGAC
>NC_051408.1:30229500-30230653 GCF_015228065.2 Penaeus monodon
CTTCCCCAAACCTCGAGATCAATTTGACAGCCCAAACCTTGCTCCAATTTGAATCCAGTCAATACTTTAGCTGGCAAATGCTCCGGCCAATATTATTCCATATTACCTAATGCCCCGTAATGCGCTCTGACTTGACCTAATACAACCGGTTATGTTAGTATTTACAGCCCTTGTTACGGCGCCAACCCGTCCGTTGCCGCTCTGGAATGCGAGTTAGAAGGTTTAACGGCTTGCTATATTGTTAAGAGCAAATACCTTTGACGGAAATCCATATCTGGATAATGTGAGTAACTGTTCGTCCGATGCGAAAATCTACAAAACTGTCCACAGCTCGATGCTGGTAAAATTTCTTGTCTTTATTCTTCTTGCAGTAAGTTTAAAAGAATGCGCGCGCGTCCACTGCCATAGTTCCGTCGAAAACCCGATGGCTCTCGAGGTAAAAAAGAACCATTGGCGTGAAACTGGCTTGTTATGACCCGAACCGTTGAAGCCCCGCCCCCTCCTGCCTTGTTAGCGCCAATCAGGTGAAAGGACTCATAACGACGGGATCAAACGCCTCTGATGATTCGTCGAGGTGCTCAGGCCAACCCCTTCTGCGAATCGTATTTGTCCATTCATCATTAATTGACGATCGCCCTGAGTAAAAGAAAAAAAAAGGTCTCCTTAATGTGTCAAAAAGAAAAATGCGGGAGAGTGATAAAAAAAGAAAGAAAAAGCTGCAAAGAACCAATCCGGGAGCAGTTCGCCAATACACTCAATGAAGGCAAATTTATGTAGTCGAGCATAACCTTTCAGAGAGTTGCATGTTGGCGGTTAATAATTATCCTACCGATTTGGTTACATTAGGCGGGATATATTTATGGCTGGATAACGACTGCAATGCGACCGATTGCCCGTAATGGCACTATTGATAAGTATGTTTAAGCTGCAATGATATAGATCGTTTACTTGCAATTTCCCCGCCAATACGTAGCACTGAAAAGGTTTATAAATGGCTCACCCTCTTGTTATGACGTATTGTGAACCAGGGGTACGTTTATATTTGTTTATTATATGCTTAAAGTGCGTTGGTAGGAGGTGCGCTTGACGGCCGGGAGACACGCAAAGACCGTGCTTCAAGGCGAGACTCGTCTTGTGCGCGGAAAGGAGAGGA
>NC_051408.1:30230990-30231297 GCF_015228065.2 Penaeus monodon
TTGTATAAAGATTTATTTGTAATCTTCAGGCCTGGCATAAATGTTTGATAAGCGGATACACAGAATGCAGATATCGGTGCGTGTTAAGTAGAATCTAGTGTTGGAAATCCGCGCTAATAACAACCGGAAGCTGGGGTTCCAGTCTATTAAACATTCTGAGAATCATTTGCGCTCATATAAATTGGTACAAAGTGTATACTGATTTATTTCTTTACAGACGTATTTCAGAAGAAAAAAAAATCGATTTCTTTATCAGCCATGCTATCTACTTCTTTGTCTTTCATTCTTATCTTTTGCTTGCTATTTA
>NC_051408.1:30231539-30231776 GCF_015228065.2 Penaeus monodon
ATCAGTAAAGATGCGCCCGAATGCCTCGAATTCTTGTGTTTGTGCGTTTGTCCGTAATGATGTTGGACACGTCACGTTCCGCAGACCCGAGAACTGAAAGTGTTTATAATATATTAAACCTGACATAAAAGTGTTGATCTTGGCCAAGTGCACCGCCATGTCAGCTCTTAAGGATGATGGCGCGATTTTAGTTTCTCCGCTGAAATTCAAAACCGATATTTAACGGCAGTTGTAGAA
>NC_051408.1:30231903-30232373 GCF_015228065.2 Penaeus monodon
GATGTAAGGCTTATGTCATATACTTATAGTACGTCAATGTAAGCTTCCCAATCTCTAAATCCAAGTACATGCATTCTGTCAACAATACCAATATCATATCACATATACCACTTTAAATCACTCGTGTTCATACATACAAACTTGCCATAATCGAGTACATAAGTAAAATCCACCGCAGACAGCTTTAGCGACGTATAGCTTCTTACCTTATTTGAATGTCTTGCTCTCGACTACCCTTTGCTAAATACTCCCCTTTCCTTTGATTGGTTTCGTATACAAGCATTGCCTACGAGCGACTCCGGAGACAGGATTCACTCAGAGCCTTTTCCACATTCTAACACTGTACTCCCTGCATAGAAGATTCGTATAACTGCATATTCTCCTACACTTATGAAGCGCTGTCAACATTACGTGAATTACAAAATTATGTCTGGGCCCCAAGATCGCTGACTTTGTTTATCACACGCCAC
>NC_051408.1:30232756-30232822 GCF_015228065.2 Penaeus monodon
CCTCCCTCCCTATCTCCTCATTTCCAAGCATAGAATCTGTTTCTACTACATAACTTTTATAGCGAG
>NC_051408.1:30233036-30233826 GCF_015228065.2 Penaeus monodon
ACGCGGAGAAGCTGTTTCTATTACCTAACCCTAATAGCGCGTGATTGCGGGAAGCTCTCTACTCCTGCATTAGTTTCTCTTAACAAGACTCGGCTGAACAAACAGGGGGTGTGCAGCCGCGTGCCACAGTGAACCATAAACAAACACCTGTGCTATTGTGGGTCGTTTCAAGGTAGCACATTGGGTGCTGGCAATTGCAAGTAAATGACCTATAGCGATCGCTGCATAAACATACTTTTCCCTAATTCAATTACTTGCAATAGAGAGTATTTCGGTCGTTATTCAACCTGTAAACACGGAGCAAGGCTAATGTAACTCGAGCTCGCAGGTAATTATCAATTATCGGCTCCTAACTCAGTGAAAGGCTGTATTCAAAGCGATATAAGCCAATATTCATTTAAAATCTCTTGATAAATTGGTATGTAAAGTATAACATTATCCAAGGGGACATGTGACACATCACACCTAATCTGGACACCTTCAATCAGCTTTATATCACGGGGCAAACCGAATCTTGTTCCGGAGCTCCAATCCTCACAATCTGTGATCATTCCTCACAGTCTCTGATCAGTCTTCACGATCTGTGATTACCTGAACCCAAACTCTACACTTTATAGGTCTCCGAATCTATAAGTAAAACCTTCTTCAAGTCATAAAGATCAGACAGTATTTTGGGCAAACGTGCGAACCTCCTTTATTATGTAATGGATGGAGCACATTTACCCTCATCTTCGCTACTGCCTTAATAATTTAGGATTCCAACTACATCCAGAGAGAATGTTTACCTCCT
>NC_051408.1:30233881-30234480 GCF_015228065.2 Penaeus monodon
AGCCTCTGCGTTATTTGTCACGTACTCAAGACTGCTCAGACGAACTAATTCATGATCTTCAGTTGTTTCTTTGCATTTACGCTCTGGCTGGGTTAAGAATGGAGTCTGTCACCTGGTGTTTGTTTTCGTAAGTTACACATTGTCTGCCATGTTGTCCCAAGAGATTCGCAGGTGAGAAATATCACACACACAATCTATTTACGAGTGGCATTATCTGCGTGCGTGAAAGCAGTGTTGTTCCGCGGATTATTTGTTGCCATAAGATCTGCAATACAAATGCGTTTATTACACGGTCTTGCCATAATCCTCGGCGGGAGGGAATCCTTGCTATATCTCTCAAACATGAAAGTCTCTCTCAGCCTGTCTATCAGTCTGGATGTGGATCTCTGTCTTTGTCTATCTCGTTATCTGTACTTATGCACAGTTAATGATCGATCTAACTCGTTTTCTCTACTTCTGGTTTTGTTTATTTTCCCCATCTACACTACGTTGTGTTTTTATTCTTATTTTGTCTATCTCTTTCTATCTATCTGTTTATATGCCCGTTTGCCTGTCTATCTTTTTAACCATGTATTTCTACCGATCTCTATCTCTCCCCT
>NC_051408.1:30234628-30235007 GCF_015228065.2 Penaeus monodon
AGTTATTTGTATGTGACGAAAAATCGTTTTGTTTTAAATATGTATGTGTATGTGTTAAATCATTATTGTTTTGTTTTGATTCATATGTGTTAATTATATCATGATGCATAATACGATTATTTTTAGATAAGACCAGGCTTTAGGGAAGACCGAATTAAACCGAGAGATGTCGAAAACTCCTCGTGCGTGACTGATTCCCCATGAAAAAGGAATTCATACATGCCCAACTTCAAAAGATGTATAAATAAAATCAAGATTGAAACTGACACTAATTCTCTCACGCAAACAACACAATTTGATCGATAATCCACTATTCATTTGTGGTAGTCTCAGCTGATACAAAGATTGTTCGTTAATATGTACGAACACATTCTCAATA
>NC_051408.1:30235049-30235432 GCF_015228065.2 Penaeus monodon
GTTCAATCATTAAGTGGTATGTGGATTGCACAATCATGAACAATCACCCTTGAAATTTACATAACGATATTCATCTTACTTACTTAACGAACCTTGTAAAGCAAATGCATGCTCTAGATCTTGAATCAACAAAGTTGTGATTTCATTAATATTACACCACATTCCAGTATGCATGTACCATCGTAGATATGAATTTAGTATGTGATGTTTGGCTAAAAATCAGATCCCAGACAATAAAGCTTCGTTCGTTCCTAGCATTATGAATGATACTTTTTCACAACAGTGTTATAACGCTATGTTACTTTCGCCTACCTTTTCTGCATTTATGAGCATAGAAAACTTTTTTTTACATGGTATATGGATAGATAAATAGAAAGAGAAAA
>NC_051408.1:30235539-30236856 GCF_015228065.2 Penaeus monodon
AAAGCTTCCATAGTTCTTTTTCATTAATAAACCTCACAAATTTCCAGAAACGAAGAGACACGAGTTACAGTACGAATATGCAAAGAGCGGTCAGTTTCGATCAACCACACACATTGGCCACCTGTTGTAGAGTTCCATCAAGCGGCCCTCAGACTTAATGCTGCCCACATGCGGTGCAGCGATTCGGGGGAAAGTTCAGGACGTGAATTCAAAAATGTCAGTATTGAGAGGCACAGCGGTGGCCTCTACAATCTTCTGAAGATTCAAAGCCTCATTGGTAACTGTGGAAAGCTCTATAGTTCTGTTAAGAGTTAAATTAAGGCAAGGCAGGGGCGTTTATCGAGGATAATCGTTATAGTTGGACTAAAAAGCAAGGGGAATCGTATTAGATAAATTAACAAGGGGATCGTTTCGAGGGGAATCGTAAAATCAATATACGGAAACGCGATACCTAGATTTACCAACGAGGAATAGCTGAGGAAATGGTTCCGTTCTTTTCAACATTGCAAGAGCTTTGTCGGGATTTTGGGATATAGGAGTGCTTCTTAGAGATTATTTTTGCCCAGTAAACACCTATAGATCTAACCCTAAAGATCCGTAGACAACATCAATTCATGGTAATTGTAAATAAATATATTTTGAGTTGGTCTTTCAGAGTGACCCTTTGGCTGGGAACCTACTGGACCTTCTGTGAAGGCTATAGATCATTAATTGAGAGTCCATAGAACATCTCTGAAATATGAGCTGCCAGATTACAGAATTGGCCTCTTAGTAACACTAGAACGATCTGTTCAGGCACGGCGGTACCCTTCCCTTTAGCTATAGCAGGGGTCGATCAGCCCAATCTGACAATAAAAATTTCTAGCATTTACATTTATCTATGCATATCATTTTACATATCTCGTATAAAGAATCTATTCGGTTTCCCTGACATATTCTATCTCTAGTAAAGGTATGTTGGCATTCAGCAAATACATACCCAAGAGGTTAACCAATAGCCGGATGTGCGGCTGCCTATGCACTTCCAACTCTCAACACGAACTGAAAAGTGGAATAAGTAATTTTTCCTTAACGTCTCTGAAGTCGTCATCGTCTTAAGATTTTCGTGATGATACAGATATGTTCGTTTGGTCTTGCGAATTCCGTATGTCGTCACTCGAAACAATTAATTAGTAAGCAGAGTTATTATTTAATGATGGCCAACACATGAAAAACTGACTTTGTGAAACCAAAAATTTGTACTACGAAAGGACACCAGCTGCGGATAAGTAGGTACGAAACGCTTTTCTCAAAACAGATTTTTGCTACACGCACATA
>NC_051408.1:30236940-30237264 GCF_015228065.2 Penaeus monodon
AGTTCTAGAAACAAAGATACAGATGATATGATTAATGTATAGGTAAAAGAAAGACTCATTTGAAAGATAAAGATTAGTGTGTCAAGAAATCTGTGTTGGAGTGGTTATCTTATCCGTTGTTTACTAACCGTAACTATCCGTTTGCTAATCGGGAGCAAGTGTGTCGAGGTCCACGAACAGCCTTGTGATGTGAAGACCAAGTGGGTTGTATTGAAAGGTTGTATTGAACAGGTCTTGGTTGGTTGTTGTGTTCTACGTGGCGAAGTCTTTCTTTTGATCAATATTTGCTTATCTGCTTTTGTACGATTTCTTTCTTTCGTCTAG
>NC_051408.1:30237300-30238542 GCF_015228065.2 Penaeus monodon
GGCTGGCGGATTTTTTTTCTCCTTTTTTCTTCTCCCTTCTTCTACATATCATTATCATTATTATTTTCCAGTTGTAATAAAAAAAAATGCTTGGAAAAAATGTCATGAAAGAATCGTGAGAAAGTCGGTGTAGTTCTTTGCTGTCAGAGACTTTGATCTTATATTATTTAAAGACTTCGTTTAGTAAGTTTGCATGTAAATCACGATACGACTGGATCGGTCTGTTATCTCCGCAGATAGAGCGAGGTCGTCAGCCTATCATACGAGTCTTATCATAAGACCAAAGATTAAGACAGCAGATGACGATCGTGATGCTAAACTGAAATAACATATCTCTTAAATAATCCATATCTATGTATCAATAGTGTTCTAGAAATATTTATAATACATTTTCTCTTAGCGTTGCAGACGAGAGAAGTGCCAGTTCCGTGAAACAAAAGGATCTACAAGCAATACTAATCGAATTCAAACTCGTATAATGTTAGAGCTGGTACCCCTATCCGGGCGAGAGTGTGGGCAGCGTGCACTGCCATCACTCAGTTGTGTCTGTAACTTGCCTTGTGTCATACATCTGCCGTCATGACAGGGAGGACGACTTTGTTTTTGTGTGTGTTTGCGACGGTGGCCACTCTTACGGGTGTTAGAGCTGCCATTGATGTAAAGGGTAGGTGTCACAGTGCCATAAAAGTGATCATTACCAATACGTGAGGCTAAGGGAGTGTGCCAGTGAGGACCCGTGCGATATTCGTGTGCCGAGCTGTGCCAATTGGTGCTCTCCACTATCTTGGTGCTGTTTTGCGTCTGTTCGTGCGAATATATTAGACTACTTCTGAAATTACAGTAGTATGTTGGAAACGTTGGTGGGCCTGTATCAAATATGTTTATGAAGAGCCAGATTATACGTTTTTATAACTATATGTAACGTAAGTAATGCATCACATGGATATTACAGGACTTTGTGAAAATATGCGCATAACACATTTATACATGCCCCATGAATACAACTGATCACGCAACAACCAAAATGTCCAGCTCACATCAGCAGGAAAAAATGCTTACACATGCATTTAAGCGAGAATGAGCTAAATCTAGTTCTTGCTGCCTCGACATCAGCAAATTAACAGACATTACACCAGATAGCCACCAATACCACTAACTTTACATGCATAATGTGTATACTAAAATACGAATACACCCAAAGAAACAAACATGCTGGTATGACGTTAATAAGGAAATCCTCTA
>NC_051408.1:30239123-30239429 GCF_015228065.2 Penaeus monodon
TTTGAAGCAGAGAAAAACAAGAATAAGAAAGAGAGAAAATTTAAGAAAGGGAAGCGAGGAAAAGCGAAAGTAAGAAAGACAGACTGACAAACTGAAAGACAGAGATGTCAAAGAGAAGGAGGAAGAGAGAAGAATAAACAGAAATAACGTTAGGAAAAGGTAGGCTCCTGCAGCGCCACCCTAAATGTATGGTTGTTCCTCTCCCATTGCGCAATTCATCCTTGTCAGTGCGTCACTCTGTACCAGGCTCAGTGCGCGGTGAGTACACAGGGACGGGGAGATACAGAAATTGTGGCCATGACGTGC
>NC_051408.1:30239502-30239722 GCF_015228065.2 Penaeus monodon
TGGAGAGAGGACAGAAGACAGAGAGAGAGAAAGAGAAGAGAAGAGAGGAGGGAGAGAAGGGAAGAAAAGAAGAGGAGAAGAGAGGAAGGGAGGGAGAGAGGGGAGAGAAAGGGAGGGGAGACAGAGGAGAGACGGAAAGACAGGAGAGAGAGGGATGAGGGAGAGAGAGGAGAGAGGGAGAGGAGAGAGAGAGGGGGGAGAGAGAGGGAGAGAGAGGAAG
>NC_051408.1:30240026-30240450 GCF_015228065.2 Penaeus monodon
CCCGTTTCAATGCAACTTGGTGAATCGCCTTGGATCTGTCCCCTCGGTTCTTCGAATCTTCCTCCCTGAATGGAGCAAGATTCATAAAAGAGCGAAACAGCAGAAGGCTTAACGAGGGAACAGGCCCGTTCGGTCCCTATCCCCGGACGACAGACGGCGAGCGGCGAGGATCCAAAGCGGGCCTGGCGCCGTTACACTTTGGTGAGAGACGATGTTAAGAAGAAAAGTGCAAGGGGGGACCTTTAAAACTCCCTCTAAGCGAGCAAATGAAACGACAAAAGAATTCTTATAAATGTTATCGCAGCAGGAGCAGTTAAGAGTTTATTTTAGGTGAATGGAGAGGACGAAAAAACGGCGAAGGAAGAAATAGAAGAGGAGATACAGTTGGTGATCGGTCACGTGATGGGGCGACGTGAAGCTTTGT
>NC_051408.1:30241073-30241303 GCF_015228065.2 Penaeus monodon
ACCCCTACCCTGACCGTGCCAACACACCCAACCCCCACCCCCACCCCCTTCAACCTCTACTAATCTCTTGCCATCTCCCCTTCCCCCCCAGCGTGGCTTGGCGAGGAACCCCTCACTCCCGAGAGAATTTTGGAGGAAATGGTCGAGTATTTCTCTCAGAGGGATCCCCATGGCATACCGGGTAAGGCCAATGAGTATCTGTGAATGCGCTTGCTCACCTTTTTGGGGGG
>NC_051408.1:30243923-30244693 GCF_015228065.2 Penaeus monodon
GATTAGCTTTTGTCCCATCAGTATTGGTCGCCCTGATTCACAGAAGTTGATCAGAGCCCAACGGAAAGTGCAAGGTACTGTATATCACAAGAGTAACAATATCGACGGAAATTCCCCTCAAATAACTTTTTTATTTATATAGATATATTCATAAAGTGTCATTTCTGCTAAATAAATAATAGAAGTTCTTCATTAATTTGTTTTATTACTATTTTAAAGCACAAATTGATTAGAGAAGCCTAACTTTTGGAGCCAAAGTTGTCCAGTTATATCTCGAGATCGTTTTCTCGTTCATGTTAGTGTTCTTTTTTAACACACAACAAACAATTGCAGTGGAATCTGAAAAGACAGTATAGCCCAGGCCATGGATAATTAATTATTTATTCCCTTGTGTTACTCCCTTTACAGTTAATGAATTTTGATATTTATCATAGTAGTGAAATCAGAAATAAATGCAATAATTTTTTTTTTATATTACAATAATTACCCAACTATTAATAGTAGTAGCAACAATATCACCATGCACACTACCGCAATACCATCACCAGAACTAAAACAAAAAATAATAACGAGCTACATTTCCCCCCACCAACTAAACCACGGCAGTGCTGAAAGTGCCAGAGCCGATCGAAGCGCCAGACAGAGTGACAGCCTCCCAGATCACGCTGTGGGACTTGAAGATCTCGGGCCATTCTGGACTTCGCCTCGAGTACATCAATGTCAACCTCACCACCTTCACGGTATGGCGGCGGTTGAGATGTTGCTGACAC
>NC_051408.1:30244906-30245223 GCF_015228065.2 Penaeus monodon
CCACCATTAGTCAAGAGCAAGAGTATTTGTTTTAGGTTAATTTCATTTCCTGATAGCATTATTATTACCCGTTATCATCAATTATCTTTTTGTCTATACTAATTATAAAAGTAATCATAATATCAGTGTTGATAGGAAAATCCTCAGCATTACCGCGAAAGTTATTTTCATGATTCTTATTTTGCAATCGCTTATGACGTCACCGGTCTGCACTCTTCAAGGTGATTCAACCCAGCCGAGAGGGTCGCCTGATCACAGTTCTTTTTCTATATAACTCTTCTATACATACGAGTACAACTGTTCGTATGCTAACGATT
>NC_051408.1:30245464-30245905 GCF_015228065.2 Penaeus monodon
CTAGGGCGTGGTGCGCATCAGCGTGCCAAAGATCAACGTGTTGGGGCAGTATGAGTGGCCCGGCTGGTGGTCCACGAGTGCCGGGAGTGCCAACATCACCGTGACTGACATCCAGGTGGCACTCAATCTCCAGCTTGGCATCAACACCAAGGGTCTGTTGATAGTGGATGGACTGCAGGTAGGTTTTGCCTTGTGTAAACGTATGGTTCTCAAGAGATTGATATAAGTTCGACAAGTGTGAATAAATTGAAGGGAAATATATATATGATATGCAAACACGGGTTTTCAGCCACGTAGCTATGCAAAAAAAAATGTTAATCTTGTTATGCATATATGAATTTGAATAGTTGGTGTGCATTTTTAAACACTGTATCTGTTTCCAAACAAAATCCTTTCAGCTTTCACTTTGCCTTGTTTTTCTCTTCTCCAAACAATTACACA
>NC_051408.1:30246293-30246538 GCF_015228065.2 Penaeus monodon
TGTCGGCGATTCATTCACGATGTATTCTCTCAACGTCCAGATTACGCTGAATTACGAGGACCTCATCTTGGGATTCGAAGGCCTCGCGGGCGAACACGCTCTCCTCGTCGGCGCCGCGGACACCTTCTTCAGCACGATCATCCAGCCGCTGATCGTCGGCGGGGTAGGTTGGTCCTCTGGCTCACTCTTTGCTTGTGCTTCTGCCTGTGATTCCGTTTCTGCCCCCTGTCTGTCTGTCTGTCTGT
>NC_051408.1:30246802-30247186 GCF_015228065.2 Penaeus monodon
CTCTGTATGGACTTTTTACTTTGAATTCTACCTCTCTTTCTTCCCCATAACCACTTCCCTTTTTCTAATTACTCTCTTTTACAAAAAATACTTTAAATATAAGCAGAAAGATATTATCAAATTCATGTATCTAAACCCAATTTTCTAAAACTTTCAGATACAAGATAAACTAACAAAAGTTCTCAACGAAAGGCTGGAACAGAGGCTGAAGGACAAACCTTTCCCTAACTCCATTTCCCCCGTGGATTATCTCGTCGCCAAGGTAATATTGCTTCCACATGTAATGTCCTTCCGTTGATGGATGTGTACAGACTGAAAGAAAAACCTCTTTGTTTCCCCGCTTGGAAACAAATAGGTTATATAAAAAACAAAGATGTGTGTGTG
>NC_051408.1:30247449-30247521 GCF_015228065.2 Penaeus monodon
GTGGTATGAGAATAGAGAGATTGTAAGATAAGAGTATGTGGCGTATAAGTGGAGAGGGTTGGTTATGATGAT
>NC_051408.1:30247876-30248688 GCF_015228065.2 Penaeus monodon
TAATTTACACTAATGCTGACGGACCTACAATGAATGGAGACGAGAACCCTTACCCTCTGCAATCTTTCTTTCAGCTCAAAAACATAAACATCAAAGGCCTAACAACCTTGCATCGTACACATGAAGTATCCGCGCAGTTCATTGACAACGCCCTCTTCGTCACCATACAGGCAAGACATAAATAAAACTTTCATTTCTTTGATTTCCTCAGCAACCAAGAACAGTTTTCTAATCGAACGCAAATTGCCCGAAACTCAAAGACTATTTCAACCGCAATTTAACCCCCCAGATCGGGACGCAGCAGCTGAAGGCCGGCGCTGATTGGTCTATTTCGGCTTCCCTGATGCCCGCTGTGGGAGGCCATCTTGACGTCGAAGTGGAGAGCCTGTCGGTAACTGTGATGGCCAAGCAGCCGGCTGACATCAGAAGTCCGCCCGTGCTGAGGGAGATTGACATCCAACTCGGTAAAGTGAAGGGAAGGAGGATGGGGAGAGAAAGAAATGGAGGACTGATAGAGAAAATAGACATGGGGAGATGTAGGAATATAAGATCCTGGAAGGGAGGGGCTATGATAAGCGTGGAAGTTTACCGGTTTTGGATGTAAATAAACCCGACAGCTGGTTAGGTGAGTGCGTGAGTCAAGTCATGAGTAGGACGTCAGGTTCAGTGGCTAGGGGAAGGTATTGAAGCGAGCAAGTTAGACTGTTATCCTAACACAGTAACACCTGAACGAGTGCCGCGCCCCAGGGAGAAACACCAGATAGAGTGACCGGGAGTGAGTGACCTGTTTCATGACCCTATACTTCAAGGCC
>NC_051408.1:30248952-30249253 GCF_015228065.2 Penaeus monodon
ACTACATTGCATTCAGCACCGTTTCAGTCGTCTTCTAAACAACATGCAAACCACCTGATCTTCCACCGTCTTCCCCAAGGTAATTTGGCCGTGAGATCGGTAGGCGAGAGCACAATGGACTACCTCGTTGAACTGATGGTCAACCTTCTACCCAACACATTCAGGAATATTATCATGGACAAGATTGAGCCCAAAATCCACCAGGTAAACGCGTCCTTAAAAGACCTCAAATTACACCCTGTGAAAACATAAAATATCTAGACACCCATAAAGTGATTTAAACGCAAGGTTGCCCATATGG
>NC_051408.1:30249579-30250048 GCF_015228065.2 Penaeus monodon
GTAACTTTTCTCTCTTTCTCTCCCCCCCCCCCTGCAGGCAATCCAGAAGCAGTTTAACGGCTTGGATATACACAGGATCATCTTAACCAAGCTAGCAGAGAGGAGACAAGCTGAAGCCAACGCATCGCCTTAAGAACATTTCGTGCTAGCCTTAAGTGGCACTTGAAGGCACCGTGACGCCATGCGATGCTGCTGCTCTTAGTCACTTAGTAAAATTGTTATGGTGAGGAATGATGGAATAGTTATATTTTGTATCACTTATATTTTTTTTCTCGATTTGTTTTCTGTTTGATATTGGTGAGATTTTAAGAAAAAATGCTTTGTCATTCTTTGATGTTATGGTGATGGTCACGTGGTCATTCTAATAAAGATTTTTTTTCTCTCTCTTATTAGGTCTGTTGTCTTTTTATTCATTCATGTTTGATATTTTATTCGTGTTTGTTTAAGTTTTATTGAAAGGCCTTTTGTA
>NC_051408.1:30250292-30250672 GCF_015228065.2 Penaeus monodon
ACGTGCGCGGGATTATGTATATAGTCCAAAAGTTATAACAGCCCATACGTAATGCAAAAGCCAAATTGCCTAAGGTTCTGTGTCCCAAATGCCTCTGTATCACACATGGCTCCTCCCCTTCTTCAATGCATGCCAATGGATATTGTCACGTGAATGTGTATGTCTTAGAAGGTCTCTGCGGGCACTTGTGTTATGTGTGTTTATGTTGGTGTGCATTTGCATATCGCGCGGGAGAGAGAATGTGAGTGCGTTTCTTCAAATATGCATTTTCAGCCAGAAGTTTTAAAATCCTATTTAGTGATACGTCAAAAAATATAGCATACGAATGGCACCGTTGATTTTCTCATTCTTGAAAGGCCAAATAGACAATGAGATACGAC
>NC_051408.1:30250728-30250908 GCF_015228065.2 Penaeus monodon
GCACTGCTGAAATAATCCAGATAATATATCTCTGTATTTCCAAATATACGTAAGTGCATCGGGGGGAAAAGTAGACACAAATCGAAAGTATTTCTTTTAAAAAATAAGTGAATCTCTATAATGTATACTGCACACTAGAATACATACTGTATATGTATATACACTCACAGACACTTACGC
>NC_051408.1:30250938-30251039 GCF_015228065.2 Penaeus monodon
TGGAATTATAGTAGTTTTTAAAAGGTAATGATATAAGTTCCAAATGGTTCAAGTAAGTGTTGAATGTAATATAAATATAACAAAAAAAGCTTAGCTCTCAC
>NC_051408.1:30251147-30251691 GCF_015228065.2 Penaeus monodon
CGTGCGTGCGTGTTGCCACTCCTCCCGTCACCCTTTCTACGAAAAAGCCAAAAACACAGAAGTTATGGTCCCTGACCACGATTACATTCACAATAATCTTAGACCAGAAAATAGAGAGAGAGAAAAATAAATAAAATAGCAAGTCGAAATAAAAACACAAAATGCTCATAAATCCAGCGTTTCTCTAAATACGCTGAGTGGTTGTTTGCTGTTTATGAATAGTGCAGCTGAAGTTATATATCCAATAAGGTTATGTATTCAGTTCCATGTGTCCAAGGAATACATTCTTGAAAAAGAGTTCCACATTCAGTGCAAATGGGTTTCGATACACCCTACGCTTACTTGGGTCAACACCGTTCAGAAATGGTCACAGGAGGGTACATAAAGACCTTTCAGGTGAAAATCTAGCTCTAGAGAGTGTAAATAACGCTTGAATGTATCCAAAAATGCAGGTAAATATATTTTTTTCACATTTTTTAAAATACGAACACAGAGAAGGAGTGCGAGAAAAAGGTAGAGAGGACTCAGGGGGAAATAGATAAAT
>NC_051408.1:30251965-30252314 GCF_015228065.2 Penaeus monodon
TTAAAATAAAATGTATAAGCAATTAGATGTATGTCTTAATCGACACCTGTAAATTAGAAACAATTTTCTCTCTTTCCCATGACAGTATATGTTAATAACTGTAATAACATTGGCATTAGTATGGACATTATTTATGTATTGCTCTTCTCAGTGACCTAAAACAGTAAAAAAAAAATAAAACGCCCAGAAGTTAGTAGCCTGCTCTGAACTCCTTATTGGGTTTATTTGTACTTGAAAACCATTTTTCATATGTTAAATGTTTAGCAGCCCCCCCCCTTTGCAATGTACATTCCTCCCTTTTGCAGCCACCTACTTACGACAGACACGTCCATGCGAACGAATGGTCCAA
>NC_051408.1:30252503-30253000 GCF_015228065.2 Penaeus monodon
CATGTGAATTATATGCCCTTTCACAAAACTTTAGTTCTAACATCAAATAGTTCTTCAAAGCAGCTATACTAAACCTATCAATATTGTGTTTAAATTTCCCCGGCGCATATAACAGTTCGCAAGTACAGGCTAGAACCAATCAAATATATCCAAAAAAGGAAAAAAAAAATAATGAAGGGAGGGGGCGGGGTGGGGGGGTAGGCTACCCACTGCCCGCGCTCCGATCGCGTCCTCCTCAGCCTCGTGATAGATCTACCCCGACCAAACACGACTAAAAGCTTCATAAAATGCCCCGATAAACGGCCAAAGTGATTCACCGGTCAATCTATCAGCGCCATCTGTCATCCGTTAGTCCCTGAAGGAGACATGAATATTACAGGCCCGGCGACCATAACACTTCCGGCACAAAGATCACTTCAATTCGCGCATTACCAACAGCATTTGCACACAATTACAGGGTAGTAAATAACTGCCTGCAAAAGCATCACAGCGGGTTG
>NC_051408.1:30253349-30253608 GCF_015228065.2 Penaeus monodon
TCTCCCTCCTTACTCAGAACGAAGGTGGCCAGCAGATTGCAGGGCCCAAGTACTTGCAGGCAGAGTTTCCAGAGACTACCCTAAAAGCAGGTCACAGGAGGCAGGGATTCTTCACCTTCGTAACTACGGGTACCCACTAAGGTCTATAGGTCTTACTTAGACCTTGGTACCCACAGCCCGGCATGCTTCTCCAGGAATCTTCATTTATGTGACTCAGTACCCAGTCTTGCCTTCGCAAAGCCACCCATTAACTCTTGGG
>NC_051408.1:30254688-30254963 GCF_015228065.2 Penaeus monodon
TTGTCCACGGTGCACGAGAAAAGGCCATGATGATTTATACTGAGGGTTTTTTGAATAGCGACGCCAGGCAGCCTTAGAAAAGCAAATCGGTGCGCGGAGTGAGTGAAAGCCGTCATTATGTTGCTTGCACTATGGAAAGGTTTCATTACTGCGTGTTACAGTTGCTATTGATGGCGATAGATATATGCAACTGATTGATAGCTGGAGTAAATAAGTAAGAAGTTTATCATCATCCATGCATGATTACACGTCACACAGACAACTATACACCTACA
>NC_051408.1:30255185-30255702 GCF_015228065.2 Penaeus monodon
TGAGTGAGATAGATAGACAGATATACACATGCATGAGTGGCACCTTTATTGTCAGTCCTTTGGTTCAGAACTATACTACAAACTGCTTAAAGCCAGTGATTTCATCTGTTCTCTAATCTGATAATTAAGTAATTATTATAGAATTGATTTGAGGATATCTCTTATGATGACATCTAGATAAACATTTAATACATATGATTGTAAGACAAGTGGATCTATACATTACATACACAATGAGTATGATAAATCACTTTAAATTAGCATACTCATGACTTGGATGGTTAATGTTCCTTTACCTCGCCACAGTGGGGGTTCTGAGTTGAAAATAGGCTCAAGCATGACCCTGTCACCTGATCTTTAGTTGGAGTGACCTGACCTGGATTTCCCTGCTTGTGGATGGCTGTATTTCACCCTCGCCTGTGTGTAATACGTCCCTTTGTACATGAAACCAAATAGATTTATTTCCCAAAGAATGTATATATATGGATATAGCAAGATAGTTATTCGTATCTAGCCA
>NC_051408.1:30255760-30256144 GCF_015228065.2 Penaeus monodon
TGTCCACTTCCCCTTTTATCCACTCCCCTTCTAACTAACCCCACCCCCTCCCCGCCCTATCCCCCGAAGAGACCTTTCTACCCCCGGTGACACAATCCAATGCTAGTTTAAGTATCACTGGAGGTTGCCGTGCGTGCTGGGTCGCCACACGCAAATACGCTAATGGCAACTTAATGTTTCGCCATCTCCTCCCCTCTTTCACACCCTTTCCTCCTTGCCCTCTTCCCCCTCTTCCGCTGGCTCCCCTCACTGCTCCCCTTCTCTCCATACTTTCTCTTGCCGTATTTTTTGCATTTTTTCAACTCTTTCTTGCTTGACTGCTTGATCTTTTTTTATCGGTGTGTAACATAACACATCTTTCCCCTCTCCCCCTCTCGCTTTGCC
>NC_051408.1:30256335-30256506 GCF_015228065.2 Penaeus monodon
TGCTCTCGATCTACAATGTATGTATTAGTGTTCGTGCGCACACATTTATTGACCATTTGCTACATAAAAGCGTGGATTTTGTTATTGAATTATGGAAAAAATGTGTTATTTAAGATTATAGATGGAGTTAATGCAATGCATTTTACTCCCCCCCCCCTCCTCCGTCCTGCC
>NC_051408.1:30256596-30256807 GCF_015228065.2 Penaeus monodon
AGCAAGTATAAGTAAAGCAACACAAAAACGCTAACAGAAAAAATGTCTTTCAGAGGTTACATGTATCTATCTGTGTCCCTCACATACCATCCATTAACACACATACAATGCTAACCGAAGAGGAGAGTGACGTGTAATACATCATTTTTTTCGGTCTGTAATGAAGAAATCGATAGACATTACCCTAATTTCAATGAAGGATTTCGAAATG
>NC_051408.1:30256895-30257387 GCF_015228065.2 Penaeus monodon
AGGTTTAAACAAGGTCTACAAAGAAAAGAAATGTGCGACGTTGAGTTTGTAAGTAACACCTACTTAGAACCAGAGGAAAACGAATCGATGCAGAAAAAGCATTATACTAGAACAAACGAATTTCCAGGGATTATACAAACTAAAAATGGATGATATTTCTTGTTGGACTCTTAAAAATGCGCTGAACAGTATCTACTTTTATCATTGATATTCCAAAACTCACAGGAATTCAAACGAAACCACCTCGTTTCAAAAGCGATGAATTACAGACCAGGACATAAACCGCGTGAGATACTGATAAAATAACGGTGGTCATCCTACTAAAAAACACATGATAAGTTTCTGAGATACTGCAGTGGCAATAGAGCTGGGGAAAATGATATGTTTGGATTTCAAAGGGGTATATAGTAAATGGCATACGATAGACTCATAGGAAAACAGGATCACAAATACGAAATTCATCTAGACTCCTCTTATGGACAGAGGGATTTC
>NC_051408.1:30257441-30257886 GCF_015228065.2 Penaeus monodon
GACTAGGAATAGCTGACTACCACAAGGATCAGTCTCATCACAGTGCAAAGGTACAATGAAAGGATGATAAACAAAGTCTCTAAAGGACATCGAAAACTTGTTCAAAAGGAATCATACCTGAAATATGAGCTTGAACACCATGCAACCAAGGTACGGTAGATGCAAAAGACCTAACCCTGCATCTATTGAAGTTACGAAAAACAGACTAACATAAATCTGAACTCAGACAAGAAAATAAATAATAGAAAAAAAATTAGCGATCACATATAAAACAAAATTCGAAAAGATGCACAGCTCGTAAGCATCGAGATGGAAAGCATTTAAGTTTATAGACAGACGAACCTACTGTATCTCAAAGCCTACCCCAGAGTACACTGCTAGGAGTATCCGTTGGCGAATAGACAGACTGGAACGAGGTTAAACATGAGTACCAACTTCAAGACTT
>NC_051408.1:30258459-30258714 GCF_015228065.2 Penaeus monodon
CAACCCCAGATAGACGCGCGCTTATAATCAAAATTTCTTTTTCTTTACACATTAAAGAATATTTCAGGGGGCTGTTGAAGGTGCTTGATCTTCTATTAAAGAGAGTGAGAGGGTGAGTGAAAAAAAAAATCATTAAATTATGAGTGATAGATTTGCGTTGAGGATGAGTATACGAACAGAAGAAACGAAGAAAAAGTTAAGATACAACTTTCTGCATGATTACAGGGTCGCTCTCCGACCACTGACAATGTCCCT
>NC_051408.1:30258749-30258906 GCF_015228065.2 Penaeus monodon
GCGAATGCGTTTTTTGTCTCTTTCTTTTTTAACGCTGAAATTTACTATCGCGACCAGAATAAAACTCAATAAATTTGATCAGTAAATTTTAGTATCTTGGCCACCTAATCCTCGGGAGAACTCTTTTTTGTTAGATTTTATTGTTGTTCGTATGCAG
>NC_051408.1:30258930-30259003 GCF_015228065.2 Penaeus monodon
TTGACGCCAAAGTTTGTCATCATTTGATGTGTCTTGTTTGGCAAGTTCTTCATTCATTTGTGTATTGATATTG
>NC_051408.1:30261298-30261571 GCF_015228065.2 Penaeus monodon
ACCAGATGACCAGAGCCTTCGCAGTGAGTCACGATCACGATTTCTCAAAATGTTTCTCAGAACTCTTTCTTCTCGACTCCATTGGCATTGAATATTCATCACAGTCCTGATAAACAAAGAGAGGAGGCGGAGTCAGGAAGAGAGGGTAGGGGGGGGAGGTCAAGCATATCAACTGATAGATTTTATTTACTTCATTCATACTCTGTCTATCTATCTATCAATCTAGTTGTCTTTTTTTTCTTCATTCATACTCTATCTATCAATCTAATGGTC
>NC_051408.1:30261658-30261843 GCF_015228065.2 Penaeus monodon
GATCAGCTACGTGAACGATTCGAAACATACCCTTGAAGACGAGTCGAGAGCACAATCGGTCCAGCAGTGAGTGCAAATTTCCGATATTGCGTTACGTTACTCCGTTATCTCCGTAACGTTCCTTCTATTATGCAGGTAACTTTTCACCACATTATCCTGTGGTTACACCTGTTTCCCCTCGTTAA
>NC_051408.1:30262056-30262178 GCF_015228065.2 Penaeus monodon
TCTGTCTGCGTTTGTATTTTCGGTATTGTTGTTTTGTACAGGGTGTGTGGATATTATTTGTTTGTATTTCACTGACCAGGCTCTGGGCTGCATAAATATGAATGACCTTTTTGTGCTTATTT
>NC_051408.1:30262471-30262735 GCF_015228065.2 Penaeus monodon
CCGCCACGCAAACTAAAAGTTTTCCTCATAAAATTCTGTGCCATTTTGATACGACAGTTATTACCGTCCGTGATAGAGCAGCGGAGATCGACAGTGACGTGTCAGCGGCGAGGGAAGTAAAAGCCAGCACAATATAATTTGCATAATGCGAATATTCCAGAGGTTGAAAATTGTAGCAAGGCATTCATGACAGCAAGCGAACATTGCGCATAACGAATGTCGAATGACCTACGATTACGGAATAATGATGTACAACAGATGTAT
>NC_051408.1:30262775-30263137 GCF_015228065.2 Penaeus monodon
CGTTTATGGAAATATTTTTGCACATAAAATATTAAAGACAAAAAAGTATTCGAGATAAACGCTATGTCATAAAGTGGACATAACGAGTAGTTACAAATTTGCTAATTCTCTAATTGGGTGAATAACTTAGTGAATACTATGAAAAAAACATAGGTGCAATTACCAAACATTTACCTGGTATTTGCAGGAGAATGAAAAAGCGTATAACATCTAAAAACACTATTTTTTATTAGTTAAAATAAAACCATGATACATGACACGAAGTCCTTGTCCAAAAAGAGCATTTTTGACATCATGATGACAAAAACTATTCATATTAAAAATGATTTTGTTGCTAGCAATATCCAAAAACAACAGAAGCT
>NC_051408.1:30263329-30263598 GCF_015228065.2 Penaeus monodon
CCAATTACATTAGTGAATCAAACAATTTAATACATTAATTCTTTTAATAACCCTGAGGATAATTATATCATTATACATTATATTATAATCGCAACAGAGATGCTACAGTAGTGTTAACTAATAACAACAACTCTTTGGTAACAGTTGACCATATTAGTATTAGCAAAGAGTGTAGGACAATGTTTAGTTGCTTCCAGAAGTAATGCTTCCAAAACAGAAAGAGCAGAAGCTTAACAATATATATTTTTTCTTTACGACAGTAATGCTTC
>NC_051408.1:30263766-30263888 GCF_015228065.2 Penaeus monodon
GTACAGACACACACACACAAAAAAAAAAAAAAGTTATACCTCAAACACCGAAAAACAACGTTAAGTGCTATCGTGCTTGTAATCCCCTCCGATGCTAAAAAGAGCAAACTTGCAATGTTTAT
>NC_051408.1:30264671-30266994 GCF_015228065.2 Penaeus monodon
AAACGTAACTTACAGAACGCTCAGTCCACCCTTCCTGCGTTAGAACAGTGTTAATACAACGAAACATGGTTGACTCGCGTGGAAAAGGAAAAACATATATACAGTATACAAAACCTATGTGGATTACACAGTGTAAGTTGAGGGACAACACGACCTAAACCAACAAAAACGTGTTTATTTCCCTTGAGCGAAGAAGAAATAAAACAAAGCGGGGGTGTTGTCACAACAAACAGGAATGAGGGACGGGAGACGTGCATGCGACATCACCGTTAAAAGGCGTTAGAATTTTTGAAATGTTAAGAGTGACTCGACACGAAAAACGCGGGAATCGAGCGTAAAACCAATTTCATCAGGTGGAGTTACATTTCTTCTTGTCATTATTTTTTTTTTTTTTTTATTATTCGGTTTTTGTCTTTTTGTCGGGTAAGTGACATTGGCTTTCATATTCATTATTTATATATTATGTTTTTTGGGTTACTTCTGTCACATGGATATTGACCAGAACATGGGGCGTTGTTTTTTTTCGGTCTCTCTCGCTCCCCTGTGTGTCATGACAATATACACTCCCGCATTATTTCCTTGTATGAGGTAATCACGAGCCAATGTAGGAAAAACACCAAGAATGCACACACAAAAAAGAGCAAAAACACAAATTGATTACCCAACTCACGATAGCCATTCGTATACATTTGCCCACTATTGGTATATGTGCCAAAAACAAAAGAAAGTCAATATTCCCGAGAATGGAATCCAATTCTTCGACCGATATTATTTATAGTTCCTCACCCTGACCTCTTTGTTTATCGGAAGAGGAAAAAAAACAATAAAATTATGCCTAAGAACAAAACTGCTTTGTACCGAAAGCTATTAGCAACCATCAAAGAATCGGGTTTATGTATTTTACATTTTATCAATGACGATATCGGTGGTATAAATGCAATGTTTTTTTTTCACACCTTTATTTACAAAGGTTCAAATCCGATTACCGTACCGTAGGATTTAATCAATAAACACATAATTTGGACCTTGTGTTTAGCCTATTATCGCCGGCACCAAATTATGTAATGTAAGGTTTCCAAGTAGGGGTAATGCAGTGGATAAGGCGTATAGATTACATGTCGTGTTGGATATATGGATTTCATAGGCAAGTCACCCAAGTGAATGTCTCACGCTTCAGGCTAAGGAACTGATTACCGTAATGGTAATACCACAAGTAATGATAATGGCCATGGAAATTAGCTGATGGCTGGCATTAGTTTCATGGCAGCATGTTATTTGAAGGTAATGATAATACCGTTGACAGATATTAGAAAGTTAACAATAGTTAATGTTTACGTGGTGGTAATGACCATCATAATACATAGTTTTATATAAGTAGTAAAAACACGGGTGTGAGCTAATGATAACAAGTAATTTATTGTACATGGTAAATTCTTCCTTAATCGCAGATAACTGGATTACTATCAGCTATTAAAAAAAATAACTACAAAACGTTTGTCTGTATTAAGATCATGATAAACTGACAACAGTGAGATAATTATTATATTTCATTACATTCTTGCCCGTCTGTTGATTTATTGTGACTTGTTGAAATAAACATTTTTGATTTTTCTACATAAGATTTATCGAATGATTAAGATTAAAAGACAAAAAAATCATATAGGTTCTATTTTGTTTATAGATACTGCTGTTTTACTTTTTATTTTGTCATTTATTGCCTTTATTCTTTCATTAATCTGAAATACACTGAACTTTGTTTTTCTGGTTTTCTGCATATATTTTGATCGATTTCCTTATTATTTAATTTACTGTACTCTCTTTTCTAACAACCTTTATTTTGTGATTATTTATCTATTTTTATATCTGTTTACGTATTTATTCATTTCTGGATTCCATCGCGTCCTTCTTCTCTCACGTGGCCTCGATCGCTTTCCAAACTCGTGACCTCCCGACAGCCGACAGCCGACCTCCCGACAGCCGACAGCCCAACCGCCCGACCATTCGACCATCCGACCGCCCGACAGCCGACCGCCCGACAGCCCGACCATCCGACCGCCCGACCGCCCGACTGCCCGACCGTTTCCCTCTCCATCGGCTAAACTCGAAGCACGTCAACGCCTCTTTTCCACGCGAGGCATTCAAAGAAATCGCCATAAATCCGCGCGTAATGTTCGGGATCAGACATACAAACGGCGGCGAGAACGAGATTCGATGCCGAGGTAACGCACGCTCAGGTGGGGGAACGGGGGGGGGGGGTAAGGGAGGGAAAGGGGGGTTAAGGGAGGGGGAGGCGGAGGGAGGGGAAGCTCTCCTCGACCTCTCG
>NC_051408.1:30267503-30267600 GCF_015228065.2 Penaeus monodon
ATCCCTAAAAAGAAAAAAATCTTGAATTCAATGTCACGACACTCCATCAACATAATAACGCATTAGTCAAAATTATACTCGACAGTTACGCTTCGCT
>NC_051408.1:30268695-30269362 GCF_015228065.2 Penaeus monodon
TACGGATAAATCCAGGAGAGAAATTGAATAAGAATGCGTGTGCCACGAGTGCTAAAAGGCACGGGCGTGGGCGTGGCGGGGGCGGCTCCGCATCCCGGCCGTGCCCATTACCGACACCCGCCGAAAGGGGTCGGGCAGGCGCTCCCTCCGTGGCGTGACGCTCGTAATTGTACTAAAAATGTACATTTGTACGTGTAACTCGACAGGAGAGTCGGGGGGGAGGGGGGGGGTGTAGGAAGGAGTTGAAAGGGATGGAAGTTAAAGAGTGCACAGAGAGGGTGAGAAAAAGGGGAGGACGAGGAGGGGAGAGCGAGAGGGGAAGCGAGAGGAGGACGCGAGGAGTGAGGGGAAAAGAGACCGTAAGTGCTAATGGCTGACCAATCGAAGAACTCTTACGTGTTGCAAAGTGATTCTAGCGTGCAGCGGAGCCCAGATTTATGCGACATGGTTGAATAAGCGTTCTAGTGGAGCCAAAAGTCGAAGGCTAGCTTCTGTTATTATCATTTTTAACAGTATCATGCTTGTCTTTGCAATACTTAACAGCAAGTTGTAAAATCTCGAGCTCATATCAGGAAATAAGAAGCTACACACTCTTGAGGCTTGCTTTTTTTCACCATCTGCAACATGATAGTTTTTCGTCCAAATTTCAAATGTTTGGTGAATGTTG
>NC_051408.1:30270045-30270320 GCF_015228065.2 Penaeus monodon
GACTTCACTTGTATTGTTATTAAACACATGTCTGTAGTCAATGCACTCAGTATATGAGTTACAAAGTTATCTAAGTTGTAAGTGACTCAAAAGATATTGCTAATTTATTATTTTCTGCAATAGTGTTTGTTTCTATTTATCATAATGAACTATATAAAGATCAAATTTTGGTCGTCACCATGACTAAGTATTTTCGTTCGAGTAGAAATAACGTGAAAACCTATTACTTGCTTATGTTGCGGTCGTTAGGTTTCTCTCTGTCTCTGTGTATCTGC
>NC_051408.1:30270849-30271738 GCF_015228065.2 Penaeus monodon
AAATAAAAAAAAAGTGTATTCCTAAAGCGGAATTCAAAGACCACAAGAAGGAATGCTTTCATCCGTTTGCAAACTACTTTGCAATGTTCAGTTCTACCCAAGGTTGGTTTAGCTTTTATAAATGTGGACAGAATGTGGTTACTGGGAAAATGAGACTTATTTTCAAGAGCTTGAACTGGAACACGATTGAAATGAAGTTTCAGTAATATTTTTGTGAATTACCACATCCATTTTCACAAAGAAGTTGAGTGAAGGGAACGGCGATGGTGATAAAACACGCACATGAAGTTCACAACCCATCAAGTGTCAGCCAGTCTTTTAACATTTTAACCCTTTTCACGACAAAAAAAAGAATAAATGAACAGATGAAATAATACCGAGTAAATTAAATGGGGAAAACGATACCAAAATAAAACAGTGGAGAATGCCATGTCCAGCGAGGTTCGCGAAGAATAGCTACGTCTGGTCCTTACACAGAAGTGTCTCGGCCTTTTAGAATGTCAAAACCTATACACGGGTACCTGTGAAAGCATTAACCGCCTTAAGAAAATGACAACATAAAAAATAGAAGGAATACATTAAAAAAACAACAACACTCGAGGAACAGTCACGGCCACAGTCACGCCCATGTTGGTATTGCTCACAGAAAATGGGAATGAAGGAAGGCAATGAAAAACGGAGAATTGTTGGTCATATAACACACGACTCTGGAATATGTGTTTTTTATGCTTTCCTCAATTTACTTTTACAGGACCCGTGGAAGGAGTTACTCTTACCATGGCGTAGGTATATTTGCATATGTGAAATAAATGGGACACTTGATGTTCTGCTTAAGTGGCCTTTATTACTACATTTTTTGTCTTACTTTTGGTAAACATTAATCTTTACT
>NC_051408.1:30271986-30273300 GCF_015228065.2 Penaeus monodon
TCCATCACCCATTTGACTACTTCCGAGCAAATAGATTAATCCAGAAATATTAGCAATATTACGTTCGTAAAAAACAACCATTTTTTCCACATTTCCAAAACCCTTTCTTCGTAGTCTTATTTCCTTTATTTCATCATTAGTTTAACGACATTGGAGGGAGTTAAAGGGCGAGGACTGGCCTGGCAAAGGGGAGGGTACTCATGAACTCAAGGGAAAGGGTTAACGGAGGAAGGGAAGTTGTCACGAACGCATGCGGGACGGGGTGAAGTTGCCATGTGTTGAAGGGGGTGGGGTGAAGTTGCCATGAGTTGAAGGGATGGGGTGAAGTTGCCATGAATTGAAGGGGTGGGGTGAAGTTGCCATGAGTTGAAGGGATGGGGTGAAGTTGCCATGAGTTGAAGGGATGTGGTTCTCATGGATTGAAGGAATGAGTGAGGTGTTGTCATAAACTGAAAGGATGAGTGAGGTGTTATCATGGATTGAAGGGATGAGTGAGGTGTTGTCATGAAGTGAAGGCATGTGTGAGGTGTTGTCATGAAGTGAAGACAGGTGTTAGGTGTTGTCATGAAGTGAAGGCATGTGTGAGGTGTTGTCATGAAGTGAAGAGAAACGTGAGGTGTTGCCATGAATGGAAAAGATGAGTGAGTTATTGTCATGAGTTGAGACGAGAGTAAGTCAAGAATTCATATACTGAAAATGAAGGAACAAGATCGACATGAGCTCAAAGGAGCGTGGAGGAGGGTTGCCATGAAGCAGAGATAAGAGTGGTCATGAACTCAAGGAGGAAGAAAGAGTTCATGGGTTAAGGTTCAGGAGAGAAATTGCCATGAACGAACGGCGAGAGTAAAGGACGGAACGTTTCTCATGAATTCATTAGTCGGGGGGGGGCAACAGAAATGAAAAATCATGGCAAGGGTAAGGGAGATTGCCATGAACTCTAGTACCATGGAAAAAGGAGGGGGAGTTTATAAATGGGTAAAGGAGGTATGTGGGGGCAGGACTGTGATATAGGGGTTTGTCATGAACATAGGGATCGAAGGTAAAGATAAGCTCATGGGTTCGGGTGAAAAAAAAGTAAATTGTGCGTGGATTAAGGCAGGAGTAAGGCATACAAGTAAACGAGGGGGCGTTCTCATGAATCCAGGGGGCGGGGTTAAAGGGGGAAGCTGTCATGAGCTCATGAGAGGGGGTAAATGTATCATGCACTCGAGGTCTTACAGTTGCTTCTCCCATGAGACCGAGTACATTACGCTCGCTAATGACTTGTTTGCAAAACGATGTTTCAGGCGTCCTAATTAGAGCATGGTAATTACT
>NC_051408.1:30275475-30276383 GCF_015228065.2 Penaeus monodon
ATAATAACTTGATATCGCAATAAAAAAAAACGTACCATTGCTATTGTCATTATATCTTGACATAAAATTCCGTGGCATGATAACCCCCACTATATTCTAATACTTTATCAACAGTCTTTGAAACCTCTTTTCACTTCCTTTATTTAACCTACTCCATATTCCTCCCGTTTTCTCGTCATTTACCCAAAGTGTGGACAAATTTAATCCTTGCACAACAGCCATAAATAATGACCTGCCATTACCGCAATCAGCCGAGGGTTATATCTGATTTATGTAATTGTATATAACCCCGCGGACGGCGAGTACAAAGCAACCCTGAATTACGACCCATTTTCTATGATAATAAGTCAAGATCACCCGCGAATTCCGTTTTCTATGGCATGTCTCGTAGGAACTCCGGCCAAAATGCCCGTCTCATTACCATCTCATGATCTTGGGGCGACCGTGGTGTTACTCGGTCGATTATTGGTACTTAAGGAATTATTTTACCTCATGACCTAATGTGAGGGCGTGCTGGGGTTGTGGGGGAGAGGGAGGGAGGGTAATTTTACTGCTACTGGGCTTTGAAGTTTTTTTTTTTTTTTTAAGGGGAGGGGAAACTGGGCCTCAGGGGAGGGGGAGGGGGATGAAATAATGGGGCACAGAGGAGGGGGGGGCGGTAGTTGAGGAAAGAATGCTGAGGCAAAGAGGAAGAATAAAAGAGGTTTGGGTGACATGTTGAAGGTAAAAGTCATAGGGGAAATAAATCGGAGTAGGGGGGGGATGCATATTCAGATTCTTATAAATTCTCGCCTCCAAGAATACTAGAAAAGAGGCAAAAAAATATAATTCAAACAGTGAAACAGAAGCCGAACCAGGAAGATGAGAAGAAAAAAATATATACATGTACATAAATATATGAATAGACG
>NC_051408.1:30276467-30277411 GCF_015228065.2 Penaeus monodon
AACAAACAAACTCAAACACACCCACACGCATAAATTTGATTAAACTCCACACCATCTATATTACACCCACTCCCCCCCCCCCGCAACACCCCCACCCCTCACTCCAGGCGGGCGTTGCATGCTAACCGAATGTCATTTCCATGATGGAGTAACACCATAACCTTCCAGACATCTTATCAACTGATCCATATTAAATACGTAATATTGTTTATCCACGACAGCCAATGATCTGTTCCTGCATACACGTAATACCGCCTATTGTGTTTGGAAGTGACCACAAGGGTATCCATTCGTGGCAGGGAATTTGTTCAGCTGGGCCAACTGTTGGTTTGACAGGGACAGTCACATGTGGATATACCTGCTGATCAAACAGGGAGCTGTCAATGATCGAGTGACATATGTCAGGCTCAGCATGTAGTATTTTCGAGGTGGGGAGGGGGTATGGTGGGGGTGCGATGGGGCAGAAAGAGGAAGGGGGAATGGGGGAGGGTGGTGATGGGCTAGGGGGAAGGGGAGGAGCGGACGATGGGGTAAAGTAGTGATGTGGAGGAGGTGCGATGGGGTTAAGTATTGGTGGGGAAGAGGTGCGATGGGGTAAGGTGATGGGGAGTGATGGGGCAGGGTTTTGAGGGGGGGGGCTGCGATGGGGTAAGGTGATGATAGGGAAGAGAGGTTCTATGGGCTAGGGGATATGTCCGGTGATACGATTGGCCGAGGTATTGAGGGGAGGGGGCGCGAAGGAGCATGGGGAGGGGGGCGAAGGGGGGAGATATAGTGTATGTGTGTGTGTAAGTCAGCGGCGTTTGATTGGCCTCTCGGGCATTTTCTGATTAAGCGTCATTGATCCCGTCGACCCCGCGGAGAGCCGAGATTCGTTCAATTACCTCAGTCTTCGTGCGCCCGCCGTTTGATTCATGTAAATTGTTGATCCGTGAGCGCGAGTG
>NC_051408.1:30279142-30279332 GCF_015228065.2 Penaeus monodon
TAAATGGCTCAGCATGACCTGTCACCTGATCTTTAGTTGGTGACCTGACCTGGATTTCCCTGCTTGGGGGATGGCTGTATTTCACCCTCGCCTTGTGTAATACGTCCCTTTGTACAAGAAACAAATAGATTTATTTCCCAAAGAATGTATATATATGGATATAGCAAGATAGTTATTCGTATCTAGCCCA
>NC_051408.1:30279390-30279772 GCF_015228065.2 Penaeus monodon
TGTCCACTCCCCTTTTATCCACTCCCCTTCTAACTAACCCCACCCCCTCCCCGCCCTATCCCCCGAAGAGACCTTTCTACCCCCGGTGACACAATCCAATGCTAGTTTAAGTATCACTGGAGGTTGCCGTGCGTGCTGGGTCGCCACACGCAAATACGCTAATGGCAACTTAATGTTTCGCCATCTCCTCCCCTCTTTCACACCCTTTCCTCCTTGCCCTCTTCCCCTCTTCCGCTGGCTCCCCTCACTGCTCCCCTTCTCTCCATACTTTCTCTTGCCGTATTTTTTGCATTTTTTCAACTCTTTCTTGCTTGACTGCTTGATCTTTTTTTATCGGTGTGTAACATAACACATCTTTCCCCTCTCCCCCTCTCGCTTTGCC
>NC_051408.1:30279973-30280145 GCF_015228065.2 Penaeus monodon
TGCTCTCGATCTACAATGTATGTATTAGTGTTCGTGCGCACACATTTATTGACCATTTGCTACATAAAAGCGTGGATTTTGTTATTGAATTATGGAAAAAATGTGTTATTTAAGATTATAGATGGAGTTAATGCAATGCATTTTACTCCCCCCCCCCCTCCTCCGTCCGGCC
>NC_051408.1:30280235-30280448 GCF_015228065.2 Penaeus monodon
AGCAAGTATAAGTAAAGCAACACAAAAAACGCTAACAGAAAAAATGTCTTTCAGAGGTTACATGTATCTATCTGTGTCCCTCACATACCATCCATTAACACACATACAATGCTAACCGAAGAGGAGAGTGACGTGTAATACATCTTTTTTTTTCGGTCTGTAATGAAGAAATCGATAGACATTACCCTAATTTCAATGAAGGATTTCGAAATG
>NC_051408.1:30280536-30280684 GCF_015228065.2 Penaeus monodon
AGGTTTAAACAATGTCTACAAAGAAAAGAAATGTGCGACGTTGAGTTTGTAAGTAACACCTACTTAGAACCAGAGGAAAACGAATCGATGCAGAAAAAGCATTATACTAGAACAAACGAATTTCCAGGGATTATACAAACTAAAAATG
>NC_051408.1:30280758-30281026 GCF_015228065.2 Penaeus monodon
CAGGAATTCAAACGAAACCACCTCGTTTCAAAAGCGATGAATTACAGACCAGGACATAAACCGCGTGAGATACTGATAAAATAACGGTGGTCATCCTACTAAAACACACATGATAAGTTTCTGAGATACTGCAGTGGCAATAGAGCTGGGGAAAATGATATGTTTGGATTTCAAAGGGGTATATAGTAAATGGCATACGATAGACTCATAGGAAAACAGGATCACAAATACGAAATTCATCTAGACTCCTCTTATGGACAGAGGGATT
>NC_051408.1:30281091-30281599 GCF_015228065.2 Penaeus monodon
GATTCTAGGAATAGCTGACTACCACAAGGATCAGTCTCATCACAGTGCAAAGGTACAATGAAAGGATGATAAACAAAGTCTCTAAAGGACATCGAAAACTTGTTCAAAAGGAATCATACCTGGAATATGAGCTTGAACACCATGCAACCAAGGTACGGTAGATGCAAAAGACCTAACCCTGCATCTATTGAAGTTACGAAAAATAGACTAACATAAATCTGAACTCAGACAAGAAAATAAATAATAGAAAAAATAATTAGCGATCACATATAAAACAAAATTCGAAAAGATGCACAGCTCGTAAGCATCGAGATGGAAAGCATTTAAGTTTATAGACAGACGAACCTACTGTATCTCAAAGCCTACCCCAGAGTACACTGCTAGGAGAGTATCCGTTGGCGAATAGACAGACTGGAACGAGGTTAAACATGAGTACCAACTTCAAGACTTCAAGAATTTGCAACTTATAATGAGAGAGAAACAATTTATGAAGATATCGATTTATTCC
>NC_051408.1:30282076-30282318 GCF_015228065.2 Penaeus monodon
GACGCGCGCTTATAATCAAAATTTTCTTTTTCTTTACACATTAAAGAATATTTCAGGGGGCTGTTGAAGGTGCTTGATCTTCTATTAAAGAGAGTGAGAGGGTGAGTGAAAAAAAATCATTAAATTATGAGTGATAGATTTGCGTTGAGGATGAGTATACGAACAGAAGAAACGAAGAAAAAGTTAAGATACAACTTTCTGCATGATTACAGGGTCGCTCTCCGACCCCTGACAATGTCCCT
>NC_051408.1:30282352-30282509 GCF_015228065.2 Penaeus monodon
GCGAATGCGTTTTTTGTCTCTTTCTTTTTTAACGCTGAAATTTACTATCGCGACCAGAATAAAACTCAATAAATTTGATCAGTAAATTTTAGTATCTTGGCCACCTAATCC
This sequence comes from Penaeus monodon, assembly GCF_015228065.2. Lineage (NCBI taxonomy): Eukaryota > Metazoa > Arthropoda > Malacostraca > Decapoda > Penaeidae > Penaeus > Penaeus monodon. The sequence goes on from NC_051408.1 coordinate 30,282,464, forward strand.
TCGGGAGAACTCTTTTTTGTTAGATTTTATTGTTGTTCGTATGCAG
>NC_051408.1:30282534-30282605 GCF_015228065.2 Penaeus monodon
TTGACGCCAAAGTTGTCATCATTTGATGTGTCTTGTTTGCAAGTTCTTCATTCATTTGTGTATTGATATTG
>NC_051408.1:30285393-30285742 GCF_015228065.2 Penaeus monodon
AGTGAAATTGGGGAGAAAATAAAGGGTAAAGAGCGGGGAAAAAGAGGAGGGAAGGGAGAGAGAAACTTGTGGGTTGGGGAAATCCGAAATCCGACCCCTTTTCCTCGTTTTAATACCCTTTGTGGTAACGACAACGGCTCGCCCTCCCAATCGGCGTTTTCTTTGACCGATACTGCTTTGCGTGCACAATGCCCCCCCAATAAAAAAAAGGATAAAAAACCCTTTTGGTGTGGGCTTTTATTAAGTGATCTGGATCATTTTTCCTCTTTAAAACCCCTCACCCCCTGAATTCTCTATGTCAATAAGAAAATTTGCATGTGCATACAGAAGTGTAATCATTACATTTACA
>NC_051408.1:30290519-30290612 GCF_015228065.2 Penaeus monodon
AATGCCAACGAATAGAGTCAAAATTTGTAAAGAATTCAACTAAAGATCTGTGTTATTGAATAATGAACCTGACAAATAAAAATTGGTACAGCA
>NC_051408.1:30294309-30295660 GCF_015228065.2 Penaeus monodon
GTGCGTGTGTGTGTGTGTATACATATATAAATGAATAATCCAAATTTATATTATTTATAATAATATGAATAGTTCTGCTTATAGAATCACAAGACACTCTTTTCTTAATCTAAAGATACAGACACACAAGGCAGCATACTCTATTACCAACATCGCGTTTTAAGATTTGCCTCTGCAATCAGTATCTAAGCTTCGAAGTTTTCCTTTCTTAAATACTCCATTTCCCTGTCGTTAACTGAAATCGACCAGAAAGGATTTATCCTGTTTCCACGGATAACATTCCGCTCAATTAAGGTCAGTTTTGCTTTTTCGAGCTTGAGTGCCCTCTGAAGACTGGAGAGATGAGGTCTCTCTTCCATATCCCAGTGGAATCCTCTCAGTACTAAATCATGTACAGCAAAAGGACTCCGAAGAATTGCAAACACAAAAGAGACGATTTAACAAAACCCAACCACATCAGTTGCAGGATAAACTTTCCTTCCTTGCAGAGTTTCTGCAGCATACCACTTTTTCTATTCCAAGACTCCTTTCCAACCAAACTGCCATCCTAATGGACACCTGTGCCCTACCATTGTAGAAATCCCGAAATCTATGATGTGAGTACGAGGATTGCCTTATGCGTCAACAGAGACTACCACATTTGCTGCGTGTAGGTCACAATGAACAATACCTGCCTAATGCATTTCTCTCAATTTTATACATAAGTCTTCCAATAGGCGGATGTAGAATATGTCTTGCAATTTTCTGCACCTTGCCACAACGGACCACAAATCATAATAACCGCAGTACTCCATGATAATGACATTAAGGCTTGGCAGCACCGAAATAAGACGAGGCGCTCCTCCTCTCCCGTCAAGCATTGCCAAGATAGCAGCCTCTCTAAGAGTCATATCCACATTTTCAAGACACGGTTTGTTAGATTTACATACCACAGGCTATTCATAACCAGGCCATTTCAGAAGCGAAATTCTAGCATACGCACCCACGTTTAAATCATGCAGGTGCATTTTCCCATAGTTCTACAAAAACCACCCCGGGTCACACGCAACTTTTTTCAACAGGGGCTCCATGTGTCTAAAAGGACGGGGCGGAGTAACGTCCTTGCTGAGCAATGATACCAACAAGTTTTGCACAAAAATCAAAACTTTCTTAATGTAATACATTAGGTCAAATTAATGCACTGAATCAGAAGAATGCATCGGTTAGTTAGAAATGACTTCATCGTGTATTTTCCGAACCATTACTAAAAGTTGCGCTTTCATTACCTAGATACAAAACTACATTCATGACCATGAGAATTAGCGATTGAAAAGGCGTGTGTGTGAGAGAAAGGGAGGAACGGAATAAGAAA
>NC_051408.1:30296632-30296798 GCF_015228065.2 Penaeus monodon
CTTTTCCCCGTCTTCTTCCCCACTGCCCTTTGTGCTTTCTCCCTTCTCTTCTAGATTCTTTTAGTTCTTCTGCCTCGTTCACACTCATCTTTTTGTTCTCCTTTCCTCTTCTACCTGCTGGTCCCCTTTTTTCCCCCATCTGCCCGTCCTCCTTTAGGTAACCATC
>NC_051408.1:30296988-30297515 GCF_015228065.2 Penaeus monodon
ACATTTCCCTCCTACCTCTCTATTCCCCTTGCCTTTACTTCTAACAACCCATCCCCCTTCTTTTACCCAAAAAAGTTACTACTTTCTTCATTTCCCTATCTTACACTTCCCCCTCCCGAATTCTCTTTCTAAAACTGCCCCTCCGACCCTCCTAAAAAAAAACTAAATCCCAGCTCCTCTCCCCCTTCTCTCCTCTACCTATGGCATTTTCATTATTATAGGTTGTATTTTTCATTTATTTATGTATTTGATCCATGTATGAGTATAGTATGAGTACCATTAACCGATCTTTTCCCCCTCTCATTCCTGGGTGCCCCCCCCCTCCCCTCCGCTGCCCAGTGCACCTCTATCGTCTTTTCCCTTTCCCTGTCGATCCATTTACCCTACGTACTTTTTTCTTTCCCCTCTCTTTCAGTCGTCGCCCCTACTCCTCCGGGGTTTCAATTTCCGAATCATCTCTTTTGGCTGTTCCATCTCTCGCTTTTCCCCACCCGTTCGCACGCAATCAGGTGTCTTCCAAATTCCCC
>NC_051408.1:30297720-30297905 GCF_015228065.2 Penaeus monodon
CTTAACCCCTGAAAACCGCCCCGGGGGGGCACGGGAATTGACAGGTAATTCAAATGATCGGTGTGAAGTGGGTTGCATCTCAAATAAACGCAAATATTGTTACCAGAGAGGAACGGTTCGACACGCAAAAGGTGGACTTCCAAATATGACTATTTTTAGTGAAATCTCGATTGCAGGTTTCGTTG
>NC_051408.1:30297937-30298326 GCF_015228065.2 Penaeus monodon
TTAGATTACATAAATTAATAACGATGAGCAAAATACAGACTCTTTATATGACAGCAATAGCTTTGCAGACGATCGTGTGTATTGAAGAAAGTTGGATTTTGATGTGTGTCCCGTTCTTCTTTACTTCCCAATGCAAGGTTACATACAGTTGCGAGTCATTTCCACGTGATATCAGTGAACAACATTCCAATTCGAGATTTTCTTAAGCCATGGGTCCTCCCTCCGCTTTCCACGAGTCATTATGAGTTAAACAATGAAAAGGAGGGACATTAAATTCAAACCCATATGCTATTCCCATGATTCATCCCCTTTCTACAGGTCATTTAATAATAATAATGGGGGATTAAAGAGATCGAGATTAACCTTCACAGGGATGTTATACATTTCAC
>NC_051408.1:30298867-30299334 GCF_015228065.2 Penaeus monodon
AATCCCATTTTGTTTGCTTTTTTTTAGGGTTTATCAGGTTTTCTTATCTTTATCAGGTTCACAATTTCCTCCGGTACAAGCGAATTATCTCCCACAAGATTGCCTTTATACTTCGAAACAAAGAAACAAACACATAAAAAAAAACATATGAAGACATAAAAAAAGGAAAAAAGTGAAAAAAAAGTATACAAAAGTTATCTTCAGAAATTTACAACCCTAAGCTTTACACTAAAGTGGACAGCAAACAGACAAAACCCGAAAGAGAGAATGAAAAGAAAAGGAAGATCCGGCAGCGAGACCGACTGAGACAAGCTGCTGCTGCTGATAACAGCTCTAATGGAAACATAATGTGTCAATTATGTATCAAAGGGTCTGGTAATAGCTTGTTCAATAAAGTTCTGAGGACTCTCACTGCAGACGCCAAACTGGACTAAATGATAGATCAACCGAACTTGAATTTTCTTTCT
>NC_051408.1:30299754-30299880 GCF_015228065.2 Penaeus monodon
CTGTTAAATCAGGTACTGGGATCGCTGAAGCAGGATCCGTTGAATGGATTTCAGTGGTGTCTTGATGTTTTGATCTAAATTATTCTGATTGTTACCTTTCTCATTCACTCATTCTCTCATTCAGTC
>NC_051408.1:30300166-30300803 GCF_015228065.2 Penaeus monodon
AATTTCCGATAGAACAGGAAAGCACTCATTAGAGTAAACAGTAGGCGTTTCTCCCTTCAGCTCGCTTAATGCAAACATAAACGATTAACCACACGATAAAATAAACAAAGTAAATATAGAGACCATACCAGGCGATCGAAAGAGAGAATTAGTTGGCTATTTCATAATGGGAAAATGATAAGTCTAATGAGTGCTATTGACCCGATAATTGTACCCCGTGTGTTTACGTAAGTAATTGTCTACATCGCGGCTTGGTAATCAAACAATCCCCAGGAGGATAAAGACATTACATACCCTTGATGAATTGCTGCTTTGATGGTCCACAATTAGTCTCAGGTTCTAAGCCTGACTGGAGCCTTTATCCCTTATGTCTTGTGGATAAAATGCTTCTTAAATAAGCATTGTTTTTTTTTGTTTTTAAGCTTTATTCTTTCGCGGAATGTGTATCGTATGAATGTTGCTCTGTAAATGAACTTTGTTGAACTATTACCATTAGTTGAACTTTCTTCACGGGTAATGTTCTCTGGGTATTGTTTTATTTCGAACTATGAAGAATTGGTGCGATTTCGGCAAACACAGAGGGACTAGCTTTGTGGTGTGAACTGTGAGCGAAGAGAAAAGAATATGTTTATCTTGT
>NC_051408.1:30301036-30301110 GCF_015228065.2 Penaeus monodon
GGATATAATAAAGGATAGTTTTAGATGAACGATAAATCCGACGAAATAAATGTTAGACAAATTATTTGTTTTTG
>NC_051408.1:30301142-30301623 GCF_015228065.2 Penaeus monodon
CGATTAACCAAAATGCAAAGCCGAAATACATCAAACTAAACGAAACTAAACAGCCTCGCGAAAAAGTTTGTCAATAATTAAGAACTTCACCACAGACATGAAATTAGACAATATTTACAACGAAATTAAGGAATATTTACCGCGAATTTAGAGAATATTTACTAGGACTGGTACAAAACGTCTTTCGCTCCTCAAAATATAATTCTTAAACAGCTCACAAAACGTTCTTTGATAAACTTGATAATATAGACTTTAGTGAAATCAACCATTTTCTGTTTGAACCTGTTAATGGAAAAAAAGTTTGGTTTGCTTGACCCTCGATTTTCGTTCTCATAAAAGCGAATTAAACCAACAAATTAGCCACTACTCTGAGCTTTAATTCAGGTCATAAACGACAAGTACTAACTCTACTCACTTTTTCATTTCTGGTGGAAGTGCTTTGCCAAGGCACGTTTATGCACGCAGCCTAATGTGACTACGA
>NC_051408.1:30301702-30302229 GCF_015228065.2 Penaeus monodon
GTTCTGTGTGTGTGTGTGTTCGTATATGTCTATCTGCTCATCCATATATCTGTTTGTATGCTTGTCTATCTATCTAAGCGAAATATCAATTACTTACTCCTTTATAAACCATTAATCATTGTGTTATTATCACTTATTCTATAAGCATATTACAGTGTATCTTGCCTGGCTATACAATGGTTCTGCTTTTGAGTGAGGTCTTGACCACAAAGACCTACATTATAACCTTCGCTTCAGAAGCGCCATTCCCAACCCCTCTTTGACCCCTTAATGACCTCTTCTCGACCACTTAAAGGCAACTGCACCCATGAACTTCGACCTCCCATAGCTATACTCCCAATCCTTCCCCATTCCTCCCCCACCCTCCCCATTCCTCCCCAACCCTTACCCACAGCATAGCTTTCCCGACCCCGTAACCAATCATGAAGATTGTGACTGTGACTTCCGAATAAGCTGACGATTCTCAAGTCAGAAAACACACTACTGTTGTTCCTCAGTGCATTTTCATCTTTATCATTATCATTGTC
>NC_051408.1:30302344-30302534 GCF_015228065.2 Penaeus monodon
TTCGATATAACAATCGATGCCTTTGTATTGACACAGCTTTGATACGTACAACGAATCAACACAGGAACAGGGGAGTTGCTTGTAATAACTTATTGTAACTCCTGCTGGTTTACCTGTAGTTCCAGCGACGACGGAGTAAACAGTTACGCAACGCAGTTCGAGCCGGAATTTCGGCAATTTGTACGGTGTG
>NC_051408.1:30305208-30305539 GCF_015228065.2 Penaeus monodon
CCAGCCTGGACCATCTCCACGTGTCCGCCATCAGACAAGAGAGATAAATCCGGTGCACGTGAAACGCCGGATTACACACTCCCAACGTGTTCACTCGGCTCCGTCTTCGCCTTCGTTTGTGTTGACCCTGTTGTCATTTCACTGATGTCAATTATTCATTTGTTTATGTATATTCACACTGATTTTGTTTTGTTTTTTTATCTGTTTGCTCTCTATGTACTAGCAGACTTAAGCATCCATACGAAAACGTGAAAACGATTCCATGAACGAAAGGTTTGAGTCACTGGTATCTGCCGATCGCGGTGGGTGATGCGAAGGGGAGACATGACGG
>NC_051408.1:30306036-30306286 GCF_015228065.2 Penaeus monodon
AAATCAAATCATTTCATTCAATACAAAAAACGTGCTCGTGTTTGCCCTGTGTTTTCTTTCCACACCGTGTTCTTGATTAGCGCTTTACATTGACGTTCACCAAATTCATTCACAATGTTTCGTGTCATGCGATTTCATCCTTAAGAAGAGACGTGAGCTTCGGCAAAAGATCCGTACACAAAGTTCATAAGAATCTTAGGTGTGACATGCAAGAAAATGAAATTACGGAAAGAAATATCTACCATCTTAG
>NC_051408.1:30306526-30307714 GCF_015228065.2 Penaeus monodon
GTGGAAATGTTTAACAAATTCCTAACACTAGCTTATAATAAAAAAAAAGTAACAATAGTAAAAATGGGATAAAAAACACTGAGCCATATGAACAGTTGTTGTATATCATTAATTGCAAAAAACTAAACCTTTCATAATAGTGAGATAACGCCATATGTCCTAAATGTGTGGGAGAAATATACCCAAAGATATAATTTCATTTAAAAAACATTTAAAAAAACAAAGAAGAGCAACACCTACTACACAAACCTCTATATTGACTAGAACCCTACGTTACGCCATTAAAAAAGCTAGATGACGGAAGCACTGTGTAAAATGGAGCTAAGCGGAACCAAACAGCTAAAATGGCACCCCAGACCCACGTGTTGACGGCCAAACAGCCATCAAACCCCCGGCTGTCAGCGATAATATAACAAGCTCATCGCCGAGCATTAATGATACTTAAGTCCTCGATTTGTGCTGTAATCAGGATTAGCTTGAGTGCTGTTGCCACTTATCGATTTCGAGTCCTCTTGTTCGAACGGTATCTATATTTACCGATGCAATATGTGTAGGAGGAAGAGTCACACCTTCTGAGAGACAATCATGGGTGACTAAAAGAAACGCAAGAAAATTACCCGTTCTTGAGTTAGTTAAGGTTTGTACTCCAAGATGGAGGTTAAATTTGGCGCCTTCGTGTGGCAATATTGAGGGGAGATAGATAGCATCATCGGATCACAGTTTTACCCTCTAAACATATGGTTGCCGGAACACTATTACCAACTAAGAGTTTGCGGTAGCACGGCCCGCGGTCTCTACCGAGTCGTAATAATACAACAACCTGTGATATCATCCTAGATTTTCATAGCATGCGAACGTCTCAGTCGGGTTTGGAATAAACAGCGCAAGGCTATATATTTCAGAAACTACAGAAAAGAGGTTCGTTTTGTAAAAAGAGAAGATGGCGCGCGGTGACGGCAACAGCGAGCGCTCCCACCGCAGGATCGGTTGACGCGCGTCCGCTAATCCCAGCCTTTGTCAGACTCTTAAGGACTTATGCCGCGTTCATATGTCATAAATTGCCCTGAGTGGTTGTAAAGCCTTCGTTGAGGATGTCATTTTACAACAAGTGGCGGCGATGATATTTAGGGGCATTAAGTGATAAAAGCAACTGTTCATCAAAAATGATATCAATATGATTTGATTGCC
>NC_051408.1:30308962-30309159 GCF_015228065.2 Penaeus monodon
GATTGCTTATACAGCTACTCAATGAATCCGATACTAATTTCACCGTGGGACACAAACGGAACCGATTATCCACTTTGTGTTTCGTTATATATAGTCATATGGATTACATCTTTCGAAAGATTTGTAAGTCGCTGTTACTAGTAATCCATATTGCGTAACGGAAATGAAGAATCAGACGAGGAAGAAGAAAAAAAGAC
>NC_051408.1:30309353-30309796 GCF_015228065.2 Penaeus monodon
GGGAACAGAGAAGGGGGGGTGACAGAGAAATAGAAGAGGAAAAAGAAGAAAGAGAAGAGGAAAGAGAAGAAATAGGAGAACCATTTCCCCAAAAATAGTCCAGCAAAAATGCAAAATAATTCTCTAATCACATGAAAGATTACAGGTCACCTATAAACGGCCTGCAAACAATAACCCTTTCACGATATAAACTAGCACAGGCAATTATAAACCGCATAAGGATTTATAAGTGGCGATTAGTGGTAATTACATCCATATATGTAGCTTGCGTGCTGACGATGTAGAGATTAGAAAAATGTCAAGAACAGGCAACGCGAATATGATAAACGAAAGAAGAATTTTGTAAGAGAGCGTCTGTTGAAGTTCTTCGCAGTTTCCTTTTAGTGCGAATGATTTTAATGCTATAATTTATGCGAATCTGTTTCATTTGTTGCTGTTTCTCG
>NC_051408.1:30311255-30311373 GCF_015228065.2 Penaeus monodon
AAATGCTTATAATAGAACTATTAACGCGCATGACCCCCTCCCCCCCTTTCTTGCCCGTATCATTCATCACAAAATAATTGCAATCGAAAGAGCCCATAATGGAATACTTAAAACACAA
>NC_051408.1:30311479-30311878 GCF_015228065.2 Penaeus monodon
TTCATTAATCGTACATCGATTAGTTAAACATAATTGTCAAAATTTACACTGACCTGCGATAGTTTATCGTTTCGTTAATATTCCGAGCCTGGAGTGATTGGCCAAACAACTCGGTGGTGTTTCCTCAAAGGCTTTCCATCATAAAAGGAACAGATTTTATGGGTTCTTATAATAGACTACTGAACACTTGCTTGGGCTTTCTTAATTCTTTGGGGATTAGGGATAAATAAGGAGAGGAAGAAAAGAGAGAATTAAGAGAAAATTGATGATATGGCAAGAGGGGGCAGGGGGTGGGAAGAAAATAGAGCGATTTCCTAAACCAGCGTAAACGTTCAGGGTAAAATGTAATTCATGGTAAACAGAGTATTGGGGAGATGAATTCCAATGAAAGAAAAAATG
>NC_051408.1:30311938-30312290 GCF_015228065.2 Penaeus monodon
CAGAAATATCACTTATCTTAAGGTTGCAGTGTTGGGAAAACTAACGTTATCCTTGGAGTAACATAAAGAATCTGATTCTTCTATATGTCAAAGAAAATATTTAGTAAATTTTGTGCAGTTAAGCTGTATCTATAAATATACTGCTTTTGCGTGATAGGTATCGCTTAACAGAAAAATGCTCCGAAACTTTCACAATAACATACAGACGTCGATTTCGATAAAACTTTTCATAAAGTGTTAAATGTGGTGCCGTTAGTCAAAATTTGGCGGGGAAATTGGTTTCAATTTGATCAAATCGTACGTAGTTCGAAAAGTTCGTGTGTGTGTGTTTATGTTGCGGGACTCCGGCCAA
>NC_051408.1:30312595-30312886 GCF_015228065.2 Penaeus monodon
TTTGAGAAAATAAGTTCAAACCAACAAGAACATTTATCATAGCAAATTGGTTGTTAAATAATCACAGTGTTTACATCTCTGGGAATACAAGCTTAAAGGCGAAAAATGTTTGCAAAAGTCTTGTGAATGGAATGTCAGGAAAGAATTAGAAAATGCAAGTCAACATCGACACTGATAATAAATCTTCAAATGAGTTGAAGGCGAAACATTTTAAACATCTAAAACTAGGCGACATAATTTTGCAAATGACACGACACATCGATACATAATGCTAAGTGCGTCTCAGGCCAC
>NC_051408.1:30312968-30313267 GCF_015228065.2 Penaeus monodon
GATTCATATATTTTCCAAATTTCCGAGACAACATATACAAATCGGAAAAGAAAGAAAGAAAAAACACACATACTCACTGTGTTTGCCAATCAGAAATCAAGTAAATACATTATTTTCGTTCATGACTGCTGTATTAATCAGGCTAGTGTGTTGGTGTAGTGATATTACCGTGTTGACTGTGGGAACAATGAAGCGGTTTAGGTCGGTGCGTGGGTTCGCCTGTTGTTGACACAGGTAAGTAATTAGGTTGTTATCAATCACGAGAAACGTTTTCCATAAACGTTTATTGATCGAGCAAG
>NC_051408.1:30313734-30314117 GCF_015228065.2 Penaeus monodon
GAGTTCTATTTCTTTCTTTTCCTTTCACTCGAACCGTCGCGTGCATTGGCTGCATCACCTTGCTTAGTCAATTTCTCTCTTGTGTGTCTATCTAATCGCCCTGTCAAGAAATTATCTAGATTGCTTTGCGATTCCCAATTTATTTTCACAACGTGCTGATAACCGTATTTCCAAAATTTGTTGATCTGAATCGTGTTGTTAGAATTTACTATCAGGCACGAAAGTTTCTTTTATAGATGTGACATCAAACTGTAGTGTTAGGTTTATTTTAATCTTTTAAGCCATCAAACTTTTTAAAACCGTAATAAATTTGGAACTGAGACATTAACCAATCACCACGCACGCTGCGAAGGCTTCTCACTGAGCACTGATTCCGAAGGAAA
>NC_051408.1:30314497-30314852 GCF_015228065.2 Penaeus monodon
ACGAAAAAGTTTCAAAATCACGACTTCGACAGCAATTGGGGAAGAATCGACCAGCGAGAGACCTGCAGCCCGAACATGAGAGGAACAACAACGTAATATGAAAGCTTTGATAAATATCGTGACAAAGGTCTTAAGGTATTGGCACTCATTCATACTTTATGGCACTGCCCCGATATTCCCTTTTGTCTAATTCTTCTAGTCTCTTTTTGTTTTGCTTTCCCGTGGCTTCCTTTTTTCGGCAAATTTGTGCTTATCCTTTTCACTGCATCTCTATTTTCTTTATTATTCATATCTCTTATTCGTCTCTGATGCATCTTCCAATTCTTCCTCAACCTTTCTTTCGCTGTTTCGTTCC
>NC_051408.1:30314935-30315884 GCF_015228065.2 Penaeus monodon
CGTCCATCTTTTTTTTTCTCTATATCTATCTTATTCATTCTCCCTCCTTCCGTTTCTACTTCTAAGAACAATGATTTATTCACCCTTTCTAAAATACTTCATCTATCTGACGAGGACACACATAAAAGATTCAATTAAAGATTCTCTTCTAAAGAGTTCTGTTTGCCTCGCTTCACTTATAATAGTCTGCGGATCTACGACGAAGTGCTGAACAAATTCACTTGGAGAAATGTGGACAGTGGTCGAGGCTTTGGCTTTTAGCAGAATTAGAGTTCTTTGAAAAGTAAACCTTTATTTTTGCGTTTTTATTTTCTCCTCAAGGGAGTCGTTCTTCAAAATAATTTCCTTTAAAAAATGGTCGAGAAAAAGTAGCCGCAGGGAATTGATAAACTGTGATATCTGCTTTGGCTTAACACTAAAAAAAAAATTATTTATATTTTTTTTCACTTTACCATTAATCCATTTCGTCACGCAATTTGACAGTCCTTTATCTTGCATTGCTTAAATTACAGTGAAACTTTCAAACGAAAACATTCAGCCAATCAAAGCATTCAAACAACTACCTCCCCAAAAAACAAAACACACACACACCTTTTGCCAAGCAGACCCCCCTCCCCACGTAAACACAGGCCAGATAACGCCATATAAACACACGCCAGCGGCTCTCACACTTAAGCTCTCCGTTCTTAAAAGGAGTGACCCAAGTACAGTTACTGCGGATCAATACCTCATAATTCGGATATTAGAGGTTACTGATGATAATGGGCCGGTTATTGACGTGTGGTTGGTGTTGTTTTAGCGAGGTAGTGGACATACAGATTTATGAAGGGGTTGGGTCGATCGGGAAGTTTGTAGCTCGAGTAACTTCGGTTCGGGCCCTCGAGGGGTGGGCGCGGGGTGGGGAGGGTCCTTGTGGGCGGGCAAAGCGGTGGGCGGCGGGTGCACCGTC
>NC_051408.1:30317312-30318314 GCF_015228065.2 Penaeus monodon
TTGTGAAAATTACTCAAAGGTTAACTTTGATCGCCATGATTAAAGTGTTGTTACCGTGTGTTTGTACCAGTTATTTATCTGTTCAAAAGTTCACTGTTACGCGCACCTCGCCGATTTCAGAATGTCATGGTATTAAGGTGGCTTTTGAACTGACTTTTTTTTCCCGCGGTTATTACAAAGGGGGGGCGAAAAGGTCGACTCAAATCAAAGGCGATTATGTTTATAAATGTGTCGATAATTCCGGGTTTTTGGGCAATGGAAATGGGTGGGGGGGGGGGGGGGGGGATGGAAATGGGGGGCGATGAAGGAAATGGGGGGGGGGAATTTTGGGAAAGGGGGTTGGGGAAGGGTTTGGGGGGTTTTTGGTGGGGGGGGGAAATTTTGGGGGGGGAAACCCGGGGGGGGGGGGGAAATTGGGGGGGAGTTTTGGAAGGGGGAAAAGGGGGGCAATGAAAGGGGGGGGGGCGAAAATGGGGGGGAGAGAAAGGGGGGGGGGGGGGAGAATGAAAGGGGGGGGGGAGGAAATTTGGGGGGGAAAAAAGGGGGGGGGGAAAAGGGGGGGGAAAAAAAAAAGGGGGGGGGGGAAAAAAAAGGAAATACCTTTTTTTTTTTTGGGGGGTAATTTTTATTTTAAATAAAAGTTGGGGTAAAGGGGGGGGGGGATAAAAATTTTTTTTTTTTTTTGGGGGGTTTAAAGGGGGGGGAAAAATTTTAAAACGGGGGGGAGAAAAAAGGTTTCCGGGTTTTTTTTGGGGGGGGGTTTTTGGGGGGGGGGGGGGGGGGGGGTTCCCGGGGGTGGGGCGGCAAAAAAGGGGGGAATAAACCTTTTAAAGGGGGTTTAATTTTTTTTCCCCCCTTTTGGGGGGGGGGGGAAGGGAAAAAAGGGGGGGTTTTTTTTTTAAATTAAAAAATTTTTTAAAAAAAAAAAACCCTTTTTAAAAAAGGGAAAAGGGTTTTTGGGGGGGAAAAAAAAAAAAAAATTTGGCCGGAAGGGGTTTAAAT
>NC_051408.1:30318370-30318501 GCF_015228065.2 Penaeus monodon
CCCCCCCCCCCCCTTTTTTTTGGGGGGGGGGGGGCCCCCCCCCCCCCCCTTTTTCCCTCTTTTCCCCCCTTTTTTTTTCCCCCCCTTTTTTTCTCCCCCCCCCCCCTTTTTTCTCTCTCTCCCTTTTCCCT
>NC_051408.1:30319772-30320051 GCF_015228065.2 Penaeus monodon
AGAACTAATGATAGAAAAGATCAAGAACTTTATCGTATATACTGTATATTTTACCCAAAATCACCCGTACGCATGGTAAGTGACTGCATCCACTAAGACTTCGATTATGAGAGATAATACGAAAGAACGTCTCGATAAAGTTTTGTATAACAATGAGTCGTTTGTCTCCCTTTATTGATTATATTCTTATAATCAGTTATGATTTGATGTGAGAAAGGCAAGTGAGTGTTCGTTGAGGTTGTTCTTATGGGACTTTCTCTGGCGTTCTGGGGGCGTTGC
>NC_051408.1:30323074-30323701 GCF_015228065.2 Penaeus monodon
CATGTCATGTCATTCCCGTGGCCATCTGGCCGTTGGGGTCACCTTGTCACCTTCATGCCAGCCTATTTCTTTATATAATTTGTCCAGTCATCCCGAGGTCTGCCTCTAGATCTGTTTCCTTCTACACACCCATGCATAATGGTGTATGCTAGGCTAGCCTGTCTCCTGGGGAACATGTCCAAACCACTGCAGTTTTCTTCTTACCGTTCCAAGTAGTCTTTCTCGCCTACCAACATGCCTCTCTATTTCTTTCATTACAAATTCGTTCGTCTCCCGACCCTTCCAACGAATGCTTATCTTCTGTAGCATTTCATTTCAAATGCCGTTATTCTTCTCTCTATACTTGACGAGGAGGTCCATGTTTCGCATCCTTATAATAATACTGACACTACCACTGACCTCATCAGGTTTATTTTGGTTTTGGGGACAATGTTCTTGCTGTTCCATAGTTTATTCAGCTTTGCCAGCTGTGCCGTTGCCACCGCTATCCGTCTTTTAGCTTCCATTTCACAAGTCACTTCACAATTAATCAGTGATCCAAGGTATGTAAAATGACTCACTGACACTATATTTTCCTCGTTTATCTCAACAGGGCTTCTAACCTTTACCTGATGTAGCGTGCCTGTT
>NC_051408.1:30323958-30324117 GCF_015228065.2 Penaeus monodon
ACGTGTCTTGAACCGCTCCAGTGTCCCACTATCATTCATTACTGCACAGCTACTTTTCTCACACAAACTTCTCACAAGACTGATAATGTGATTTGGAATATTGTGTTTTACCATGCTAGCCCATAGAGCCTTCACGTCACATTCTGTCGAAAGCCTTTT
>NC_051408.1:30324240-30324368 GCF_015228065.2 Penaeus monodon
ATTATCAGTTTTGCAAATGGCTTGAGCAAATGGCTCTGAGTATTATTTTACTTGAATGACTTATCAAGGCTGATGGTTCTATAATTGATGCATTTTAATATATATCCTTTCTTTGATAGCGTAACCAT
>NC_051408.1:30325096-30325633 GCF_015228065.2 Penaeus monodon
TCATTTGTAAATTTATGTTTTTTCCTATATTTGTGTATACATACATGTGTTTGTATCCGGAACAGACGCATTGTTGATATGGAAACATATATGGAATAAAGGAAAACCGACAGACAATCAAACCGTGCAGACCTAAATGGAGGCAGGCAATCACCGCGACAAAAGCGAAACAGGTGATCCAACTAACAGGCAATCGGATCAGCCTGGTTCCATCGGCCGAACGCAGATGCAGGCGAACGCAGGTACAGACACAACAGACGGCAATCAGGACGGAATGGCGGCCGCTGTGGTTTTGTCGAGCGATTCCCTCGACCGGACGAATGAACGCCCACTGATGACTGCCTCCCTCCCTCCCTCCTTCCCTCCCCTTCCCTCCTTCCCTTCCCTCTTCCCCCTCCTCCCCTACCCCCCTACCCCTCCCCCTTGTTAGTGTTGCCGCCTGATCGAATTTTCCGGTTAAATGATCCGGCACAAAAATAAGCTTGGTTCGGCAGACGGCTTGGTGGGCGGTGGAGGGGGGGGGAGGCATAAGGTTCG
>NC_051408.1:30325702-30327673 GCF_015228065.2 Penaeus monodon
TAGGCGTGTGCATATTGGGGGGGTGGGTGCACTAATCGACTCATCGCTGCATCAGTAACCGGCCAATTTACGGGGATTTGTATAATTCGGTTAACTGGTTGTCGTTAGTCGTAGGCGGTGACAGTCAGGGGGATAGAACATCTGTTTAGTTACGAAGGAGGAAGTATAGTATTAGTGCGCGAAAAGGTGTTCGTTCTATTTTTACAACACCAATAAATATATAATGTTATCAGGTACAGTCGGTCAAAAATTAGATAGTGAAGATAACGAAGGATAATGATAGATAAGGAAGAAAAGAAATAAATCCATGAAAAGGAAACGATACAAATGAAATAAGACAATTAAGAGAATTATCAAATTAAGGACGCTTGTCAACGTTCGAACTCCGCTTGACGAAGTAGTCCCTCGACAACAGTCTATTCATCGCCGCTTCCCAATTATGTGATTTGATATTTTCTAATTTGAAAAAAAGGACAAATGAAGGGAATTGCTCCTCTATTGTTTACATTTGTTATGGTCTAGTTGTCCTTTGTAACTGATCATTATACAAGGAGATAATTTCTTGCGCGTAGAAAAGGGTTATGGCAGATGATAGCAGTCCTACGAGCTGTGAGATCATTAGGTCCATAATTACGTCAATAGCAAATGGAAAATGATCTCTATGTTCCGAATACAATTAGGAGCTAGAGCAGGCAACATCTTAATGATGGGAATCAATGATCAATGAGTAATTTACCATTGAACAATTGTGTTTATTGCGAATTGTTTTGACCTTAAGGGAGAAAACATATAATCACAAATAACGCTGCGGTAAGGTCACACGCCTTCTTATTCAGGGCTATTTTTATAATTTTTTCTACTTGTATTTCAATAGAAAGAAAAATCGAACGCTTACAATGGCAAACTGCGGTATTAACCATTTTTTTTATTAATCCCAGCATACACATACAAAAAAAAGACTAGCAAAATTATGAAACCGATATCAGTGAGCATTGTCCAACCTCCAAGAGCGAGATAAATATTTCCTAAACTGCTCCAGGAGTCGCTGAGGTAATTATGTGAACTCAAAGGATTTTTCGACGGGCTTCATTCCCCCTCCTTCAGAAGGTCACGTGATACATGATTGATCAAAGAATATGAGATTCGGCCTTAATCAATGATGTGTTGTTTGAACATACGTGATGATCGTGTGAATTCCTGTCAACGATAATGGCGTTTTTATTATAGCGTTTGTACACTAATTTCGCCTTTTATCCCGGCAAGATTTTCAGAACAGATACGAAGGAGGTTCGAGGAGAGAGAATGGCGATGGAGTAATGTATCTGTGCGGCAGTTCATTGCTTATAGATTTATGCATGTAAAACAGAATGCATGTATACAGTTAGATAAGTAGACATACAGATAGAGAGAACAGAAGATTGAAGAAGGGTGAGAGAAGAAAGGGAGACGAAGGGGAAATGGAGACAGAGAAACCCAGGCTGTTGGAAGCAAGGGAGAAGAGAGAGAAGGGGGGGGGATAAGCTTGGAAAACACAAGGAAAAGGAAAAGCCAGATAGAGCTGTGCGAAAAATGAATCTGAAAAAGGGAATAGAAATAGTAATGATAATGATGATAATGTTCTAAAGCATATACCATTTTGCTTTATAAAAAAAATAACAATTCTTTAATCCAAATGCCAGGTTGCATTTCTTATTAGCACGAGAAGAGTTTCTGAATCATGTGAAACAACTTTTTTCAGAGAAATAGTTTGCGTAATTATGAATATTCTTAAATGGCAAAGTAGATAGCATTTTGTATAATAGTTCATGTAAGTTGTCGCAGCATTTAACTTTTGTATAAAGAACTCTCCAAATTTTCTTCTTATGTTTCTAATATTCAAAGGAATTACTTGTGTCTTATCTTTTCAAAAAGAAATACAGTATACGATTCTGTTTGATTTCGGACAAGTGGTGATCGATTACTGGTGTCTTC
>NC_051408.1:30329711-30329865 GCF_015228065.2 Penaeus monodon
ACATTCTTTATCCCGCGTAATATGTCACATCATAATCAAATAACCGAAAAAAAAGTTTACGGGATTTGATATTAACAAGACAGCTCTGGGAAATCTACACCCCCCCCCTTTCAGTTTCAACCCCCCCCCCCTCCTAATCCTGGTAGCAAACCCT
>NC_051408.1:30330386-30330518 GCF_015228065.2 Penaeus monodon
TTCCCTGCAATGTTATGACATTTGATCGTATATTCTTGTGTCTAAAGCGTATCCTCTGTTCCCAGGCTTTTTTAATGGTATCACGTAAATCTGAATCCATTATAAGGTCAGGTTGGATGGAGAGTGAATAGA
>NC_051408.1:30330615-30331067 GCF_015228065.2 Penaeus monodon
CCATGAGAATCGGGGAGAAGATGGCTGAAGAATGGAAAGGGCGGCTTGAGAAGTGGAGATGTAGAAGGATAAGAAGAAATAAAAGATAAGTATAGGGTAAGGTTGAAAAAAAAATATATATATATTACTACCGACAAAAGTAAAAAATTAAGATGGTTTATGGGATAAGAACAATGGGCTAAACGTAGTAAAAACATGTATGACAGTACAAATCAAATGACAACAATGACAAGGCTTACTTATGACACAGGTAGATTGAAATATTAATTCCTACCAAATTTAACGATAACTGAATTCAAGAGACAGAATTAAGATTAAATTTTGAGAATAGGAAATAAACTATCAAATAAATTAATAGAGATCCGTTCGAAAAGATCTAAACTTTTATTCATATGTTTATTCATTTCATCATTTATTAATCTGTCTATACATTTTAATTTATCTGTTTGATA
>NC_051408.1:30331103-30331680 GCF_015228065.2 Penaeus monodon
ATAATACCTAAATGTGTTTAATGACAAGTACAATGCAAAATGCAAAGGAAAATGTGTAAATAAATCTTTCATTTTAAATTTTTCTTATTTCAAGTGTATCTCCTTTTAACTTGATTCTAATTAATCTCATTATTTCTCTTAACATTATTACGACAAATTACGCTTTAGATATTTCCATAACACATAGAATTGCTAGTCATTAAAAGTTGCAGATTGTTCACTAAATCCGCTGATATCAAGCTGACCAGTCATAATGCCAAATAATATTAAGAACTATTACCTAAAACATTTCAGAATAATCACTTTAACGGAATCATTATCGTAACTGCATTTTATTTTGTGGCATAAAAAAGCACTTTCCATAAGCCATGAAGATTTGCTAACGGTGTATGGTTACCATTCATGTGACTGTAGACCGATGGTGGCCGATTTTCAAAGCTTATGAAATTCATATATTATAATTGCGTTGTGTGAAAGGGAGAGGGAGGAAGTCAGTCAGCGGTGATCTATTTAGCTAGTTAGATTGCTATATATTTAGAGAGAAATAGACTCAGAGGGAAGGAGAAATGTGTACATG
>NC_051408.1:30331966-30332268 GCF_015228065.2 Penaeus monodon
GACTAAACCATAAATCAACGAAAATAAAAACAAAGAGAGAACAACGAACGTAAAACAAGACCCGCCGGAAACAGACAGTCCTAATTACTCCTTGGTAATATCCCCGCAGACGAATTACCGCGTCAATAATTAATCCTTATTACTTAATTGCTTCCTCTAGCAAAAGTAAGAAGATAATTGTTGCCACACATGAGCCTACCACCAGACGGGGCGACGCAAGCACACTCGCTCCCATTTTACGGCGTCACAATTACCATATCCGGCCGGAGGGTTTTGGCAACGATGATTGGCCGGATGTCGGG
>NC_051408.1:30332678-30332765 GCF_015228065.2 Penaeus monodon
ATGGCAAATAAACAACAAAGAAGCTTCAAGGGGAAAGATGGAAAGAGGGAGAGAAGAGAAAGAGGTTTGGGGGAGAAGAGGGAGATG
>NC_051408.1:30332911-30333262 GCF_015228065.2 Penaeus monodon
GAGTTTCCCAGATCACAGTTTTATGCAAATAACTCAAAATTCTTTACGAACCATCAAACAAGCCATTTTTATTAGCTCGTAGTTATCACAATCAGAGTCCAAGTTAAAGTTATTATATGACTTATAACAATATATCACTGAACAAAGGGAGCAGAGAAATTGATAGCCTATTGGCAGTGTTATAAGGTTGGTAGCCCTGTATTAAACTAACCTATCGACTCAGGATGTTTTAAATCTAGTTTAAATCTAATCACGTACCTAATTTATTAAACTATTTCTATCAACTTATGAAAATATCTGCGGCTCAAAATAAGCGTTTTAACAGAAAATACGCTTGGATTTGTTATTGTT
>NC_051408.1:30333405-30333700 GCF_015228065.2 Penaeus monodon
TTATTTTTACAAAGATATTGGTGTATTTCATCGCATTCTTAAGGCAGCAATAATTTTACCCATTCATCTATATTCTTCTATACATTTATATATTTGTATCTATATTACATTTTATATTACATATCTATATTACATTTGTATCTATACATTTATTCAATCATTTCTTTATGAAAAAATAGAAATCATGAAATGTGATTAATGTTTGATTGATGTTATGTGTAAAATGTTGTGATATTTGCTGCGAGAATAATTTTTCTCACTAATGATATAGATAATTACCAGGGCTTATTAAGCT
>NC_051408.1:30336012-30336249 GCF_015228065.2 Penaeus monodon
CTAGCAGCAGTGGGTGGGGTGGGGGGAGGGGAGAGAGGAGATCGCTCCCCTCGTCTCCCCTTTGCAAACGCCTGGCGCGATTAACAAGCAGATGAGCCAATTATCCAGGAGTTGTAACAAGCCGCTAAGTGGATAAGCTGGTTAGTGGTAATCAAGTGTTGATAGAGGCGACTGGCGCGTTGCGGAGGGCTGAGGGTTGGAAGGCACTCGGCTCTCGTCGATACTTATGAATAGCTA
>NC_051408.1:30337138-30337442 GCF_015228065.2 Penaeus monodon
AAGACCAGGGCCCCAGGAGCGAGGTTTTAGGTCCCAGGAAGCGAAGATGTTTATCAAAGGTGCACACGGGGAGATCCGGAACCAGCCTGTCATTTGGCGTTCTTAATGACCAGCTTTGCAACACTAGTCATACCTAATTAAACACCAATGAAGATTTATGCAAGCAATTTTATCATTAGGCTGTATGGGTTGACAGATCTATAAATTATCAACTCGGGACGATCGTTCTTGTCTTTATGATCGTTGGCTGTTCTGCGGTTCTGTTCTTAATTTATTCTTATCGGTCGTCTGTTTGTCTTCTACT
>NC_051408.1:30337764-30338282 GCF_015228065.2 Penaeus monodon
TCTCTCAAAAACGGTATTAATGTAAATTCTAAATCATTAGAAACGCATGGTAACTCGCACGGTTACCATCATAACCCTGACTATCATCATGGTCATTACTACCATCATTTCCAACACATCATACCTTCCAGTTTTATTTATTTGTTCTTTCTGTCACTGCTAGCAATATTGTTAAGTTGACATTACATTCATTACTGAAGCATTTATCATCACCCTTTTCCCGTGGTTATCATCATTACGACATTTTATATCATTATCAACCTCTTAATTAGCTTGATTCTGCTCGCTCCGTCACGCTCGCATAACTTGTTGAAAATCTAGATGGAATCCAACCAGGTAGTTACCATTAATACTGTCATTTCAGTTTAAGGAATTGTGTTTTGTTAAACACTATAATACTATCACGGTCGGTAGCATCATCAAAACTTTTATTATCACTGCTATCATTTATCATCACTTTATTGCATGTAACGTGAATTCTGTTGGATGATGATGGAAGTGATAATAAGAAAGGTGAC
>NC_051408.1:30338354-30338843 GCF_015228065.2 Penaeus monodon
CTAAGGGCATTACCAATTTTGCTGCTGAAAGAATCCTTAACGCCAACGTCATCACTAGTGTTATCATCTTCATAATTATTGCGTGCATGACGAATTTTGCTGGCGATAATAAAAGAAAATAAAAGGTAAACACTAATGCCTTCACTATCATCACTATCACCCTTATTGCGCGCATCACCAATTTTGATTAAACTCATGTCAATAAGATTGTAATAAGATTAAGCTTATGAATAACCCAGTCAGTGTAATCAAAATTGACCAAATTAGTTTTCACGCCGGAAATCACGAATCCTCAAATGAAACTCCGCGTCACACCTGCGCTGAGGTCTTAATTGCTCCGTTGGGGGGGGGGGGGGTAATTGAACCATATTATCGATCTTTTTGGTATAATTGTATCATTATCAAGAGAGCGGAAATACGTGGCTATTTTTTTTTTATGTAGGCCTATATATTTGACGTCTGTGTTTATTTCTTTATTTATTCACTATG
>NC_051408.1:30338876-30339326 GCF_015228065.2 Penaeus monodon
TCCCACGTTTTGTATTTAACTACTGCGCTAGTTAACTCTGAAAAAGGCAGAGAAAATATTTGTTACAATCAGATCATAAGATTAAATGAAATCTGTTTTTAAAACCAAATTTGATATTGACCTTACTAGTGTTAATTAGATTCTGCAATCTCTTTAATTATGTAGAATACAGCTGAATGTTAATGTAGAAAAAGTGAAAAGAGATACTGTAACCTTCGTCTGGATTAAAATGTGTATTATAATTCTGATATGGATGCGCCAGCAGCACGAGATGATTACAGATGCTTGCGCTAGAGAACCGTTCATTTGCATTTTACAACTTGATTTCATTTGTCACAATGAACCGTAGGATTTGGTTTCATTAATGATTTCATCATCTGGTTTATCACTGAATTCGATACCAGCTTTAAAGAGTTGCGCTATTTCCGCTATTGCAGTATATATCTATTG
>NC_051408.1:30339527-30340292 GCF_015228065.2 Penaeus monodon
CTGTGTCTGAGAGAGAGAGAAAAAGAGAGTTTTTTTTTTTCTATTCTGTTTACTGGTTTCCCTGCATTGCCTGTATTGGTGACAGTAGCATTGGACCATGAATAACTGAAGGATAATCTAGATAATGCATGTGTCATTCATTCAGACCAGCTTGGTCATTCTTAATCGAAGTATGAGTACTTCTACCGGTATGATATACAGTAAAATGATAATATAATAAAAATAAATCATTAAAAAAATCAAAGAAAAAAGAAAACGAAAAAAAAATCAAGAGATACATAGGTAAACGGAAAGAAATACCGACTTGTACATAGGTAGATAGATAGACGAATAGACAGACAAACAGAGAAACTCACAGAGGGAAATTTGTACAGAATATAAACAATATAAATAAATAAACAAAGGTATTATATATTTGAGTTTCCATATCCCGATGAATTCGATAATAGGTTAAAAGTCAGAGACTAAATTATGGGCATCTTAAGAAAGAATTTTATTGTTTTAGCTAATGCAAATATATTGCGATAATCTATACGTTATACCTCTATCAATAACTGTAATGGTTTTGAATTTTATGTTAGGGTCATATATGCTGTACGTTTTAGATTTATATCGCCATGAAGGAGTATTTAAATGCTTTCCTGAATATATCTAGTTTTGCAATTTCACTGAAAATCGAGAAGTTAATACTACCTGCGCAGAACAAATATGAATATGTTAAGGCAGAAATGAGTTATGAAACCACGCACATGGATATTTCTTCTT
>NC_051408.1:30344458-30344677 GCF_015228065.2 Penaeus monodon
CTCGAACACCCACGTTGCTAAAAGAGATTTCATCCATCAATCCTACGTGCATTTATGGTCAGTTTCCTCGATTGCAGGACTTCCCCATGTTTGTTCTCGCCTCTCCCCTACTCTGGGTCTGACCGCCTCACTCCCCTCTTCTTCATTCCTATTTCATCTCTATTTACGCCTTTGCCGTTGATCGGTGTCAACTTTCCTTTTTCGATTTTCATGGTTCAG
>NC_051408.1:30345167-30345572 GCF_015228065.2 Penaeus monodon
TACCTCAAGGTGGAATTCCGTTTCATGAGTAACAAGTGCTGCTTCCTTTTACTCAGAAATGAAAAGAAATGTGCATTTTAACGTCAGACTGAGTTTGAAAAAAAGACTTTGGAGATTAAGTAGAAATTTTAGAATGAAAAATAAATATATCATATTGATAACACAAGTCCATCGATGCTAAAAGGCTGAAGAAATTACAGTCTGGTAAATAAACATACATTATTTCCATTTAATATCGACTTCCTTCATTAAAGCAAACAGTTAAAATTCAATACATCGACTTACAGACTTACAAATGGTTATCCAAATATCCATGCATGCGGAAAGTCCCCGTGTTAAACTTTTGCTAAATGAATAAAAATGATTGCAACACGCTCTCGCATCCTGCCTTTTAGCATTTAACAT
>NC_051408.1:30345670-30345950 GCF_015228065.2 Penaeus monodon
TTATTCACATAAAACATCTATCACTTTTTTGGGGGGAGAAAATATTATCTAAACTGCTCCACTTTGTGTATCCTCTCTCTGCCATTCATTTTTTTTTTAATCTTTTACCTCTCATGGCCATGGATGACACAACAGTCATGTACAAAAATAGCAAATCACATGTATTTACCCGCTGGCCTACCACACGTGCATGTGACTGCATTTGCGTGTGTGTGTGTAAAGCATATTGGCCTCCGAGTCTATCATAGCCATGAGTTATTTCATAGCTCAACGCTCACTT
>NC_051408.1:30346312-30346641 GCF_015228065.2 Penaeus monodon
ATATACCCAGAGACCAGAGACAGAAAAAAACACGAATAAGCACTTATACCCCACCAAACAGTCCTTAAGAGATTCAAAACTAGAGCACTGGTTAAGTCGAATTGTTTCGGAAGTGGGAATCTGAGAGGAAGTGGCATCCAAGGGCGGTAATGCATTTCAGGGGGAGGATAATAAAAGCCTATGAGGTGAGTCCCTTCTATAGGGGAGTTCCTGCCCATTGACGCCGAGGCAAAAGCTCACTGTTGTGCTGATGGTGCCTCGTGTAATGATGATGGGGGTGTTTGCTGAGTGTGGTTTGGGGCCGGAGGTTGTGTGGTGGTGTTTCGCTG
>NC_051408.1:30346702-30346885 GCF_015228065.2 Penaeus monodon
AATGTTGCATTTCTTTTTTTTTTCGATGGCTCTCAGTGTGTTCTTTGATGCATGTTATACTTATGGACATAAAATGAATGGTGGTTAAATGTTGTATGTCTGTAAAGACTAGCGTTGTATGGTATAGTGTTATAGGAGGATATAATGCACAACACTGTGAGAATGAAGACTTTGTTCAGAGGC
>NC_051408.1:30347886-30348888 GCF_015228065.2 Penaeus monodon
ATCCGCCATTACTACCCGCCTTCCACCTCATTTGCTTTTGCTTCAATATCTTTCCAAACATCTCCGGTCCATTTTCCGTCCTTGGTTTCTCCGTCCATTCCTTCTCCTCTTTACCCACATTTCCCCTTTACTTCCTCCTTCCAGTTCCCCTTTCTTGCTTTTCCCCTCTAATTCCCCTCTCCGCTCGCTTCAAACACCATAAAACCACTGTCTACCTTCAGTCCAGAAAATGACCATCGAGGAAAGGGGAGACAGGAGGAAGTGAGGAGATAAAAGGGGAGGAAAGGAGAGGGAGAAAGAGAAAGGGATGAGGGGAGACGAGGATAAAGGGAAGGGGAAGGGATAAGGGAAGAGAAGGAGGGGAAAGGAGAGGGAAGGGAAGGGATGAGGGGAGAGGAAAAGGTAAGAGAAGGGCTAAGGGAGAATAAGGGGAGGGAGGGTACGGAAGGAGGGAGAGGAGACAGGATGACAAGAAGAGAGATGTGAGGAATGGGAGAGAAGGAAAGAGAGGAAGGAGAGGTATGAGATAAAAAGAGAGGATGGGGAAGGAATAGGGAGAGGAGGGAGGAGAGGGAATAAGAGAGAAAAAGAAGAGGGGAAAGGGAGCAAAGAGAGGAGAGGGGGAAGGGGAATAAAGATGAGATAAGGAGAGAGGGGAAGGAAAGGGAGGAGGAGGAGGGGAAGAAAGGAGAGAGAGGTGGGCGAGGGGAAAGAGGATGTGAAATAAGAAAAAGAAAAAGGGGAAATCGAAAGGTGGTGGGGGGGTGGGGGGTGAAGAAATAGGAGGTGGAAAGAGAAAGAGAAAGAGTGAGCGGAGAGAAGAAGGAGAGAGGGGGGAAAATAATCATAAGATAAAGAACGGAAAAAGAAAAGAGAGGAAATACCCGAAGAAAGGGGAGAAGGAAGACAAAAAGGGAAGAAAAAAAAAACAAGAGAGGAAGAGAAAAGAGAGATAGAGAAAGAAAGAAAGAAAAATAAAATAAAACAGGAAAGACTGAACGG
>NC_051408.1:30348960-30349188 GCF_015228065.2 Penaeus monodon
AAAGGGAACAGAATCCAGAATATAATCATTCCGTTCCTTGGTCATTTACATATCTAACTCTCTAAAAGCTTTGTTAGTGTCCGAGGCAAAGGGTAAGCTACGGCCGATTTATGGGGAGGGAGAACGCCCCTTCACTTCCAGACGAAGGGCGTGCCGATGTCCCTCTGGCCATGTCCTTCGTCCCTCCCTTCAGCAATGATCACTCGGAGCCTTGGGAGAAAAATCTGT
>NC_051408.1:30349643-30349715 GCF_015228065.2 Penaeus monodon
TAATTGCCCTGTCATTGTCACTGACATTTGTTATTGGTCTGTATAACTGCGTGTTTGTTAAAATTATATCCA
>NC_051408.1:30350128-30350418 GCF_015228065.2 Penaeus monodon
ACGAAACCGTTGCAACACAGAACATAGCCGTCTGTGGCATAACCCAAACAGGATACAAATTTCCCGTTTTTCGCCTGAAATCTGCCATCAGCGAGTTCTAAACCCAGCCGATCGTGTCAATCAGTCTGGTAAGCCATCATTCTGGCATTTCTAAAACACTACTCTTCAAACGTTAATATTTACGTGCACAAAAATCGCCCAAGTCCAATAAACCTTTTTGCAAGATACGAGGAAAAATAATCAGATATTACAGATCGCCTCTGCAATTGCCCGCGTATGTAATTTCATTT
>NC_051408.1:30350775-30351088 GCF_015228065.2 Penaeus monodon
GTTTTCACGAAATAGCAAAATGACATTCCCCCTGCCCCCCCTGCCCTCCCGGCCCCCCCCCCTGCCCCCAGCCTGAAGTTTTTTTGCCTGGCGGAACCCGTCGATAGAGAGAGAGAGCAGTGGCGGGTTTCTGAGTCCCGACCATTCGCCCCGACCGCCGAGGGAGGGCCGAGCAAACCAACAGGGCTAACAACCTCTAATGGATACGATCGGAAACAATTAATTCTCTGTGATTGAATTAGGTCCGACATAGCCATTGGGGACTTTGCTAGCTAGCCAATCACAGGCGGGCTTTTCGTGTGACGAGAGTTGA
>NC_051408.1:30351392-30351869 GCF_015228065.2 Penaeus monodon
TTCCGAGAAAGAAGAGAGGAGGCGGAGGACGGAGGTAAAAAGGGGAGGAAAGGGAAAGTTCTAGATAAAAAAAAATGGAATTATATCATTCTATGAAGAAAAAAAAACGTAATAGACTTTCATGATGCAATTAACATTTAACTTATAAAGAAACCAGATACAAAAAAAAGGACAAAAAAAAAATATTCTGAGGCCCCGTTTCGATAAACATAAAAACACCAAAAAAAGATAAACAAAATAAATAAATAAACTATAAATAGATAAAAAAGAACTATAGATATAAAAAAGAGAAAAGCTTTCCCTGGGTCACTTCCGCTCATTCATCAAGCAACATTTTATCTGCAGAGGGGGACGTGATTCTCTCCTGCAGCGGGTGTCTGCTATTCCCGTTGGTGCGTTTCCTGCCTCCGCCGTCAAAGTCCATCTGTGCTGAATAACCAGGAAAACGAGAGAGTTTGGGCCTAAAAAGCTGCCAGC
>NC_051408.1:30352412-30352507 GCF_015228065.2 Penaeus monodon
CGCACAAACGCTCACTTATTCACTATAAATGCCGATTGCAATGGATATTCCTAAAAGGAGATTTATACTTTAAAATGTGATTATAACCGATGAAT
>NC_051408.1:30353147-30353380 GCF_015228065.2 Penaeus monodon
ATCTCTCGTAGTTCAATAATTAAGTAAAGAAGAACAGCCACAGAGGAAAGGAAGTTTGCAACTGTTATCGAGTGACATGCAACCGTTGATTCAGGTGAAGCAACTCACACGAATAGTTGGGAGGTAATTTCAGTGATGAACAACAAAATTCTTCATCTATTTACTTCAGTAATGTTTATTTACTTTAGTACTGTTTCTCAAAAAAAAAGTTCAGAAAAAGAAAGTTAATAATT
>NC_051408.1:30357293-30357664 GCF_015228065.2 Penaeus monodon
TTTCTGATTCATTGACACCTTGAAATAAGAGCGAGAAAAAAAACACGCACTGATACTCATCCTCATGCATATTAGACTTGCAAATGCCATCTCTCAACACAGATCCTTTTCATGTTCACAAACAGTTTCTCGTGTTTACAAATTTGCAGCAAGCGAGTATATCATCTCCTTCTTAACTGTGGTGAGGGTAGTAATTCATATTGTTATTCACCTGGTTATTCACACAATAATGCTGTCTGTTATATGCTATACACTCGTGCAATGAAAAATCCCGTTTACTTGCCCATAAAAGTGTATTGCATTGAATAGAGGTTTAAACGTGTTCACTTCTAAACGGCACACATATCTTTAAGAAGAGAAAATTTGATATA
>NC_051408.1:30358632-30358924 GCF_015228065.2 Penaeus monodon
CGACCTTCCCTTCGCTTTCTCCTTTGTTCTGTTCCTCAGTTTTTGTAGCTATAGTTTTTACTGTATTACCTACGATCTTCTATATTCCTCATCATCCTTTATCTACTACCCACTCTTTTTCCCTCTCTTTTTTTCTTCTTTTCATTCCATTTTTGGATGGCCATGGAAACAGACTCTGCTGCCTGTGCTTCAAAGAGAGCGACGGCGTTCGTTCCAGAATGACCCCTTTCTCTCGTAGTGAAAGGCCACGCAATGTTACGACCGAAACGACTCACGGTGGGGGTCAAGGGGC
>NC_051408.1:30359062-30359290 GCF_015228065.2 Penaeus monodon
GCAGAGGGTCGTAGTTGAAAGGTTGGGGAATTGGATGGGGTAAAGTGTTTGGGAAGACGGGTGATGGGAAGTTGAAAAGGGTATTTTGGCAGAACGTTTGGAAGGAAAAACGTTCGAAATATTTGGAAAGGGTGGTTGAAGAAACATTTCGAAGAGGAACCTTTGATTTTTTTGAAGAGAAACGTTTGTAAGAAGCAGTAAAGGAAACGTTTGTAAGAAGTAAAAAGA
>NC_051408.1:30359312-30359719 GCF_015228065.2 Penaeus monodon
AAAAGAACGTTTGGAAGCACTATGAAGAAATAACAAGAGAAATATTTGAGAAAGGTAGTACGGAGTGTTGGAAGAAGTAGGGAATAACAGAAATGTTTAGAAAAGATAATGAAAGAATAGTACGGAAACAGTGGTGAGAGAAACGTTTGGAAAAATTTGCATGATAAACGTTTGGAAAGGGTGGTAGAAGAATCGTTTTAAGAAATAGGAGTAGAAACGTTTGGAAAAAAAGTAGCATGAAAAACGTTTGAAAAAAGGTGGTTAAAGAAACGTTAGGATAATTAGGAAAAGAAACGTTTGCAAAGAGTGGTAGGCTGAGGGGCGTTGCTATTGAAAGGCTGGGGATGGAATGGGGAGGTAAATTTTAAAGAAGAGAGGGATAAGTAGTGAAAGTGGTTTCTTAAAAT
>NC_051408.1:30359965-30360111 GCF_015228065.2 Penaeus monodon
CAAACAATTTTCCCAGACTTTAAAAGTGAAATTCTTCAACTGATGACTTTTGCTTTCATATACACTGCAGTATTCTTTGTTAAAACTTTTGAATTCCATTAAGGTTTACTATTTGTCGAAAACAGAGTGGGAAGTTTTGATGCATT
>NC_051408.1:30360218-30360827 GCF_015228065.2 Penaeus monodon
TGACAGTGTGTTGTGAGAGTTCTACAGAAGTGATTCATTCGCCCGTGATATATGCATATTTGCCATACTGTTTTTTAACTGTTATATAACCAATTCGTAAAAAAATAAATATTAGTAGTGCTTGATTTATTTTGTAACTTGATCCTTCTTACGCTCAAATATAAACACACAAGCGGAAACACATCCACACAAATAGACAAATATCCGCACACAAAACCCCCTACGGAGAATCACCACCATCATTCATTTCTCTTAGAGTTATTCCCTCTTTCCTACTTTCCCTATTTATCCTTACCTATCTCTCCAATACCCGCCATTCTTTCCGTCTTTGCAACCACCCTTGCGTTCTGTCACGTCAGCCAACTATACCCTACCGCTTGCCTACTGAACACTACGGGTCATAACTTTACCTTTAACATATGCATAAGCTCAGTCAGGAAACAAATGTCGTTGTTTACACTCAGATTCCGTAATTACAATGTGGTACTTGAGTTCGCAAACAGGGGACGGCCGAAGAATGGACTACGTAAGTGGGGGTTTAGACTCGTGTTGACATAGCTTGCACGATCAATGCCTTCTCGCTTACAAAGGTAACTTGCAACATGGAGA
>NC_051408.1:30361126-30361337 GCF_015228065.2 Penaeus monodon
TCCAATAAATACACTGTATCATAGCCTATTCCGTCCTCATTTTCTTCCCTCAGTCGACCCCCTCTTCCGTCACATAATTTCCTTCATTATTATTCTCTATGATCAATGGAGTCAAAATGTTTGGAAATTAATATTCAAAAAATATATCGAACTGTAGTCGGAACTAACGCCTGCAATTGCATATGAATCCAGCAAATATTTAGTCATCAAG
>NC_051408.1:30361377-30361650 GCF_015228065.2 Penaeus monodon
CTTTTTTTATTCTCCCCCTCCCCCCTTTCCTTCCATCACCATGGCTAATAAACAAAACTGTTCAATAAGTCGCACACACTCCCTAACCGAATGCTTGCGAGTCACGTAATCTTCAGCTTAAGCTCTTTGTCTCTTTCTTTCAAGAGTCAACATCGTAACGATAAACCGAAGCCTTTGAATATTCATGGATTCCAAAGCGGCCACAGGGGGGAGAGGAGGAAGGAAGGAAACAGCGGGAGCGACCTGCCCGTTGGCGTGACGGCCTTCAGGTGT
>NC_051408.1:30362918-30363255 GCF_015228065.2 Penaeus monodon
TCCTTCTCCACTCGATTTCCCACTGTCAAAAATACCAATTTGGACATTTCTCCGAAAGATACTGAGCACGCAGCTAACTAACAAGTAATCCTCGACCCCTTAATCCGTGGCCGAGATTATCTATTTGTATTTATGCGCCATGGACACTGGTTGCCTAAAGATTAAACCATATTTTATTACTGAAGCTCATGTGAAATCCTCTCCTTTCTGATGCTGACATTCGTCATTTCAATATTCTATTCATATCGTCATTCCATTTTCAGATCAACGAGGAGGTTCTTGGCTTCTTAAGATCGAAATGTTTTCAGTTGGTCGGTATTTCAATTATTTAGGTCTG
>NC_051408.1:30363440-30363651 GCF_015228065.2 Penaeus monodon
CAACTCTTTTGAAAATCATCTCCGTGACGTCACGAGCACCCACTCTGAAAGTCGAAGATCCTCTCGCTAACTTTCTAAGTCAAAGTTTCCATGGATTTCCGCTTCCAGTCGCTTGCCTCGCGCCTGCCCCGAACCGAGACTGACGGCCCCAGTGATGCACGGGTAAGAGAGGCTTATATATATATAACGGAAGTCGAATGGCCGTTTGGGG
>NC_051408.1:30363958-30365135 GCF_015228065.2 Penaeus monodon
AAAGAAAAAAAATACACACACACCTTCGGTGCTGTGCCCCCAATGACCCTGTGGTGAGGTTTGCAATGTGAGCAGTGACCCATCAGAACAAGCAAGTAGCACAGCAGGCGAAAGCAGTGTAGACAGTGAAACAAACGATCAAATTTGCAATTTTGGCAATCTTACAATTCTTCTGAACACGATATTGAGCTTCATAGCGATCAAAAAGTTGTGGGCTTGGATGTTACTCTGTGAAAAACTCAAAAAGCATTCACACTCCGAGGACATCGCGAAAGCGCATAATATCGTAATTGAACTGTCCGATGCAACATGACTCAGGCTCACAACTCGTGACACGAGAAGATCCCATCCGTCACAAAGCGAGGAATCTCACCAAAACGAAACAAAACGAAACGTGAGGTAACTCAAACACACACAGTGCCAGCCGATGGTTGTCTTGCAAAGTGTGCTGGTAATCTGCGGGGTATATTTCCCACCTAGGGCACCTACCGAAGATACCCTCAGAGAGCACATTATATATATTTTTTTCCTCTAAGCAAAGTTCGTAAATCCTTTCTTTGTAATAATAGGCGTCCTTAACACTTTTTCCTGATTATGAAATCACTTCTGCCTTTAATTTTAAGTATGTTATGACTTTCCCCACGCGTGGGAAAAATACCTAGGACAAAATCATAACAAATATAAAACTTCCCTTCCCCCTTTGGGAAATAGTGATCATCTGTCGCTGCTCTGGGTACCAAAGAAGTACCAGGCACCTTGCAATCAAAGCGAACAAAACCCATGCGCAGATTTCCTGATTCAAAAATTCGCGTGTTCGGATCAGGGATTACACGCCGACGTTCCCAACGCCCCCGATCCGAATGCTAAAGGTCAATTATTCTATAAATCAGTTTGGAATCAAGTTGATATCTGCTTCCCCTTAAAAAGAACATCCTCTCGCCATCAGGATAAGCCATGGGTCACCAACAGGATCAAAGACCTTCTCCTAGCAAGACAAAAAGCCCACAAAACAAAAAACACTTGATGCAACAAAGTACTTAGCAAAAAGAGTAAGACAGGGATTAAATCGGCTAAAAAAATTATCATAAAAAAATAATTGATAAAATCAGAGAAGCAAACCCCAAATCATGGTATAGCCACATTAGAAACATAATTGGTGACAAAAGAACTGACAGAT
>NC_051408.1:30365244-30365650 GCF_015228065.2 Penaeus monodon
GCCAGCTTACTTGCCCTTGCGCATCTCCAAACAATCGTAAGCGAATACGAAGCGTATCAGCATTTGAAAGGAATAGCAAAAAGTAAATCTGGCCCGGATGACATCCCGCCAAGATTACCGTGAGAAATCGCTCCCGAGCTCGCCACCCTCTAAGCGACATCTTTAATAGCTCCATCACTGAGGTCGTGGTACCTGACCTATGGAAGCGTGCTTGTCGCAGTTTCAGTTCCCAAAATAAATTCTCTTGACCTTAGGCTTATATCGCTAACCCCTATCCCATGCAAAATACTCGAGGGAATAATTGCTAAGGAAATGTGGAAGGCATTTATCCCTAAATTAGGTCATGGTCAGTTCGGAAACATTAAAGGAAATTCTGCTGTCCACTTGCTTGACATTATCAATTAAA
>NC_051408.1:30365712-30365836 GCF_015228065.2 Penaeus monodon
TTCGACCTCATCTATCACACCACCTTAATTAAGAAAATTATTTCCCTGGGATTTCACAAGGGCTGAGTGAAATGGATCTCTTCCTTCATCAACCTCCGCTCCCAGAGGACTCGTGCAAATAGCC
>NC_051408.1:30365949-30366428 GCF_015228065.2 Penaeus monodon
ATCATGTAACAAAACACCCCCAACCAAGTACCAGAATTGGCATTGCCAAAAAAAATGCGAGTCCACGCTAAGCAGTGCACAGAAATAAAATTCTAATCCAATAAATTAACAGACTGTGATAGTGCACTGAAACTTGGTAACGAGCTCTTAACACGCGCCTCTGAGGTGAATCTGTTACGAGTAATGACTTAAAGTGGTTCGGCAATACAAAAAAATGGTCTGAAGGTGTGAAAAAAGTTTTTCTTTCTTTCTTTCTTTTTGCTATAAAAATGATATTCCTTCGATGCATCCCAAGATGACCTATTCCGCATATGGACGACTTTCATTCGACCAATTTATGAATATGCAGCACCACTCTGATACCTAAATGCCCCTTTCTAAAGTAATAATTTAACATTTGTAACTTTAACTTTATTATTGTGTGTGTATGTTTGTGTGTATATATATAATGATAAATAGTTAAATAAATTAATAAATAA
>NC_051408.1:30366726-30367591 GCF_015228065.2 Penaeus monodon
CGCCACTAATCCCGGGACTGCAAGCGAAGCATAATATACAGACATGCAGAGGCACACTGTATAATCAGAAATATTATCCTTTTGTGTAAGTTCAATTTTTAAATGACGTGAAAATGAACTCTGCGGCTGTGACCTTCATGCTTGTAATTCCGTGACCGATTTTTGATGAGTTCAAATGTCATCGCCATCATCATATATCAGAAAATAATTGGATACCTATAATTCTGTTAGCATTAAGAAATCGTTACTCACGACTGGTACCTTCGAAAACTATAACTGAAAGATGGAAAAAGGATAATAGAGATAAGAATTCGGAAATGAACCCGTGAATTAACAATACTCATTCATTATTCGGGAAGTAGTGTTGTGGATCGGAACGAAGTATTGGAAATATGAGAAATTGATTTATAAAAGAAAAGAAAAAAAAATGCAAAAAATTAGCTTTTGGATTCCTTCTCTATTTTTCTTCTTCTTGTTTATCTTAATTTCATTTTCTAATTTTGTTTGATTATTAATCTTCAACAGCACGCTTTTCAAATTCAGTCAACAAGGGGATCTGATCCAGAGTGACTAACATGATACAATCGGTTCACTTGTCATGCAGGCGCCTTCGACAAAAATTGACTCCACTCTAGTCATTAAAAAAAAGTAAACAATAATCAGATATTGCTTCGTTGAGTGATATTGCTCGTCCTGTTTACATAACGTGTGTTGACTTGTTTACTTATTCATCTGGGAATCGCAGTTTGTCTCTATCACCATGTTTGCGGAATATACGAAAATTCGCTCGTGTGATTAATGCTTCTGAATGGCTTTGATCCGTTGTTTGGCGAGTATTACAAGGAGGGAAAGTTTTATTGTGCGA
>NC_051408.1:30367941-30369072 GCF_015228065.2 Penaeus monodon
GATAGCGACACGGTCTCGATCAACCATAACCGGCATGAAACGGTACACTAACGTCACTTGGTAAGCTGAAGCGGCCACACCTCATTAGGCAGATAATGAGCCTGCGGAAACAGTCTCTCCTCAACCAGTCGACACATAAGACTGCCTTGTCACACTCTTCTGGCGGCGATTAACCCATATTTTAATGAGAGGAGAGATATCTGATCAGCTTGTGGAAAGGAAATCGTAGAGTAGAGTATATTTATTGCGGTTTTTCTGTTTTATTTTCTAACTGTATTCGATGATTGATATTTGGTCACCCTGTGTAAGATATATTATATTGGAATATTTATTTCGTTTTTTGGTTGTGGGATATGTTTGTTTTTGTTTCTATTCCTTTTTCTATTAAACGTCTTTCCTTGTTTTTTTGTATATATTTTTTATTCTTTCTTTGCTCTTTGTAGGATATTTGTTCATTCATTCTTTTCTTTTCTGGTAAATCATAGACATACAATTCATTACCAATAATATTTTCGTATTAAATTAATATCATTAGTATAAGTGTCATTTAAAGAAGTCTGAATAACACGCCAAGGTATTTTATTAAGAGGCACTTCCATTGTTATTACATTTCGTTCCTTTGTCAATAAATTCACGTTATATCATACATTATCAATAACTTCAATTCGTTAAAAAAGTAACTTCATGGTGAAACAAACCCGAATTTTTTCAACATAAGTCATAAACAAAACCTCAATTTCGAAAAATCTAGAGAAAAATCAATGCCAGTTCAGAGAGACGATCCGACTCGTTTTCTAATAGAGAGTACATACAAAAAAAAACCCCGCAATTTTGTGGGACTAAAGTAAAAGTGCGTCGTCCTCAAATCAAATCTTAAGAGATTGCCACAAATATTACGGAGTGAAGTGTCCAGCCATCATTCCGGGGAGATCTAATTAATACTGATTTTCCGAAGTTGTGTTTGTTGCTATTGTTTGGAAAGTGGACGTGTGTATTGAATATTTTATTTGTTATAGTTCATTTCGATTTTTGTATTTTGTTCCGCCGCTGTAATCATCTTATCTGATTATTATGCAAATGGAATTTAGACAGTTACATGCAGACAAACTGATTTTCCTTAACCTGCAATGC
>NC_051408.1:30370008-30370475 GCF_015228065.2 Penaeus monodon
CTCCCCCCCCCTTCCCGACCCCTTACCCTTCCCCCCCTTCCCGACCTCTTCCCGATCCATTCCCCTTCCCCCTCCCCTTCCCGACCTCTTCCCCCTTCTCCCCCTCTTCCCGACCCCTTCCCCTTCCCCCCCTTCCCCCCCTCTTCCCGACCTCTTCCCTTTTCTCCTCCCCTTCCCCTCCCTTCCCGACCCCTTCCCCTTTCCCCCACCAGACCCCTCGAAGAGCCTATATATATACTCTCTATACCCTGTAGTTCCCTGGACCAATTCAAACTTTTGTCAATATTCCCCGAAACTTGGGCCAAGTACCATGGGAGACGGGGGGGGGGGGGAGGACTCATCCCTCTGGCCTTAACTTTAGACAAACAAGTTCACAGGCTTTTGATCTCACGCTGAGTGTTCTGTTAGGCCATCGTTGGAAACCATTCTTGGTCTTGGGTTACACTTAAAGGCCAAGTTTAGCACGT
>NC_051408.1:30371262-30371378 GCF_015228065.2 Penaeus monodon
TAACCCATAGGGACGATAATTTCAATTTTTTTCTTTTTAGATTCTAAAAAAACCCCCGGGAAAAATAAAAGTTTTAAAAAACCACCCCCCCCCCTTTTTCATTTTATTTTCCCTCC
>NC_051408.1:30371400-30371528 GCF_015228065.2 Penaeus monodon
TTTTGCAAGGTTAAAAAATCCCAAGGGAAAGGGGAAATTGATTCTTTTTTAAAAAAAGGACAAAAAATTTTTCCAAAAGGGGGAAAAAAAAAAAAAATGTATAAAAGAAAATTTTCCCTTTCGAAATG
>NC_051408.1:30371587-30371836 GCF_015228065.2 Penaeus monodon
CCTTTTGAAAACGAAGCCCCCCCAAAGGGGGAAAGAAATTGGGCAAAAGGGGATTCACCCAAAACCAAATGAAAACCCCAAAAGAATTTATTGGGGCTCCCGAAAAAATCAAGGGGCAAAAAATAAAAGTCAAACGGGGAAAGGCCCCCCAATTCGGCAGGGCCCTCAGGGGCCCCCAGTTTTAATCCCAGCCCCCATGAATTTAACCACTTGGGGGCGTCCGTAAACAATAAAAGGGCTTGTTTTTTT
>NC_051408.1:30371873-30371967 GCF_015228065.2 Penaeus monodon
TTTCCCCTCCCTTTTGGTTTGCCTTGCTTGGACTGTCGATTTTGATTTTTTTTTTCGCTGTTTTTCTTCTCCTTCTTCTTTCTCTCTTTTTTTC
>NC_051408.1:30372007-30372487 GCF_015228065.2 Penaeus monodon
TCTTTTTCTTCTCTTCTTTCTTTTTCCCCTTTCTTCTCTTTTTTTCTTTCCTTTCTCTTCGCTCGTTCCTCCCCTTCTCTCCTCACTCGCCTCCTTTTCTTTCTCCCTTTTTTCCCTTTCCTTTTTTTTCTTCTCTTCCCCTTTTTGCTGTTGTGGTTCTGCCGAAAGGTGTTAATGCATTTTAGGTTTAAAAAATAAAAAACCCCGGGGTTAAAAACAAATCCCCGGAATTATTATGAAAGAAATTTTCTTTAGGACCCAAGATTAGTCGATTTAATTACCAAGTGGGGTAGTAATGGATTTAAGGGAATCCGGTTTTCAAGGAATTATAAGCAATTTTGAATGCGGAAAAATACAAAGGGGAAAACTTTTGGTAGATTAGGTCCGATTCAAAATTATAAAAAAAAAATTTTTTAAAAATCAAAAATTTAAAATTTATAATTAATTTAATTATAATATTTTTTTATAAAATAATATTAA
>NC_051408.1:30372565-30373073 GCF_015228065.2 Penaeus monodon
ATTATAACATTTGTTAATATTAATATATTTATATATAAAATATATATTATATAAAATTGGGTTTTTTTTTTTTTTTATATATATATATTTTAAAAAATAATATATATATATTATTTTTTTTTTTAAAATATGGAACATTAATAAAATTTTCCCTTTAAAAATTTAATAATTAAAAAATTAATAGGTGGGGAATATATATTTAAAAAATAATTTAACAAATTTAATAAATTTATTAATAATAATTATAAAATATATATATTTTATTATATAAAAATAATAAACAAAAAAAATTTTAAAAATATAATATTATAATAGAATATTTTAATATATAAGATAAAATTTTAATATATATTAAAATAAAAAAATTATATATATAAAAATAAAAATAATATAATATATATTTATATATCAATAATATAATATATATATATTTTAAAAATTTTAATATATTATTATAAAAGATAATTATATAATATATATATATATATTTTTTAAATATATTAATATT
>NC_051408.1:30374067-30374481 GCF_015228065.2 Penaeus monodon
ACTTGGGGGGGTGATGGTTGAAAAAAATCACAAAAAAGTGTTTTATACGAAAATTGCAGTTTTTTATTTACTCACTCGATCATCTATTAGTAGTAATCAAAAGGAGCATTAAGATGAATTCGATTTCTTGCCGCCTTTTGCTTTTGTTCGCAAGGAGAGGGGGTAGCAAAAACGAGATCGGGACAAAAATTTTCATGAAGTTTTTTTTGGAAAGACCTTGGGATTTGGACAGGAAAACATGCAGCCATAGACAGACACAATGACGTATATATGCATATACATGTATGTATGTAGAGTTAGTATTAAAAATGTATGTATGAACAAATAAATAAGTAATATACAATCTGATTTTATCTATCTAATCTATATATTAAACATCACCCCTCTTTCTAAACATACAATATAGGCATGGGT
>NC_051408.1:30374974-30375120 GCF_015228065.2 Penaeus monodon
TTCTAGTGAAGTGTTTATCTTCTCTCGCTGTCTATTCATTTATTTCCGTGCAGTTGATTTTTTATTTGCAACTCAATTGGAGGTGAGAATGTTGAATTAAAAAATGAGAGAAATTGAAATAATGAATAGACTGCTTAATGATGTCT
>NC_051408.1:30376491-30376673 GCF_015228065.2 Penaeus monodon
AATTTTTTCTCAAAGCATATACGTCGTGTGAGAACAGTCAACAAACTAAATTGGTATCGACCCTCTAAAATTTCTCTAGACAAACATCCCAAGAGTATATCACAATGGTGCAAATTCAGAGGTAAACCCAGCGAGTGAAACTGTGTGATTTACCCGTTATCAGAATCCTCAAGACATATCGA
>NC_051408.1:30376705-30376994 GCF_015228065.2 Penaeus monodon
CCAGCGAAAAAAAACAAACACATCCTAAGAAATTGGAAAGGAATACCTTTTGAAAACCGAAGGAAGACGAAGGATTTGAAATAAGAATGAGTAAGACGTTTACTGCCATTGATCCCGGATCGGTGCTGTGTCAAGCCCGTTGTACAAAGCGGACACATCAAAGTTTTCAATGATGCTTCACGTTCCATTAGGTCTGGGGTATTTTTCGCTCAATTAATCTTATACAAAATCACCATTCTCGACGGGGGCGGAAGGTGCACTTCCTGATCCAGACTCTACGCTAACTATC
>NC_051408.1:30378641-30378947 GCF_015228065.2 Penaeus monodon
ATTGCATGAATAATTTTCTTGCAAATATTTTTGACTCCCATTACATCTCTTGCAAAGGAAAATCCGATTTGTTTTCTAAGCTTACAAAAGCCATGCATTTTGATAAAGGTTTTTCGAGAAGTATGTATGAATCCGTGACTTTTTTCGAAATATTAGAATTACTCTTACTCTGGATATTTATATTTTCCTAAATATTAACGCAAAAAAAAAATCATTTATCGATATTGTAGTATATGTTGTTTTTTTTCGTTATAGCATCATAGATTGTACCTGTTGTGAAAAGAATATAATAATATGATTATTGTT
>NC_051408.1:30380562-30381077 GCF_015228065.2 Penaeus monodon
TCGAATCCAGTTCTTTTGACTACTTGCGCTTTAACTGTGTGCGCGCACGTGTTGACAGAGCGTGTGCGTGAGAGTGGTCCCGGGAGTACATCGCCCACCCAGTCATATATTAATCATCACAATCATCAATCACACAGGAAGGTAAAAATGTTAAGTCATCCATCTCACCCAGACGGTTGCCGAATACATTCAAACCTCGCGCTCTCCAGCATCCGATCCCCTCCGGATCTGGTTTCCTTCATCCGGCCGGAGGTGGGTCCGTCCCCTTGCCCCCCCTGCCTGGCAACCGGCCGGGGGGGAGGCGTCCCGATCGCCGATATCCGAGCGAAGGAGAGTGGAAAGGTCGGGAATTCGCTGTAACGGGGCCGGTTCCGATGCAATATATGTCAGGATTCTTTTCACTCAGTGTTTTCCGGGCGAATTGGTCTTAAAACGTGCGCCCAGAGGAACCTAATGACGCGGAACATTATCAATCAGGGTAGTAAAAGCAGCCACATCCACCCCACGTCATGACT
>NC_051408.1:30381107-30381252 GCF_015228065.2 Penaeus monodon
CTGAGTGTATTAGATGTGGAGGGACCTCGTGTGGTGGAAGTATGGTGTGGGGGAATTGGGGTTGGAACCGGTTGGCTGAGTAGATGTGGCTGAAACCGTGGTGTGATTGTAGATGAGTATGTTAAGGTTGGAAGGCAGGAATTCG
>NC_051408.1:30381297-30381875 GCF_015228065.2 Penaeus monodon
TGGCAATGTAATGGTTGACTAGGTGTACTAACTATAGAGAGAACCGCTCGCACGGTGTAGTCTTTTTATGATATCTAATGGGGACATTGATATGTGGCGCATGATTTAAATTTACAATCATCAAGACTGTGTAACAAACGTGATATGATGACGTCAGTAACCCACACCTGATAACATACCTCATCCGATCCTTAACTAATACGTAGAGATGACTTCACAATCACTTCGAATCCGCAATTTGGACAACAGATAGAGAATCATCTCCTCAGACAGCGATGGTGATGAGTGTGATGATTCCACAGACTCCGGGGTTTCCTGTGATGCCTACGAAGCAGAAGATGATGGGTGATGATGCTCGTGCTGAGGGGAGCCGTGTCAAAAATTGCCGAGGGTGAGGGGTTAAACCGGTAATGATTTATTCATATTCAGTTATCTGCATGATTTGCTAAACATCACACCCCTCATTTTGGAGAATTGGTTTGGCCATGTTAACGACTTCATATCAAAAGATAATTCTGTCTTCCTTCTCTCTCTTCCTTTCTCGATTTCTCTCGCCTTTTCGCTCTTTGATATCCCAT
>NC_051408.1:30382308-30383458 GCF_015228065.2 Penaeus monodon
CAACACGTTACATTCCCAACTAAACATATGCTGATCCTATTTGGGAAGAATAATTCCCAGCATTGAATAGGAAAATGTTATAGCATCCGGTAATTAGTGGCTTATGCTTCTCTTAACTCATTCACTGACGCTTATGTGTATCTTATACCCTGGTACGTTAGTCAATTTTGATATTGTTGTTTTCATATGTTTTTCCTTACTTAAGGGCTGTTACTTTTCAGGTAATTTTTCATTTAGTGTTATTAAGATTTATTTTCCTATTTTATTCCTGTTAAGCTCGCTGGGTAAACAAAGACAGTTGGATAAACAAAGACAATTCATAAACAATATAAAACGAGGCAATACAGAAGCCTAGGTGAGCGGTGCGGATCACATAAGCCTTACGACGTCTGTCCATAAGAGCGAGAATCGAGAAACGCTCCTAACCGCATTATTCCGTGGGATACGAGCACATTACTTGAATATGAAAGACAAATTATACTGTCCACTTCAAGACTTATTTACCGAGAGTGTTTTCTGATACACAGGGTGTTTGTAGTTCCTTGTTTTTGTCACTTAATTATCAATCTTTTAACAAGAAATCTGTTAATTCTCTCGATTAAATCGTAAATCATACAGAAATGCGTGAGTTGCCAATGCGTTTACTTGTTTGTTTCGATTTGTAGGTGGGTGAGCTAATGATACTGTTTATTAGAAAAAGGATAACTTCTTTGTGTTTAACTTACGACTATTTTTGCACATCGTTCTAAATGCATTGATTGTTGGACTTGCTTTTGTGTGGG
Organism: Penaeus monodon; assembly: GCF_015228065.2. NCBI lineage: Eukaryota > Metazoa > Arthropoda > Malacostraca > Decapoda > Penaeidae > Penaeus > Penaeus monodon. Next base: position 30,383,091 of record NC_051408.1, read on the forward strand.
CGCGTCCTTGTCTGCGTTTGTATATGTTTGCGTGTCCTTCTGTGTGTGTCCCTGTGAATCTGTTTGTTTGTGTTCATGCGTGTGCCTCGTTCGTATTTGTGTATACCTGGAAATCTCTAAAAACCAAAAACAAAAAATCAAACAAAATCAAATACAGAAAAACAACAACAAAAAACAAAAAAAAAAAAAGACAAGAAAGAAAAAAGAAAAGAAAAGAAAGAAAATAAAAACAAGAAAGAAAAAGGAAAAGAAAATAAAGAGAAAAAAAACACTTGAAATTAATCGATATAAAATAGCACGTCACTGAATTAATGAGGTATGTATAACATCGAATCATTTACATTGAGCATATACGCCAACGATCTGTG
>NC_051408.1:30383638-30383813 GCF_015228065.2 Penaeus monodon
TTATTCACTGACGTATCTTTTAGCTTCCGATTTGTTTATTCAGGGCAATGTCTGTGCGTAGATTTACAATGCAAAATGTTTCGGATTATAATTTCTCTGATTTATACCACAGAAGCTGATTGAGATTTAACGCTATCGAGATCTCTGTCTCTCATTTTCTCCCTCTCTTACGTAT
>NC_051408.1:30384481-30385030 GCF_015228065.2 Penaeus monodon
ACCTATACTGTACTACAATTTGTATCATCATATGACTTATGTTTCCTGTCTGATTATGATTATGAAGCTGATGTGGTTTTCGCAAAAGCAGTCACGTCATAATCCAAGATTTCGGCAACGTTTTAGCAGAGTATCATACCAGTTTATTTAGCAAACAAAAAATACCACATCCTAGCAAATTTTTCGTTGTCTTTATTTTTTCCCATATAATTTCCTGCTCATCTATGCCTTAATTAACCAATAAAACATTTTCTGGCATTAGTCTCTACGTCCTTTTTCTTTCCATATCTTTACTGAAGTGAGACAGAAACAAGAAGGGAATTTAGTTTCATCAATATCTCCGACAGCCTTGGGGAGGAATACCCAACACAAGGCATTAATCACAGGCTGGACATAGAGGACGCCCTGCGTAACACACTCCTGCAGCTGCGACTTCAGAGTAAATTTGAATCTTCAGCGACAGACTAAACAGATGATGTAATGAGGTTATTACATGTAGCATGAGCGGTCGATGTTTCATGGAAGGAAGGAGAAAGAGAGAGAGGAGGA
>NC_051408.1:30385876-30386424 GCF_015228065.2 Penaeus monodon
AGTATTTCTTTACTGCCGTTACACCTTATATTTATTTTAAGAAATAAACTAAATATCCGTGAACCTCTGTTTTTTCCACTTTATTTAACAATGCTGATGACACTTACATACGCACGTCATAACACAATTCTCAACTAACAACATCATTTGCAGTTAATGACTAGAGTGCCAGCCTTAAACTAGAATTATCTTGGGCCTGTGAATTATCTTGGAATGTTTTCTTGGAATGATCTTGGAATATTCTTGTTGACTGGGAGATGGAGATGAGGTGTTCCGCCCCCCTCGTCATCCCTTTAATTCCTGGTCGTTTCTGGGAATTTTTATTATATCAGTTTTTGCTCTGTTCGTTTGTTTTGTTTTCTCGTTTAATGATACATACTACTGGATTATGTACACGTCCATGGAATATTCATAATATAAATACAGCTGTATATAAATAAAACGTCTGCTATTCTACGAGAGTTGTGTTTAGCTATTCTAGTAACGGTCTACCTTTGTACATATGGGTACATAAAGTTGTTTTTTATACATATGGTGAGAGGCGCTCG
>NC_051408.1:30386448-30386914 GCF_015228065.2 Penaeus monodon
ACACTACGAGGGTTTAGTGCGGAGCTTTGTGGGAGTCGCTGTGGGGGCCCGGGGACACCCTCACCCGGAGGTCTGTGGGCGAGGGGCAGTGGGGGGGCGAGGGGGTCACCGAGGGACGCAGGAGGCCGACCCTCCCCGCCTCCCCCAGGGACACGCCTTCGTCGTCGGGGTCCCTGCCCCCCGACGGGGACAGCACGCGCACGTCTGTCGGCAGGAGGCGCCCGGCGTCGAACTTGCCTCCCTCGGACTTGAGCAGCTCCGGCCGGTCGAGTCTCAGCGCCTCCTGTCTCAGCAGCTCGGGTCTGATGGCTTCGGGTCTGAGCGCCTCTGGTCTGAGGGCGTCGCGGAGGGGGTCTGAGGCGGGCACGGGCGGCAGGATGGGCAGGCCGGGCGGGTACAGGCGGTAGGCCAAGGGCTTCTGGAGGGCGGCGGCCGCGGCGGCTTGGCGGTAATACAGGTCCACGGA
>NC_051408.1:30386962-30388197 GCF_015228065.2 Penaeus monodon
TGAGGACGGCTGGGGCGGGTACGGCCACCCGTAAGCGGGACCGTAGAGCCTCTGAAGGGCGGCGTAGTTGCCTGCTTCGGCCAGCAGCTCGAGCCCCACGGCCGTCTGGCGCTTCCACTTCGTCCTGCGGAAGAGGGTCGGTCAGTAAGATTTTTCAGCTAGGGTTTTTTACCTTCCTCTCTCGTTTAGATCTGAGGTTGTGCGTCCATGTTTACAGACACAACATCCTCACACATCTAGTTTATATTCCTGTTTTCTATAAGTAGAAAAAAGTAACCTTACGTAACTGCTTTGTATGTCTTCCTCACGAAGCAAACAGAAACGAACCATAGCAACAGACTTAATACTTTTCTCTCCTTCCCATACATTTCCGAATTTGCGCCGTAACACCTGTGCAAATAAATCATAACCAATTAATTCTGCCTAATGGATCACACTCCCTGTCCTTTACCTATGCATCCCAGATATAAAGTTATCGATCCCCCCTACCTGGGCAGCATTCATGTATAGGGGACCATTTTCACCGGAAATCGTAAAGTGATAAAGGGTCCAGTTTGGGCCGGCGATTTACACACACTAATCACGCTACGGCATGCTCTACACTTTCCTATACCTCTTGTTATTAACTGAATAAATGCACTTCGGTTCGAGTGGGGGATGGAATAGCTAATCACATAAGTATAAAGTTCCACGCTAGATTACTGGAGTGGTGAATAAAGGGATAAATCCATCGAGTTTTATAGTATTTACTTATCATGTTATTGGCGATTTCGGCAAGCAATTATTTCGTTAGCCATAAAAATTGGGTGAATACATGTCGAATGCATAATTCACCTATAGTGTATTTCATTCTAGTGAACGCAGAGGGATTGATTTAATAATGCTTCTAAAATGAATGTATGAAAAATCAAGCTTATCTTTTGTTTCTTTATTAGATTTTTATTCACTGTCTTGTTCATATACTGATAATAGCTCATGTGGCTTCTTGTTCATATTCTTCTTTAGTGTGTGCATGCTTGCAATGACTGCATGATTCTTTTATTCTATTAAGAGCCATCATGATCTATATGAAGCAAGCAAATATTAGCCTCTCCCTCTCTCTTCTGCCATTAACGTTGACAAATTAATGTCTTGTGTATCAAAGTTATTATTCTCCTCTTATTTCCCGTATTTTCTCTCCCTTTCTTCCATCATAAACTATTCTGGGGTAACTCTTCTCCTCTCTTCTCCCTTTT
>NC_051408.1:30388451-30388972 GCF_015228065.2 Penaeus monodon
TCACCTTCTGTTCTGGTACCACGTCTTGACCTGCGTGTCGGTGAGGTTGAGCTTGGCCGCCAGCTCCATGCGGTCCTGCACGCTCAGGTACTTCTGCCGCTCGAAGCTCTTCTCCAGCGTCTGCAGCTGGTGGTCCGTGAACGCCGTCCGCGCCTTCCGCTGCTTCTTGACGGCGGGTCCCGCGTCGTTGCCTGGCGAGAGGAAGGAGTCGTTATGCAACAGGGCTTGTGGGCTTGCAACAGGGGGGGGAGGGGAGTTAGACGCGGGAGTATTTGTTCGGAATCCTAGGCTACGTGTTACAACTCTTATCTAATTCAAGTTTTAGTGTTGTTCATATTTAATGTAATTTTGGTGGTGTGTGATTATTTTGGGGTTATTTTCAGTACTTTTTTTGTGGTTAGAAATCCGAAATAAATATAGATAACATTATTATCATTGTTTTTACCGTGACAATAGTTAGCAATAGCTATAGTAAAATAGGGACACGAGTTAAGAATAGCATTTTATATTAATACCTGTGG
>NC_051408.1:30389094-30389248 GCF_015228065.2 Penaeus monodon
TACGATTATTGTAAGTAATCATTTTTATTTAGAAATACTTCCTTTTCATCATTAATAAAGGACGCAACACTGCATTGCAAACCTACAAAAACATATCATAATTATCATGATGTACTATGTTTTCATAAAGTATAGAACATTACATATCCTTTGA
>NC_051408.1:30390700-30390944 GCF_015228065.2 Penaeus monodon
GACATTTGTATCCAAAATATCATTTTTTTATAGCACTTCAACCACCATCTCCCAGTTTCGATTTATAATAACATGTGTTCTAAAAATAACAGCGGTATCCAAATATTTCAGTCTTAAATCCTTGCATTTTTTTTATCGTTATATCGCTATCAGCTGTTCAATGGTTATTCAGAGAACAACTTTGAATGTTCTTTTCTGACATTTAAGAGTTGAATTGGGAATAAAAAATACGATGAAGAATATA
>NC_051408.1:30391330-30391473 GCF_015228065.2 Penaeus monodon
CGCATCCATGAAACTCTTATAACGAAAGACACTGAAATGACAAAAGAGAGCCACAGAAAAATGAGAATTCTTAAAGATAAATCAATAAAAAAAGGAGTCTATTTATCAATTCATCTCTTTATTAATCTCAAAGAATTGCCTGA
>NC_051408.1:30391641-30391826 GCF_015228065.2 Penaeus monodon
TTATGGTAGTGACCCACAGCAATAAAAAAAAAACTAAATGGCACACTGACACCCTCCCCATCCCCCCCCCCTCCGGAAAATCATAATAGATAAAACACACGGAGGATTTAAATGGCGCTGGAGAGGGGAAGACACAAGTGCAAGATAACTATCCTGTTTTATATTTTTTCTTACTATTCTTTGTC
>NC_051408.1:30392358-30393112 GCF_015228065.2 Penaeus monodon
GACTTCCAGATCAAACGAAGATTAAAACGTGAAAATGAGAGCAATAAAATTCGCAATCAGTATAACATGAAATCTGAATAACGAAGCAAATAAATCTGCCTTATTTTCACTGAATGAAATTTTACACTCTTGAAGTCGCCTTGTTCATTCCGTTTATTACCTTCTCGCAATATTTCTAATGAAACCAGTGACCAGAGCGCATGAAAAACTCCTTTACGAATAATCAACATAAGGTTGTGTACAGAAAAAAGAGGTAAAAAGTATAATACAAATCATATGGAAGACTTTTAGTTGATCAGAACGCTGAGGCGCGTGGATAAGAAAAAAGTATTTTAGGGGAGTTATTTCTTTTTTAACATTGCTGTGTCTCTATTACAAAGATATATATTTTTTTTTCTATCAACTATAGCTTGTCTTCAATCTCCTCCATTCTTCATTTTGTACATTCTATTTTCTCACATTTTCTAACAGGTATCTCTCTCTATCTCTGTATGCATGTGTAGATATTTCTACGAAGCAGAAGTTCCAAAATATGTCAGAATGAGAACCATATCCCATCCCCCCCCATCAATACCCCCTCTCATTACCACTCTTCCTCCCACCCCCTCACCTTCCCTCTCTCCCCTACCCCTTCCCCTTTCCTCTCTCCTCTACCCCCTCCCCTTCCCACTCTTCCCCCTACCCCCTCCCCTTCCCACACTTCCCCCTACCCCCTCTCTTCGTATGAACGTATATATAGTAAGCAAAGTCTTCT
>NC_051408.1:30393172-30393462 GCF_015228065.2 Penaeus monodon
CTCTTTCTTTGATAAAGTGCAAATCGAAATTAGGAACACATAAACTATAATTAATTACATCCATACAGAGGGAGTAGCGGTTGTGACTCGTGTGTGAAGGACTGGGGAGAGTATTAAACTTACCGCTGCTGTCTCTCGGTTTATGCATACGGGTGTAGACAGATTTTGCCTATATGTAGACCTTGATTATGACTTTTTATATTTTCAAGTTTTGTTATATATATCTTTTTTTTGTCATATATGTTTGTGATTTGTAGTCTGATATTCGGCTTGTGTGTATTTTATTTTAT
>NC_051408.1:30393968-30394296 GCF_015228065.2 Penaeus monodon
TAATGGTCGATGAACATGTTCAGTTGTACATTGATGTTGCTGTTATTATACTGTTGTTTTTGTGCATATTTAAATGACTCCAACTCACGGTTTTCAAGTGCAAGTCTGTATCTAATTTAATCTTCCTCGTTTTTTATTACCCACACTCCCTCCGTAAAGAATAAATAAGTGAATAAAAGAAATGAATAACAATGATAAACGAAGAAATTACTTGCACGTTATTTGACATGCTTCTAATGAGTATTGAAATGAGAACATGACATTAACATTATTTTATTTTGTTAAATGTATACGTTCCCTCTCTAACACCCTCCCACTCCCTACTTCG
>NC_051408.1:30394716-30394861 GCF_015228065.2 Penaeus monodon
AGAAGAAGAAGAAAAAAAAAATCTTATCGTAATTGCTAAGACCCAAATACGATAGACATAAGAATGCGTGGCTCTGTAATAGCCCGATGTACGTACGGACGCTAGCGGCGAGAGAGGGAATGAAGAGGGATAGCTAGTGATAGTG
>NC_051408.1:30394976-30395127 GCF_015228065.2 Penaeus monodon
GTATTGGAGAAACTGAATGAGGGAGAGAGAAAGAAACGAAGACAGGAATCTCATGCAAGGGGGGAGGGCAGAAGGGATGTGTTGCAGGAGAATGTGTGCAAAGGAAAGGGGAGGGGGAGTTGAAGAGAAAGATGTATAGGGAGCATACGAA
>NC_051408.1:30395168-30395545 GCF_015228065.2 Penaeus monodon
TGCATATACAAAGGGGAAGAGGGGATTTGAAGAAGAAGATTGGGGGGGCGACATAGGTAAAGAGGTAAAAAGAGGAAAGATGAAGAGTTGGAAGGGATATGCAAGTAGGGGGAAAGGGGGGAGAGAAGGGAGGGGAGGTGTGGAGAGGGGGGGGATTAGCCGAAGTACTTAACGAAGCTCCCCACAACAGGTCGCTCGCTGATTATTACGCTGAGGACTGTAATTAACAGGAAGCCTCAACGAATCACTGTAAACCAACTGTAATGGCCGCGCGTGTAATTATCATCTTTTCGTGTTGCAAAAGGAGTGCAATTACTAATGATTTCATGTTCGCTTTTTTTACGTCCCTGGGTCATGCAAAGGAGTCAAAGAGGGAC
>NC_051408.1:30395795-30396082 GCF_015228065.2 Penaeus monodon
GACACTGTGTTTAGAGGAAGTGTTTAAAGTGGAAAGGAGGTAAAGAGAGGGAGGGGGCGAGGAGAGGAGAAGGGGGAGAAAGAACAAGGGGAAGAGGTGAAGTAAGGGGGGAGGAGAGAGGAGGAGACACAAGCGTGATAACCTTGTGCAACAATTTACAGCTATTCTTTTGCATTGCACTCACGAGGAAGGACTTGGAAGGGAGAGGAGAGGGGAGGAGGAGGAGGGGAGGGGAGAAGGGGGAGGAGGGATTTAATTTTCAAATGGGTCAAGTATCTAGACCAAGA
>NC_051408.1:30396337-30396840 GCF_015228065.2 Penaeus monodon
AACAGGCGGGTACGAAGAGAAACGGCCGAGAGTCGTGAGCGCATTACACGTGTTATAATCACGGTGATTGGCCAAAGCACCTTGTGATATGACCAGCACGGAGAGTGACCCGCATACTGCGTTAGGTGAAGAACACGCGTGTAGGTATATATACACTTAGGAAATGCATTCTTGTTATGCGTGAGTGTGCAGGGAGGGCTGCCGCGATTTATGTTATTTGTAATGTTTAGAACACAGAAGTTTGCAAACATAAAGAATGAGAGTGACTCAAAGTTGTACTGTATTTAGATTCTGTCTTCATTTTCTGTAACATGTGACTACGCTGATATGGATTTTTAATGTACTATTCAGCGCATGTAAATTAGTAAACATGTTAAACATATATGATTATACAATGTGTACATGCTCAAGCACACACGCATGCATGCATTGTTACATTCACGCAGACACGTACCACTACATAAACAGTTCAGCTGTCAACTGATACTATACCTCCTACTACA
>NC_051408.1:30398042-30398348 GCF_015228065.2 Penaeus monodon
ATAAAAAGTAAGGCTGTGACTCAACAAGAAAGTTTAGCGATTGCCTGGCCGGGATCGCTAGTCTATTTCAGCATCGCCAGTTTTGGGATCAAATCGACCTCCGTTTACTTTATCAGCGTTTTTGATAAGCCGGGCAAAATCTCCCTAAATATTCACCCTTCATTAACTTGGCCCAAAATAAATCCAGGTTTAATTATTTCGCTCCCCCACCCCCCTCTTCAGTTACTTCTCTCTCTTTCCTCTATCTCGTTTCGACGTGATAATTAGCAGTTATTTAAGACTCGTTATAATTAAGCATGCCTTTGC
>NC_051408.1:30398387-30398722 GCF_015228065.2 Penaeus monodon
TTTATGTACCCCCATCCCTCCTCCACATACCCCCCCCCCCTGTAAAGAGCCGTTTATGACCTGATTTTATTTAATGAATTTGTACTTTGTTTATTTATAATTATTTGTGTTCCATAGCGTTATTTTTTCTAATCTGAAATATGATGTAATTTTTTATTCTTTATCATCCGTCTCTCTCCTTCTACCCTGCCCCCTCCTCCGATTTTTATTCCTCCCCGTTTATCGCCGAATTTGTTGTTTCCCCTTCCCAGTTCAGCGTAAATTACTGTTTTCTCTCTTTCCTTCTTTTTTCCTTTCGCCCCCCCCCCCCCGCCGCAAGTGGCACGGTACTCACT
>NC_051408.1:30398770-30398910 GCF_015228065.2 Penaeus monodon
TTGACCGCCCAGGACATTGAGGCGTTTTAGGGAGTCTGTGGGCGTAGCCGACGCGCCTCCTCCCTCGCCTTGGTCTTCTGTGGGCGTGGGCGGCCCTCGCTGGGCAAGGATGTCTGTGATCATGAACTTGGGTCTGTGCA
>NC_051408.1:30398950-30400210 GCF_015228065.2 Penaeus monodon
AACGCCCCTGTCATGCTGGGCGTCGTCGACCCCCGCACCGCCCTCGCTGTTGCTCGAGCCCCCCGGAGATACGCTGGGCACCGCCACCCGCCCACACACCTCCACGGTCATCATGCACCACGCCCGCGCACACACTTCGCCGCAAACAGTGTCTTTCGCGCTCCCTGGACGCCTCAACCGAGCCGATGGCGGCGAGGGAGCATCCAAGCAACCTTGTCCTCCAACTGTCCCGGTGGAAGGTCGTCTGCCTCCAGAGAGCTGGGCGATCGCCAGGCGGGCTCGCGACACTCGCTCACGTCGCTTCCTCCGTCAATCAACACTCCAGGATCAATGGACAGGTGGATTTGACGTCCGCACTTACCGCACCTGTCCGCGGTTGTGAGGTCGCGCGGCCGCCGAGGGTGCGAGTCCGGGCCAAGCACCATCTCTGGCGTTGCCAACTTGGGCTCGCGGGGTTTCGCTTCGGTTCCTTTTCGGTCTTCCCCTCGGAAAGGGTCTGGTCGAAGGATATGGAGTAATTAGTTCGCAAAGTGTCTATGATGTACATAAAGAAACGCATCTGAATGATTTGATTAACCAAAATTGCCAAATAATCTCCAATTAAAATAACGAAGAAAAATCGACACCGATTACTCCAGCGAGGCGACGATCTCCTCCCGTAAGCCCCGCCTCCACTCTCGGCCGGACTCCGCCCCCGCCACTCGAGAGCCCCGCCTCCTGAGCTCCTGTATTGCGGGCGACTCCCGATTTCCAAGGAGTTAAGATCTCCCCGACATCCGCCAGCGAGACCTCCTCTCCTTAAACACTCTTAATCTTGGCGATCTCGGTAATTACCCGATGCAAAACCATCCATCACGGACGCTCATCATAATTAATATCATCTCAAGAGACGGTAATGGCGAGGAAACAAAAGCACCAACTTCTGCTTGCTTTAAGACAACACTCAAGGGCTAAATCGGAGTAATAACATGCATAATGAATCCTTAACCCTGCCGAGCGCCAAGACCATCATGCGCCGCGACGGATACGGGGGAGCGGGGGAGGGACCGGGAAGGGATGAAGGGGGGGGGGGTGAGGGACGCGCCGCGATTTGTCATGCTAGAACTGTAGGCTTAACGAGGGGGAGAGGTCATTCTGGGTCTTTATTGCATGTCGAAGGGGTCAAAGGGCACCAGACAGGTGGAGAGAACGGGAAGGAGGAGAGCGGTCCAAGGGGGGTGAGGACTCTTGCCAACAACCGCTTACGAGGATAAAAGTTTA
>NC_051408.1:30404507-30405176 GCF_015228065.2 Penaeus monodon
TATACTTCCATTGGCTGCAGGAAATACCATAAAATAATTCCCGTTTTCTCTGTGTTGTTTATTTTACGTCGTCACTTGCCTCCTCCTTTTACCCAATTTCACTGATTGCAATGGATTCGCTTTATATCTTCGTTTATTCTCTCTTTATTCTGTTATCACTATCATATCCAAGGAGGTCATGCACAGGAGGTCAACAGAGGAAATTTTCTTGACCTTTATTGCCGATTTTTTTTTTTTTTTTAGGGGGGGGGGTAATTTCGAGAGGCATATTTTTTTCATATCTATTTTTCATCTAATTTTTATTTATATATATTTTTTTTTTGGGGGGAGGGTGAAAGGATAGAACTAGGACACAATTTTGATATTTTCGAATTTATATATATTGAATATATATCGACTGGTTATCATTACTTGTTCATTGTTATCTTCATTCCACCTCTCAGTTATATTATTGACACAAGACGCCATTACATTGCAAATACCTTAAGATGACTGCAATGAAGACCTGGCGTGTGAAAGGTTGCGATATTGGTTTATATTTTGCCGCCATTCGACTCCTTTGTTTATTGACACTTGGTTCACTGGATGATTTTTATGGCACCGGTGCGCTATTTCCGATGATTTTCAAACTGTTCTTATGGGTCCGTTGGGGATTTACTTTCAAGTTAT
>NC_051408.1:30405550-30405623 GCF_015228065.2 Penaeus monodon
GCACACACACGAACTAAACAAACACACAACAATCGCGCAAAATCCATCCAACCAACAAAGCTATCCAGATCTC
>NC_051408.1:30405795-30406463 GCF_015228065.2 Penaeus monodon
ACTTTTTCATTATTTTTTCTTCATAGGTAGATATGTAAATAAATAAACATGTGATGAAAAAATAATGATGACATAAAGAGATAAATGGAAGACATATAACGTGTTATACTTACACTAGACTTCAATCTAATAAAAAAATGGATCTCTCACATCCTTGCTTTCTTGCAAATAGAGTGAAGTCCGCGTGCATTTACTTTGCAGCTTTCTGAGCCTCTTGCAAGTCAGACAGACAAGACCAGAAGCGACATGTAAACAACATTGCAATACGAATTTTACAGACCAAACGTAAATATTCGCAGCGTCGCAAATCAAAACAACAACAAACAAAGAAATAAACACTCGCGCATGTCCAGACAAAAAAAAAAAAGAAATATACAATCGCAAAAATCTAAACATAAACAAACGCAAAGCAACACACAAAGCTAAAGAAAAACAAACAAACAGAGATACAAAGAAATGCGTAAAATCAAACATAAAAAACAACAAACACAGAAAAGGCAATGGCACAATCCAAACCAAAACAAACAATCTCGCAAATCCAAACAAAAACAAACAGAATCAAACATTCGCGCAAAATCCAACCAACCAACTTATCCAGACCTTTCTCTCGCCAACAAACAAACACACTCGCACCAACAAACAAACAAACAACCGCGCAAATAACCGAT
>NC_051408.1:30406597-30406771 GCF_015228065.2 Penaeus monodon
TCTTCAAAAAACCGCAAATATCCAGCCGGATTCTCCCCCACAATGAGTACAACGACATTGCACTCGCCGGCCCAGTGTGGTATCCCGTCGCATTGTGCCGATGGCGAGGGACGCGTTGGCTTTGGGTCGTCTGCTGTGCTTGTGAAATTATCTTTTATTTATTTTGAAAGGATA
>NC_051408.1:30407556-30407630 GCF_015228065.2 Penaeus monodon
CCTGTGTATCCTTTTAGCTTTACGTTAATTCGTTTGTACCTCAAAATACGTTTTATCTTTTATATGTACCTCAA
>NC_051408.1:30407664-30408226 GCF_015228065.2 Penaeus monodon
CGAATACCATCTATATTCCTTATATGGTATTAGTTTTGATCTCTTAATTGAGGTTGTACCTTGAGATGATTTCATTACGTTTTTTTTTTCTTTAATAAGTTCTTAGTTTTAGCTTTAATGCATTTTAACTGAATGATATATATCGATGCATTTTATTTTGGTATCAATTTCTTTGGGTGATTTTTCATTGCATATGAATGTTACATGTCACCCAATAACTCTCTCATTCTCTCTTCTATATATATAACTCCATCAAATTCGCTTCTCGGAGTCAACTAACCCCACCTTTAGGACATTTTCATTAAATTCTCCACGATTCCCCCTCGTAACCCTTTCGAACCGCGCGCTATCTCAGAACGAGACGGAACTAGCGCAGCCGATTCCCGACCGGACCTAAGAGTGTCGCTGAACATAAAGTTTATCGATCGTCCATCTCGCGAAGGAAGGAAGCACGGCTGGCGCTGGGTGTCGTCCCCTGCGATCTCTCCGGGAGGCTGTCGCACGCTTTTTCCTCTGGGCTTGAGAGGAGTCCTTGGGAATCGTCTTGATCTGTGTGTGGGTT
>NC_051408.1:30410163-30410338 GCF_015228065.2 Penaeus monodon
AAATATTTCATTCACACCCCTTTCATCGCTTTCTTTTGTCTTCCTGCTCTTGTAATGGAGATATTTCCAAGCAGACAATGGCAGCCTGAGGGCGCGTTCCGTCTTCTTTGTGCACCAGAGCAGATTACACGAGGGTCTTCAGTGTAATGCAACCCAAGGTACAGAACTTAGCAAG
>NC_051408.1:30411575-30411639 GCF_015228065.2 Penaeus monodon
CGTCAGGAAAGCGAACAGACACAGAAACAAAAAAAGACACAAGTATAGAATTCGGCAAACGCAC
>NC_051408.1:30412313-30412995 GCF_015228065.2 Penaeus monodon
CTCTATCGTCCATCGCCCACATAACTATTGCATTTCGATCGGAATCAAACCGAATCACTAGTTCCAAGTATGAGTAATTCCTAACGAAAGAAAGTTCAACTCACATTTGAAGAGGGGAAAAGAGGGGAAAGGGGGGGGAGGGTCAAGAGGATGAGGTCAGTGAAAAAGAGTGATTAAGATTCTAGACGGGGGGTGGGAGTCAAGAGGATGAGAAAGAAACACTGATAATGATATTTGGTCTAAGAATTGTATAAATGCTTTCTCACAATAGAATGTTGTATAGACCGGGCACTTTGGTGAGTGCCACCTTGAAGCGCCCATTGCAGATTACATGTATAATTGTGATTAATAAACGATTATTTAGTTACAATTCTTGGAACAATGAATATTTTTAAAAACACACTAAACTATCAGAGTAAGATATAATATAAAACAGCAGCTGATTAATTAAAACTACGCACGAAAATAGAAGAAAAAAATATACATTGAGATATAAGATAAATGATATACCCAGACTATACAATACGGGGGGAGGAGTGGTGAGGTCAGTGAAAAAAGAGGGCGTGGTCAAGTGAGAAAAGAAGGCGTGGTCAAGGGAGAAAAGAGGGCGTGGTCATGATTTTAGAAGGAGAGCAGGGTTTTCTTCTGAGAGAATGGGAGACGATTAGATATCCCCAGAAAT
>NC_051408.1:30414825-30415600 GCF_015228065.2 Penaeus monodon
ATTGAAATTGCAGGAAATATGGCAGTTACCTTTATGATATTGTCCATATGATAACTTTTAAAGCTATTTCCAGTCCCTCTGATAAAACCATAACTCAAAAACATCGTTTGATCATGATAATCGACATTTCATTGTCAACAATTGCAATAACTAGGATTTCATCACACTACATATATTGTGACTCGAGTACCAGGGAAATGTAACGAGGAGTTTATAGCAATACGTTTTACTTCAGAACAGAAACGAAAAAAAAAAAAAACGTAATATGCAAGTCAACAAGGCAAAAAATAAGAAACGATAACGAGAAAAACAGGAATATATCATTTTGACATATTTCCAGGGACACTTTAACTCCCTTTTAAATTCGTTGGAAAATTAATATTTTTTTTTGCCGAAAGCGTCCCTTTCGAGTGGTAGCCTCTGCTTCACCACCAAATAATTATCTGTTTAATATAATTTCCGACTTTTCTCCCGCGCCGAGAGGGGAAAAAATGCGCGATATTTTTACGTGGCAATAATGAGAAGGAATTTTTATCAAAGTTCGGATCTAATTCTATATTCAGTGGATGGATATAATTCATAATTTTTAAAAAAATGCAAAAGGTTGGGGAGCCTGGTTGGAGGTGTCCGAAACGACAGCCTGTGTCCACCCCGGCGATGACGTCACAGACTCGTCCCTATGCCCCTCCCCCCCAATTCATTTCTCCCCCCCCCCCTCCATCTCTTTTTCTCGCCATCCCTCGTTTTCAACCAGTTTTTCTTTTTTTTTTGGTCA
>NC_051408.1:30415842-30416071 GCF_015228065.2 Penaeus monodon
TCGCTTTTATGAGGCTGAAACTCCCCTCATTTGCATACTAGGAGGGGGGAAAGATCGATTCCGAGACTTACTGTATGGGAAATAAAGGGAATTTTTTGGAATTTTTTAACAAAGTGGGGTTTTAAGGGAAAAAAGTACGGCTTTACAAATAAGACAAAAAAATTTGGGGACCAAGGGGAAAAACGAAATTTTTTGGGGAAAAGCAAAAAAGATAAGGGGAAAGAAGAGG
>NC_051408.1:30417339-30417660 GCF_015228065.2 Penaeus monodon
CATCTGCGACCGAATATTTGTCCTTACAGAGAGCCATCAAAAGAGGTCGGAGCATGAAGGAAGGCGTTTTGACTCTGCGGTAACTTCATACATTATCCGCCAATCACAATTTTTTCACTTCCATTTTGTTTGATCTAAGATTGATCTTTTGATATGGTGATTAGGATGAATATTCTCGTTTGACAGAACTCATATTTGAAAATACAAATATTACCGACTTCAATATTGCCTCCCTCGAACTTTTCTCAAGGTCAGAAAAGATGGTGATCGAATGTTCGTTGATTTTCGAATTTTCTTCCTTTCTATACGATTTCAATGGAT
>NC_051408.1:30419377-30419859 GCF_015228065.2 Penaeus monodon
CCACAATCGCCGAGTACGAACCGCTTTCCATAACCCTCCTTCGCCCCCCCCCCCCCAAAGGAGAGGCTCAATGGAGGATAACACGACGTCTCACTTGGGTATCGCCTCGAGCCCCTTCATGGAAACTGACATGAGGATCCGACATGAGGGCCTGATATGAGGGGAAATGCCGCCAAAGGAACACCATAAAAGCCTGTCATGAGGGGACATGAGGGCCGCCTCGCTCAACCCCCTTTTGACCAAGGCAGCGATCAATACAACTCTCTTTCTCGCAAGAACTTTGAATGAGGGCAAGAAATGGTCGCAGTTATGCCAGTCTCTTTATCTTCTATTTTCTCAAATCCTCTTTCCTCCTCCTTTCGCTGCTTGACGTTCTTGCACGTCTGTTATCATCTTCCTTCTCTTATTTTCTGTCTCTTTATTTGCGTCTTTGTTCACGCGGAGTCTTTCTTTTTATCCATTCATCCGTTCAGCCATTCTTC
>NC_051408.1:30420446-30421926 GCF_015228065.2 Penaeus monodon
AGCCTTGGCACCGCCGCCACTGAGGGCCTTAAGAGGAGATGTGTTACGCTCCAGTGGCTCTCCTTCTGGGGTTAACGTAGGCGAGGGGGAAGTTCCGGAGGCTTTCACGAAATGTTATCGCTTCGGAGCAAGATTCTCTCGGGCTCCTTGTGGGTGTTTACGTTCTGACGTCGGCTTTTCCGATGGGGCCCGAGACCGAACGCGATTAGCTTTTCCTTCGTTTTCTTCTTTTTTTAGCCTTCTTTTTTTTATTTTTATTTTTTCATTTTTGAAAGGGGGGGGTATGAAATATGGGGTTGATTAATTAATGGTGTGAGGCTTGATTAGGATTTTTTGCTCTTAAGGGACGACATCCAAACGCGCTTGGTGTTATGGAGCAGATAAAGCAGTAATTAGGTATTGCCATGTTCCCTGCCATGCATTAAGACGCTCCGGGCAAGAGAGGCGTAAGAGGCAGGGCCGAGAAGGGCCGCGATTCGGTCCCTAGCGACGGAGGCACGAAGAGGGGAAACCTCCGCCCCTCCAGCCGGCACTGTTAGAGATCTTCGGCGCCTCCCGTCGGAAGTGCCAAGTCAGGGGGCGTCACTCGGCTGGAAACAGTGTGGCTTCCCGGGTCTTGTGAGGAGGACGCGGGGAAAAACTCAGGTGGGGGGCGCGACCAAGAAGCATTCAGGAAGGGGAGGGGAAGGGGGAGACAGGGGAGAGTGGAGAAGGAGGGGAAAGGGGAGAGGGAGGGAAGAGGGGGACGGGGAGGCAGGGGAAGAAGGGAGAGGAGGATGCAGAAAGGGGAGACGGGGTGAGAGAGGAGAGGATAGGGGAAGGGGAGAATAAGAGAAGGGAGAAAGGGAAGACGAGGGAAGACAGGAGAGGATGAGGTAGGGGGAGGCGATGATAAAGAAAAAGGAGACGGGGAAAGGAGGAACAGAATGGAGAGACAAAGAGGAGAGGAGGATGGGTGAGGAGAAAAGGGAGACAAGAGGAATGAAGTGGAGGATGGGAAAACGAAGATGGGGAAAGGAAGAGGATGGGAAGAGGGAGAGGAGTGAGTGAGAAAGGGGATGCAGGAGAAGAAAGAAAAGGATAAGGAGATGAAAAGGGGAGGACAAAGAAAGGGATGACGGAGAGGGGAGCACGAGGAAAAAGGAGACAGGAGGAAGAAAGGAGAGGGGAGACGAAGAAGGGGAGAGAGGAGAGGAAGGAGAGTGAGTAAGATGAAAGAGGGAA
This sequence comes from Penaeus monodon, assembly GCF_015228065.2. NCBI lineage: Eukaryota > Metazoa > Arthropoda > Malacostraca > Decapoda > Penaeidae > Penaeus > Penaeus monodon. The sequence goes on from NC_051408.1 coordinate 30,421,671, forward strand.
AACGCGTTGGGGGGGGGGGGGAACTGTAAACTATTTTTTTAAGAGAACGAGAAAGTTCAGAATGATCTCATATAAACAGAAGCATTCAATAAAATCGAAATTGAAAAAAAATGAATGAGGAAAGGTGATATAACAATTTTTGCAACATTCACAAAGGAAAAGGAAATGAAGTTCAAGAATGCCAACGAATCTTGAAACTTAAGAGTGATATTTTTTTTTATATAACTTGGTATCTATATTAAACAGACCAAGTTAG
>NC_051408.1:30425231-30425352 GCF_015228065.2 Penaeus monodon
GCTATTTTTCTTCTCGATATAACATTATATAAGTATGTTCCTAACGCTGCAGCAGCTCTCCCATCTCAGCATCCTCTGGAGCATCCCTCAGCATCCCGACCTCAAGAGCAAACAAGCACAA
>NC_051408.1:30425378-30426560 GCF_015228065.2 Penaeus monodon
GTCGACACAGCCATGGTTGCCGCTGAACCAAAACCTGCCTTCGCTTCACCTAATGTAATAACTTCCGGCCACCTTCGATCTCGGGGGTGATTTAAGGCCTAAAATCCGGCTTATGGGATCTTCGACGAGCGATAAGATAATGAGGATTTTGGCCTTAATTGGGGGAGTATAATGTGTCTATCGAGTCTCTGTGGGTTTGCTTTGTGTTAATGATGTTATCTTGTTGGTAACGTCTCGTTAAATGGATACGATATCGGGTCATAATCCGCGGATTACGATAAGGCAATAACGAATGGAATTAGTACAGCCTCCAGCCATCCATCTCCCGCCCTGCCATATAAATCCAGAAACCATCCGATTTTTACCGCCATCTGAAAAGGATTTGACCCGACTCTTTGATCATGAAAAATGCAGCCTAATTCACTTTTATGAATCGCATGAAGAAGAAGTCAGCCGAGGAGTCGATCATAAATTAGGATTGGATTCCATTTACTTACTCTCTCTCGCTGGCTTCGATCCCATGTTTCCCCCGTGACGCTCGGCTCTGGTAACTCCTCTCTTGTCTCGAAATACCTTATAATATCAAAGGTTCGCGTACTTATTGATTTCGGACGCCACGAGGGGTTCATAACTCAGATATGATATTTGGAATAAAAGTTCATAAAACGGAGGAAATCTCCATAAAGTCGTAAATTCCATGTTTTCCTGTATAATTCAGACCAAATGCGCTCAGATCAAGCGTGGAGACCCACAGGAAATGGGGATATGGGGGGAAATGGCGGGGGCCAAAGATGGAGTGTCGGAGGGCGGGCGGACGCCATGGTGCGCCCGTGGTGAGGCTGAGGAGGCTCTGTGGTGCTGAAGTGGTGATGATCTCGGCGGTGGTGAGGTCTCTCTGCGTTTGAACCATGATGCTGGTATCATCATGCGGCGACAAAGTATATTAATAGGATTTTGATGACATTGGTGCTGTTTTTTTCCTAGTAATGTAGAATACGAATGCTTTTATTTGGTGGAGAGAAACACGCACGTAGGAATTATTTTTGAAAGATTGGCGATGTTTAGAAGACGCGTGAATGAAGCATAGTGAAACATATTCGGTAAAACAAACGAGGAAAACATTTTTTTTATGATTTTCTCTATATTCCACCTTTTCCCCTTCTTAATCCATATCAAATCTGT
>NC_051408.1:30426716-30426831 GCF_015228065.2 Penaeus monodon
GTAAGCATCTATACTCCAAATGCAAAAAGTATGTGTGTAGGGTATACACACACATCATAGGAACATATGCCAACGGTAAACAATTTTCTAGACCACAAGACTGAAATAGCCAAGA
>NC_051408.1:30426892-30427025 GCF_015228065.2 Penaeus monodon
GTATGTAACAGTGACACCTAATTCATCTTCAGAGCTTTGGTTTTCATTAATATTTTTTTTCATATTTTTACTTTTTTCTCGTAGCGGCATCATGAGTAAATCTAAGGGCTTGTTAAGTACTTGAATGTTAAAA
>NC_051408.1:30427219-30427756 GCF_015228065.2 Penaeus monodon
GGATCCGCAGAAATAGAACGAGCGAAAGGGGTCTTTTCTTTTTCATTATCTTCACTCGTACCTGTAATTTCCATAAGGGTAGCAATGGAGGTGAACGAACCATGACGATCGAGTTGTATCATTTCGCAAACTTACTGCCGTTATGACGTTACTAATGACTAACATCCGTATAATTAGCAGCATCTTTAGCATCATTAATGTTACTTTTACTTACATTTAATGGAGTGTCTACTATCCTCTTTTTTATGTGTCTACTATCCTCTTTTTCCATTATCTCCATTATTGTCATCAAATTCATTTTTTTCTGCAATAACTACTCGAAATTTCAAATTAAATAATGTTATGAATTTCGTATCCCAAAAGTAAAAGTTAATCGAATCTAGAGATTTCATTGTTCGATTCCTGAGAAATTTCTAATCATTTTATCATATCTATCATTCTCATTAATCTCGACGATATTATGATTACGGTCTTTCTCACGTTACTATATCCAATATTTAACTCAGTATATGATCACGCATCGTAACTGATTACCCA
>NC_051408.1:30428150-30429362 GCF_015228065.2 Penaeus monodon
CATCAAAATCTTTCACAGACAACACAGGTTCCGCCTCCCAAAGCACAGTGTACGAGAAGCGGCGACCCCCCAATGCGTTGTCGCCACAAACAGATGGCGACATGGTTCACAGTCCAGAGGAGCAGGAGAGCCGCCGGTGCTGATAACACTGTTTTATTGTTAAGTGTCGCCTACATCGAGGTCCTTTCATGTCAGTTAACGTAATGAATTGAAAAATATGGAATCCGAAACCCCGAGTCCAGCCATAATGTCGGTGGGGGTAAGTTAACCTGCTGCGTCCAGAGGGAGAAGGACTCTTGGTCGAGGACGCCGTAAGGACCAGTCCCCGATACTCCGACGCCTTGACTCTCGCCTTTAAGGACTCGCCCCTTGATAGATCTATGTCCCCGCCGATGTCTCCGAGACGCAGCCGAAGAATCACGGAGTAAATATTAATGGCTGGAGTAAATCTGTGATAACTAGAGAAATGCCGAGCGATCCTCTATTATCTCCCCTCTGATGAGTCGCAATAAAATCCATTTTTACCGCTGACAAACAAGGTTTTATGGCCCTTATCGACACTCCATCCAGAGCTCATAACCGCTGATCACATGAAATATTTGTATTAGCGAGGAATAAATCTCAGGTCCTGATAACGATAGTGTGAAGCCCTGACAACTTGGCGCCGATTTGGAAGCCCTGAAAAGGAACGAGGGCGTCGCAGGGTCGTTAAGAAGGTTGTTTATGATTTTCTTAAGGTGTTGGTGAGGGTTTCCGTGCCAATACTACAAGACATATTGCTGTTATTATCATCAGAGACAGCTCGAGAGACGCTGGGTGGGGGCGAAGGGGAGGAGGGATAGAGGAGAGAAGGGGAAGCGTACGGTAAGTGAAACAAGGGTATAGGAAGCAAGATAGGAGGAAGAAAGATGGGGGATTAAGGGGGAGAAGGAAAAGGGGTCAAAGAGCGGAAAGAGGAGATGAAAAACACTGGATAATGAACGAGAGAAAAACACCAAACATGAAGAGGAGTGTATCTAAAGACGATAAAGTATTGAAAGAAAAAGGTAGAAAAAAAAGATAATAAAGATATGGTTTATGGAGATAGTGAAGAAAACGAATTAGAACTGATTGAAGAGGAAATGGAATAAAAATGATAAAAGTCCTTCAGTAAGGCCAGGAATAAATAAAATGAGATAGAAAAAACAGCTACTTTTAGAATAAGAGTTTTCA
>NC_051408.1:30430054-30430590 GCF_015228065.2 Penaeus monodon
ATGTATGTACGTGTGTGAATAGTCCACCCATAAATACCGCGCAGCGTGAAAGAGAAAGGAAGCCACATTGCTGAGAGAGAAAAGAAAATGCCCACTTGAGAAAACCATTCTCCCTGAGCCATTAACACTGACGCTCACCACAGCAACTTCAGCCATGAGATTCTCTATGCTACGAAATAGCTACCTCTGCATAAGCATGATACGCAAATGACACCTCTTCTGTGGAGGAGAATCTGTCGCTTTTGCTTGGTCATCAGAAATGGCTACATGTCTGCAAAGTTTCCTGTGTGATTAAGCTTGGTGTCAGACAGGGGACATTTTGCATGACCAACACTAATATCTATTTTTGTTTTAAGGGACATATTTTAAGATGGCGTGGTGTTTATATTTTTAAAAAATGTCTTTTTACTTTTAACTGGCAAGTATAGAGGGCGGTGGTATGAGGATGAAGACATCTCAAGAAACTACTATTTCATTTAACATTTCTAAGAATGAAGAGCTTTTTATGTCACATACTACAAATGTATTGAGTGTGG
>NC_051408.1:30430615-30431398 GCF_015228065.2 Penaeus monodon
GGGAATAAGTTATATGTATATATACGTGGGAGCAAATGTGTCCGTTTTCATGCGTGGGTATATACTCAACTGCAAAGTATTTTACGGTCCTCTAAGTCTTTCCTCCTCTGTAGTTTAGCAGTATCACTCTTCACCACATCATTACTCAGCATAAGAGGTATACATTCTTACGCTTTCCTCCCTTGGTTTGAATGATTTATCTTTCGAGTAATTGATAATGTCGTGGCTGTTTATATTAGATTACGTGTCAGCTTCTCTCGCTAATGACCTGTTTTCTCTCTATTGTGAGCCTTGCCACGATTGCAAGTAATCTACGCATTGCCACACATGCATGGTTGTATTCTTGCTGTACTGTGATTGTTTCCTGCATAATATACTTAAATCACTTGTAAAACCTTTCGCACGTGGAAAAAAACTGCATGTTTTTCATATGCATATTTTCTAATACAGTTAAAACGAAGAAAATTAGGCGACTGAATTTGCAATGTTGTTCGTTGATGTTCCTCATAAATATCAATAAAAAAGTGAAACTACAGGATATTACAAAGCCGTTTTGTGGTTCTGCCGATCATCAGAAGATAGAAAAGAGAGAAGTTTAACTATTTTCACATATCTATAATGTTTATAATGTTTAATAGGAACTGTGTCTTTGCCACTGTGATTTTCTTGATGATTTCACTTCTGTCGTGTTGTTATTATATTTTTCCCTTCACTTGTGCTGTTATTCTTCTTGTTGCTATTAACTTCCTTCTTGAATGATTCTTTCTTTCGTTGTTTTTGTTT
>NC_051408.1:30431856-30432150 GCF_015228065.2 Penaeus monodon
TCACCCATCACCACAAGATTCCTCGACTCTTCCTTTAACTGTGACTTTGCTTCCACTCTCCTTCGTTAATTCCATGTTATTCCTTGTCCTTCTTCCTTTCTGTTTCTTGGCCGTTTCTCTTGTATTCCTGTAAATCGTTCTTATCTATTATTTGGTCATTCTTGCTTACTGTCTATCATTTCATCTTTTCATTTCTCTTGTGTTTATGGTTATTGGTTATTTAATTATTTTTTTCCTTGTATATTATACTATGTTTATCACTATCTCCCTTCTTTCTCACTGGACCTATTGATT
>NC_051408.1:30432232-30433243 GCF_015228065.2 Penaeus monodon
CATGTTAACCTATTTACTACCTCTCTATCAGTCTAACATCAAACACTTAACAAACCCCTAGTTTTCACATTAATGCAGCAAACGTTTCATGCTCGCGATATTCAGAATTTCTCATGATTTCCTTCCGCCCCGATTCATCGTCTCATTAATGTTAATGAGAGGGATATTCTTGATATTCTTTTGTTCTCGAAGTTTAAAGGTTTTATGATACTTACAAAAATCGTATTCTGAAAACACAGTAAAACTTTCAATAAGCTGAATGCATATAAAGTCAGAGTCGGTGACAATGATAATTACTTTGCTAATGACAAAATAATTAACAAAAGATTTACAGTGACGTTATTGTCAACAATATTTGCAATGCTATTGCTAGCTGTGATCGCAATAGCATATAAAGTTGTATTAACGACAAAATCTGATAACGACTTAAAATAGTCATGATACTGTCATTTACAAATACACGTACAAAAACAAATAAACAAAAAAGTATTCACACCCAGACACCGACTTACACAAACGCCGACCCACACACAACCAATGACCAGCACAAATACCTCAAGATACACAAAGAAACACATTCACACATAAAGACATACACATACACACACCGACCCACACACATCCCTCATCAAGACACATACAATCACCGACGCACACACATCCCCCAAGACACACACGACCACAGGACACACTCACAATCACCGACGGACACACATCCCTCAAGACACACACACAAACACAGACGCACACACATCCCTCAAGACACACACAAACAAACCCGCCGCATCAACCGCCCCTCTAATTCCCCTCATCGGTCACGAGGGGGAGCTTTACGTGGGCCATTTCTCTCCGCGAGCGACGGCGGTTTTCCACTTTTTACCGACCAAATTTCCTTACTGCTTGGCTATGCACCATTAAAGGCAAATGTCCTCTCCTCAATAGGGTAAAAACTTCTGGAGCTTTCTGACTCTATCTCCTCAAGGCTTCCTGAGCTTTGTGAGCCGCCGTATT
>NC_051408.1:30433748-30434057 GCF_015228065.2 Penaeus monodon
GAAATGTCGATGACAGAGGGACGGAAAAGAGAGAGAGAGAGAACCAAAGTCGGACAGAAGACCGGGAAAGGGAAACACACTTGGCTGACGGAGGAGTGAATAAGCAATAACTAGGAAGGAAGGGGGTGAAGCAGGAAGAAAAGGAGACACAACTTTGAGTAAGAAAAAAAAGACTGAAATGAGTATATTTAATCTAAAAATGTATTGAAAAAAAAAAATACAAACACGCCCCAGTAACGAACCTAAAGGAAGCTTTCGACTCTCCCTCAATCTCTCTCCACTTCGGGTCCACCATATCCTCTCCAAGGG
>NC_051408.1:30434157-30434518 GCF_015228065.2 Penaeus monodon
CCCTCCGTCGTGATGATCTTCGGTCCTCTTGGAGTATGCGGAATCTTCGTTTTGATTTATGCGTCACGGTACTGAGTGTATGGTCGTTGCCCGGGACGAATAGGGCGATGCCGGGACCGACGCTTTCGGACGAAGCAGATTCGCCAACGGTTTCGAACGCTCCGGAGTTTAACACAACAACAAAGACAATTAAAAGGGAAATGCTAATTCATATGGCGATAATACAAAGACAGTATCTTTAGTTGCTGTGTTTGTTAGATAACGATAGGAGTTTTGCTTGTAGTTCATATGTATTCATTAAAAACCATCGCTGCTGATGATTTAGATAAAGTAATGTGTGATTGTTATGATTAACATTGGC
>NC_051408.1:30434843-30435325 GCF_015228065.2 Penaeus monodon
TATCATAGTTTCAATTTGTATTATCATAATACAATTATCTTACATGCTATCACAGTAGTATATCATAGTAAGCATAATTATATGTATAATTAAGAGTGACATCACTATTGCCTTCACTTTCGCAATCATTTTCATCGTCATTTTTTATCGATTTATTCATTCATTATTGTCATTAGCATATTACTATTTCTCTTCAAAGAATCAGTCAAACATCCACTATGAATTCCACAGCACGGAACACACAAATAAAACAATATTCCTTTATCAGTTAATAATTAACTTTGATTAACGAAACGAAAACTGAAAAAATATTAATAATAATAAAATCAAGATTTGACGCCAAGATCATGAACTATAAAGTATTTCGCTGTACAAGATGGGGCCAAAAAATACACGTTTTGGACCAAACTTTATGGCGCGGGGAAACAGCGCGGAAGAAACCCGCAACAAGGAGAGAAAAAACATGTAATAAAGAGCAGAAT
>NC_051408.1:30435422-30436250 GCF_015228065.2 Penaeus monodon
TAGATCAAAAACTGCAGAGCAAGAACAGCAAGACTAAAAAAAAGGCAAAGCAAAAAGCGGGGAAACAACACAGCACTTAAACACAGAACACGAGGAGCTTGCAGGGAACACGGGCCATAACCGAGACATTTATGCAAATGCCTCTGGGGCGTATGAGCGAGCCGAAACCTGCTAGCTAAAGAGAGAGGAGAGGCATCCTTAATGGGTCATGTCTGCTGTAAATATAGTGCCAACACAATGCCAGAGTGCCACGCAATGACGTTAATGCCAGGAGATAAAGTTCCTGTGCGAAAATGTTTTTCCCTTTAACAACTCCTTTATTTTGATATTTTCTTTTCTCCAGCCGAGCCCCCTAGACAATTGCCGGTCCGGGGGGGAGAGAGTTGCATGCCAGGCTGGGCGTTATGGTCGGGAATCGTGGCTTCAGTCAGTGTTGGAATGGTCCTTAAAGGGAGGTTTGCTTCTAGGCCAGATTTCCCCCGACGGCAGTCAATTAGCGGGTATTTGCATCCTATTTACCATTGTTTTCGAGATAAGTCTCCATTGTCTCTGCCTAGCCAGTTGTGGCAGATCCGGAGTGGGCGCCGCGTCTCGAGATTTGACCTCTTTTTTCCCTCATTAAGGCGCGAGTTGACCCAATTATCTCACCTCGCTGCTCCTCCTCGAGACGAAGACGCGGCGAGACAGCCCTCCCGGTGGGGACGCCCGAGGAGGCCGCCCGCCCCGCCACGAGGCGCCCCTGGTTGCACCGCCGGCGGCCTTCGGCAGCGCCCACGAGCCCCGCTGTTTAGGCACTTCCGTTTTCCATTATGTAATGTATTCAGTGCG
>NC_051408.1:30436813-30437952 GCF_015228065.2 Penaeus monodon
CTAACGCTACAGCCTCGCCAAAGTTCGGTCCAGCTCAGCCATACAAAGCAAAGCTTTTTTCCAGCCAACGTCCTCAAATTTATTCAACGGCACCGAAATCACACGCACACTAAGGCACGCATAAATCTTACATTTCCATCTAATATTCAGTAAAATTCTCCCTAGAAAATCGATCGAATCCATTTCCAAGGCCGTCCGTTGTATCTAAGTCACACCTACGTGGAATGTATGCTATTCCATGTCCACAAAGGGTATAAATCTTTGCGCATAACAACGGTGTGTAATAACTCTGAGACAGGTGATGATTATTTTTTTGTATATCTTTCTTTCGTAGCTTCGTGTCACACATAAACATGTCTCTTTTTATTCTGTGTGGCTCCTTTCTATTACAAAAATCAAAACGATGACATTAAGATAATAAAGTCTGCTTGATTAGTGCGTTCAAACAAGCAGAGTGTATAGAATTCCTTATCCAAATCCTTGGCTTTCTGAACAAAATTTCCTTTATTAATATATATTACCACATCTCTTTCCGCCAAGTAAAATCTACCCACAAGTACGTTATAAAACTGTAACGTAGCATGATAGGGATAAAAGTGGAGAATAATTCATCCGAAGTCAAGGTCATTTTCGTCACGTGACATTCGGATAAACTAATCTAAGATGAAAACACAAGCCGAATGTCCTTGTTCTGGTCCTTCGGTGCGTGATCACGGCAAGAAAATGATGGGTTTGTTTTGAAAGTCGCCCTCCTCGCGATGTGTTCCGCTGTTTTTTCTTCTCTCTCTCTCTTCCCTATCACACATACCTGTCAGCGAAGGATGAAATACACGGATTCTATGCCTTAAGCTTATTTTTTTGTTCTGTCCCCTTGATGCTATCTCAATGTTTTCGTGTAATACTGTTTTGGAGTCTGAGGATACTGGAACCGCTCGTTTGGTCTTTTATTACTCGGGGTAAACTGACAGTCTTTGGATTCTCATCAGGGAGAGAGATATATTTCGATTTTTTTTCTGTTTCTTCTCATTTCCATGTGTTTGTATGTTTCCGTAGCAGGCAACATTAACCCTCTCATATCTTTATGTTCATTTTGTAAATAGGGGTGGTAATCAAAATGCATGAATGCATGAAGTAAATAC
>NC_051408.1:30438497-30438752 GCF_015228065.2 Penaeus monodon
TCATTTATCTATTCATATCTACACCCACCAAAACTGAAAATACTGACCTATATATGTTGATGACCATGTGCAAAAAGAGAGAGGACATCGTCTAGCGGAGCAAATCTTTAAGGAGTAATGTCTCAGTCCAGAAAACATCTTGTCACAGATGGGAGACATCCCGTGCTCGATCTTGGGAGGGAAAAAATCTTGTTTTGGGAAGCTGCTGCAGATTACCCTCACCTATGTCATCCACTTTTCTTCTTGCTATTACCC
>NC_051408.1:30439047-30439378 GCF_015228065.2 Penaeus monodon
TGTCGAACCCTTTATTTCGTTCAGCGCTTCAACCCTGACACCAGTGAGCGCCCTGATCCCCTCCCTCCGTCGTCCTTCCCTCCCTTCTCCCCCTCACCTTCCTCACCTCTCCGCCTCTCCTTTCCCTCCCTACAAACGACATCCGGGGCAGCAGAAGGGCCTAAGTCAGACTAAAGGCTAACACAGTCTTCTCCATGACAACTCCGGGATGACAAATGGCCAATGAGGGGAAGTATTAACTCTGTTTTACCCTTGCCCTCAGCACAATATTATCATAACGATGTCCCCCTCATCGGCAGACGTCTTGCTGCTGACAAATTACGTCAGTGAG
>NC_051408.1:30439480-30439883 GCF_015228065.2 Penaeus monodon
TTGACCGGTCAGTGACAATAATGATGATGGTGGAGAGAGGGGGGGGGGGTGAAGATTATATGATAGATATGCCAGAACGATGATGTTTGATGATCTGGTCGAAGAGAAGGGAGACGAAGGAGGTGGGGGGAGGGAAGAAGAGGTCATGAGGATAAGAGATAAATTACTTTTTTCTCCTTTTACTTTCCTTGTTTTCATTTATTTATATTTTTTCATATCATTTAACGTAATCACCATCGTTCTGGAAACCCACATTATCATCATTTTTTCTCTCTCTCTGATCTAGTACCACAAATATGTCTTTTTTGGTCTATTTTCTAATTATGTCTTTCTTTTCTTTTATTTACTTTTTTTATTAAAGGGGAGAAACCCAGTAATCAGTCAAGTGGAATTACCACAAAAA
>NC_051408.1:30439916-30440173 GCF_015228065.2 Penaeus monodon
TTTCAGACGTGGCTTGTGGTTATAATAATCATTCTTCTCCGGTAAAAGTTAAAGTCTCTTGGTCAAACAGAGAAAAAATATTTACACAGAAAAGAGAGTAGTCAAAAAAAGAAGAAAAATGTGGAAAGAAGGGAGAGAAAAGAAAATATTAGTATAAGGAATATTGAAAAATTGACGCATATCTACATACAGATATGGCAAGTACATATTTTCTCATACATCTAACAGAATTTTTTATTTGTAAAAGACTTCCCATA
>NC_051408.1:30440996-30441703 GCF_015228065.2 Penaeus monodon
ATCTTGAGGGCTGATCTCGGCGCCGAGGGAGGACCTCCATATTTCATCCGCGAGAGAAACTAGATCCTCTCCGGAGAGAAAGTCGTTTGCGCGGAGATTGAAAAACGCTGCCAAAACACGTGGGGCCGCCGGTCATAAGCCATTCATCTCCATGACGACACATTAGCGGTCACTTCGCGGCCTTTCATACGCAGATGTCGATCATGATGACCCCCGGCGTCCGAAGGGGTGGTGCTGGAAGGGGATTCGGCTTTGATGGGACGTCGCGGCTACATTGGTTTGAAGTCGGTGGGTAAGATATTATTACGCCGATACGGAAATCCAGAAAAAAATTAAGATGACGATAATAAAAAAAAAAAAACATAGAACAACTAAAGATCGAAATTTAAAAAAGCAGACAGCCTAAAAAAAATCAACTAGATGGAAACAATACACGAAGACCCACCAAAACCGAAGACACCGCGCGCACATTCGGACGCAAGAGTATTAGCGGGTGATAAGCCTGCGCGATCCGGTTGTGAAGAGAATTCTGATGGCAGTATTTCTATCCATCTATGCGCATCTGTCAGATCGGTTGATGAATCGAGAAAATGGCGGTCTTAGCGAATGCATCGGGGAGTGAGGGAAAACGAGGAGAGATACATAAAATACAATAATAATCACAGAGAAAGAAAAAACCAAGAATATGGGTGGTAGGTAGTTCCGTC
>NC_051408.1:30444001-30444607 GCF_015228065.2 Penaeus monodon
AACATTAAAAAAAATAAAGAAACAGATACCCGGCAGACAGGAAATCGAATCAAGGAAATGACGAGACGGGAAGGAAAGACCAGCAACCCAAGAAGGAAAATATATAGTTACGTAATCACAGGTGATGGCGCGGCGCACAACTAAATGGGAAAATAATAGTCACGCTGCCTTTATAACATAGCATCTGGGCACATCCATGCAACTTTCGTAACAATGTATACATGTATTTTCCTTTCCGTGTGTTAGCGGGTACTTCCATGCACACCCTAGGTAAGTCTGTGCTGTAAATTTTATGATTATGAAATAAGTACGAGAATATACTCTAAACACATTTATATCCGTAACGGTACGCACTGTTTATAGCGTAAGAAGTGGGTATAAATTTATGCATGCACTTTTTTAGCTTTATATAATCCCTAGCGTAAGTATCGTGTTTACTGAAGCACAGAAAGGAAGGTACACACATAAACATACACAAGTAGTCACGCACACACGTGATGTAAGCTCGAAATTAAAAATGAATTCACAAAAAGGTCCGATTCTGAAGATACATAATAGATATTGTGTAGATATGGCAGACTTATATCTACTTTTGATTTATTATGA
>NC_051408.1:30444756-30445137 GCF_015228065.2 Penaeus monodon
ACAAAGATGCATAACTCGAATTTTTCCCCATATGCAATAATATAACAATTTGGTCATCCTGCGATTGACATTTCGCAACGACGTCCTCGCTCTGAAGGAGAATAACAAACAATATGAAAAACCTTTTTATACTTTCTATCTACAGTATGGTGATTGTTCCCTTTCAGTTGCATTACCCATTGCTTTGGTTGCTCTGAGAATTTATGTTTGACGAAAGGAATCACTCAAAATGCCAAGGACATTGAGACGTCCACGGTACGATATGTCAAGCCACTATGCCGCTGAATAAATGGCCGGACAAACGTTTCCGAAAAGAGATGTCCTCAGGGGATGCAGAATGCAACTTTGATAATATTGCAAATTCAGCTGGTATCCTAAATT
>NC_051408.1:30445719-30446238 GCF_015228065.2 Penaeus monodon
TCGGCTAAGTGGCTAAGCAGCCGACTCGTCAAAATAAAAGCACACTTTAAGCGGCGCTGGGAGTTGGCGTCAGTGTCAGCCAGACCCGCCTCCTCTGCGATTACGTGTGAGAAAGAGAGATCGAGAGATAGTAAACCCTGACTGTATCTCCCTTGTCAACTGCCATTAATTCTCCAAATGTTCGAAAATGATCGAGAATCAGATGACTGGCAGAAAAAGCTTATCGGGAATTTCCCAGTTACAGTCTGGTAGGAAAATTGTCCTAAATTGCGTTAAAAGCGGAGACTCCTTTCCCCTCAGGAGAAAAACAGCTTCCTGAAAACGATGGCATTTATGAATAATCGTCGATTAAAGTATTTACCTCGATGCTCCGGCTCAGACTTCGCACGTTATTCATTTCGAAAGATTTTCATGAAGGTTGGGGAGTCGTTTTAAGGCCATTTCCTAATTGAAGATTTATCCCATTGCCTTGGGGCTCTGTGCTTATCACTGGTAAGGGAGAGTGACAGGATGAGAAAT
>NC_051408.1:30446385-30447200 GCF_015228065.2 Penaeus monodon
TTGCTCAAATGGACTCTCCCATGACAGCATAGAAAACGGGAATCGGTCAGTCTCGTTCCTTCTGCGATATTGAAATCGCCACGCAAATTTCTTCTGCTCCTCTGTACTTCATTGCGTACACAATGTTGTAATTCATATATAATAACACGAAAGCAGCTCCTCTGGACTGGAGGGTTCGTCACGGGAGATGTCTGATAGCCGTTTTCAGGGAGAAAGTTATGCTCGTGTTAATTTTTTTTTCCACGGGGTTTACCGTGTGAAATCCATGTGGCTTTATCATGTGGTAAGTGTATAAATCATTTCCTTCTTGTTGTATAATCATGTAACATTTGATGAAGAGTGTGAATTATAATAAAATGATCCGTTACCGAGACATATGGGGAAGACTGTGGTTAGAGATATTAATATTAATAGTAGTCAAAATGTAGATGGTTGAATGTAAATGAGCGATAACAGTGGAATAAAATGAATAAATATTAAATAACATGATTTAAAAAACCTGTCTGGTGTTGTCACTAACATTCAAATAGCAGATCAAGTATACCGTTATGACGAAATATGTAGGTTAATAACGTTAAGAATTTCATAAGCACAATAATCGCCATCATCTCGCCATTATTCGGATGCAAAATCTCTATTAAAATGGCACTCATTATCAAAGTTACTCCAAATAAATACGTTTATATGACGACAAAATTAACCGAAAACAGATATACAAAAAAAAATGAATGTGCAAATGCACACATAACTTCATCAATATTAACCAAATAATTTATTGAAATTCGCGGATAATCAAAATAGGAGAAAGGCAGAAG
>NC_051408.1:30447232-30447398 GCF_015228065.2 Penaeus monodon
GAGCGTCAAGATGCGCACTCGAGCCACCTGACCTCTGTCAAGGGATTTTAATGTAGGCGACAACGGAAGACAGGGCGGAGCCAGTCAGTAAGCATGAAAGGGTGAAATTACTGGAAAATTGTGCACTTGAATTATCATGTAGACATTCAAGCGTGGGTAAATGGCA
>NC_051408.1:30447552-30447803 GCF_015228065.2 Penaeus monodon
TAGCAGGCAGGGGAGACTTGGAAGAACATAAATAAAAGGGGAAGAGACACATAATGAGAAGTTCTTTTGGGGGAAAGCAAGTCGTTATTAAGTCATTTGATGCTCAGGTTATTATGAAAAGAAAAAAGAAGAGGAACAACAGTTTAGTAAATCTTGGTTCAAGAAGAAAGATAAAGAAAGGATACAGAAAAATCACAAGTTTATTCTAGGTAAGGGAGACTGACCCCTACGTAATGTAAAATAAAATTGGC
>NC_051408.1:30448167-30448710 GCF_015228065.2 Penaeus monodon
TCGGAGACGAGGAGCAGCGCTCGAAGTCCCAAAATCGAGCGCAGGTGCGGAAGTCCAATACACAGCAAATCCACGCCATAGTGGGAAACCGTCACCCACCGCCGCGCATAATCCACGCATCTTAGCATTTCTCACGTCAGCTATAACACACCACGACTAACAACACGCCATGTCGACTAGCTGTCTGTCGCATCGCATCGTGGTTTCTCACAGCAAATCATACCTTAAAACAGATCACACAAAACGGGTTTTCTCACAGTTAATCATGATAGCTTACAAAACAGCATCTCACAGCGTATCGGGCCTGATTATAATCTGTGATACCTTATTTAATAACACATCTAGTTAGTTTATCGTACTAGATACACTAGGAAATATCACTAGCAGAGTGCTACATAATCATCGCATCATCACTTTGATAAGTACAACAGATGTTATATTTGACATATTTCTGCAAATATTTCACTGAGACCTGAGGTACAACTGTCAGGATTAAAGTCTGCCAGGACAGTGCTGACTGTACAGTCGTTTCTTATCAACAGA
>NC_051408.1:30449977-30450765 GCF_015228065.2 Penaeus monodon
GATATGAAATTCGTCTAATAGATTTAAACTGTAGTAATGTCCATGTGTTCAGTAACGATGCTAATTTTTAAATGGAAAGTAAAAAGAGTCTTCATCACAAAGTAATGATTCGTCAGTTTATTTTCGAGGATTTTGCATCTTTATTGTACGACTAATCGTATCATAGTCCCTGTTACCTGCTAGGATATGATTCACAGTGTATATACTATCTTAGCGTGAGAAAAAAGGTAGACTGTAGCCTTTTATATTTATGTGTGTGGGGGTTATCATCGACAAACTTATACTTTTGATCTATATACAAGGTCATAAACAGGAGTAGCAATATTTTATATCAAAAGGCATTATACTGATTCTGATATCTCCAACTTTTATTGTTAAAACCTATCATACGAACACATTTCTAGTAAAACCGTTTTTGTTCAACAGAGCATGCATGTTTTTGCCTAGTTTAGAATAGTTTACATCTTTTAAATCGGTTTTTGTATATCGCCATATAACATTTCACTTGATAAAGAAATATCGAAAATATATATGCATATACACATTCCTTTATGCAGAAACGTAAGTAAGCAAAACCAACATTACAAAGAAACTTAACACATTTATTATGTTTGCAAAGTGGATGTTTTCTTATATATATATACCCCCCTTTTTTACATCACATATTCACTGCACTGGATATTGACGGCTGTTACATGACCTGGTTACTTAGTTTGCCTGTCACAGTCACTATGTTATCAATTCAGAATACCAGAAAATGTGTAAAGTCAGATCATAATAAGAAAAAA
>NC_051408.1:30452992-30453158 GCF_015228065.2 Penaeus monodon
TCTCAAAACAACTCAAAATCCAACCCAGGCTATATTGCAAAAGCTCATTCTTCTGTTGCAGCAAACAGAATTATAATCTCGTCGCTCGACAAATCTCTCGGCTAATTGAGACATAAATTATCAAATATTCTTCTAATTAATTCAACGACTCTCGCCCTGATTGTCT
>NC_051408.1:30453189-30453310 GCF_015228065.2 Penaeus monodon
GGCAAATTGGACCATAGCTCGCGGCATGCTTGATGACTCGCATTTTTTGATCAAGTTATCTTGCGGTTAGAATTATGATGTTGACAATCATGTTCTTTTTAAGGCTTTGGTTAATTTGAGA
>NC_051408.1:30453910-30454088 GCF_015228065.2 Penaeus monodon
ACAAACGGATTCACATTGAAATCGTTCTTATGATCAATGATGATGATAATCCAAATTGACAATTTTAATCAAAATTAAAGTATAAACATTGTAATGACAATATTATGAACCACAGTAATAAATAATCAAGCAGCCAAGGACATGAAAGAATGTGATTTTTTATTACACAAGATAAGGC
>NC_051408.1:30454787-30454902 GCF_015228065.2 Penaeus monodon
ACAATGTCCGACAGATAAGCACCCAGACAACAGACACGAGGCAGCACGACCGGGAGCGACGACACAATCCGCTCGCGGCGAACAGAAGAACGACAAACCCCTTAACCTCCCTCAA
>NC_051408.1:30454947-30455686 GCF_015228065.2 Penaeus monodon
TCAACGCCCCGAAGGATCACCCATACAGCGTCTTGTTATATCAATATCGAACTAACGCCGCCCGCCACTTAGAGCTCCCTTCCGCTCCACGTCGCTAATGACACAACAATCTGATGTGTAATTAAAAGCAGCGGGTAATAAAGACAAATGGGATAATAATGGTTTATTAGCCGGCGCAGCATACCCTCATTATATTTGCCTATTAGGCCAATTACAAACGAAATGTGTCATCTGTGAGCGAAGCTAAGTACATGTCATTATGACGGGGACAGAGTGGGCGTATGTGGGCGTATGTAGGTTATGAGTATGCCTCGTGGGTTCATGAGGTTGAAGAGGGGGGAGGGAGGGAGGTTGGCTGAAAGGGTTGAATTATGGTTGAGAGATAAAGAGGTTTGCGGGGTAGGTGGGGGGGGGGGGTGAGTGGATTTCTTGAGGGCTCGTGAGTATGGGCGGATGTCATGAGTGGATCGACGTCTGATATAGGTGTATCCTGTGGCTATGTGGATACCTCCAGCGCATGGTTGACTTCAGGATATCATTGTCTGGAGTAGAGAATTGTCTGCAGCTGTAAACCCCGAGTTATGTGGGATCATGTGGCTTAAAATGTGACGTAGGAATAACTGTACACTCGCCACTGTTAAATGACTTTCGCATAACAGTTATCAATATTTGGGTAACAAAAAATTCGTATCATAAAAGAATAAAAGACTGAATTTCATGCTGTGATTCGATCATGGTG
>NC_051408.1:30456472-30456834 GCF_015228065.2 Penaeus monodon
CAGTATCAACATACTAAACTACCATCTGACCTGTGAAAACATCCAAAATCACACACCTTGGCATCCAAAGCCTAGCAGTAAAAAAAAAAAATCAGTTTCACGAATGAATCTGTTGAACTGCCTCGCGTGAACCATATGTTGTTATCGATTTCCTTCTCGCCCCCTTGGTGTTGGCCGCAGAACACGTCACGTGACACCTCGGCGGGAACTGCGGCTGATGAATTAGCTGTCAACGTTTCTTTGTCTGTCTTCGTTATCATTTCGGTTGTTATCCTTTTTACCGTCTCTAGCTCTGTCTCTCTGTCTCTTTGTCTCTGTGCGTCTCTGTTTCTCTCTCTTTCTCCCTGTCTTTTTTTCTGTTT
>NC_051408.1:30459179-30459324 GCF_015228065.2 Penaeus monodon
GTATTTTTATTTATATATGTGTTTGTGTGTGTAATTTTAAAAGATCCTTTTATCTAATAATGTCTACACACTTCTTTCTTTCTGTCATTAAATCCACTCCCTTCCCCAAGATATCATTCTTACCATAAATTCTGCTTATTTCCTT
>NC_051408.1:30459470-30459573 GCF_015228065.2 Penaeus monodon
TCGTTTATAGCAAATATATGTTGCAGAGGCGAGGAGTTTGTTGGCGTGTGATATGATAATGGGCGGGCGGTGTCCGGGCGGGCGTCACACCCACCTGTCTTCA
>NC_051408.1:30459603-30459669 GCF_015228065.2 Penaeus monodon
AGAAGGGGTTGATGAAGGAGAAATATGTTTTAGGCCTTTTGGTTCGTGGGCTTTTTCCTTTTTCAG
>NC_051408.1:30459922-30460545 GCF_015228065.2 Penaeus monodon
ACAACCTCCCATACTCCTCCGAACCCCCTTAACTGCCCTCCGCCTGCCTATAGAGTTAACCCACTCCCTCTTCCACAAATTAAGAGTAACGCCAGCGCCTAAGTGGACATTAAAGAGGCGGTGGGTTGCCTTTCCCT
Source organism: Penaeus monodon (assembly GCF_015228065.2). Classification (NCBI taxonomy): domain Eukaryota; kingdom Metazoa; phylum Arthropoda; class Malacostraca; order Decapoda; family Penaeidae; genus Penaeus; species Penaeus monodon. The sequence goes on from NC_051408.1 coordinate 30,460,060, forward strand.
CACTCACCCGCCTGCTCCATCCACCGTGACCAAATTACAAGTTTACGCTTCATACTTAAAAGCATAATCTCGGCTCTCTGGTGGTTGATTAGTGCACCGCGATTATTGCCGCTAGCTGTTGTGTCGCCTTATACACAGGGTCCCTTTGTTATTATTAAAACGGAATCTAATGCTTTATAGTCTATTAACTGTTGTCAGAATCGTTTACATCTTATTCATCGTGGTGATAAGTACGAGTTTAGTTTGCACCAAGTTTTTTTTTTTATCGCGATTATTTTGGGGAAGTTTAAGGAAGTTTATATTTTCTTAGATATTCCGAAAAAAAAAATAAACTTATTTATTCATGGGACAACTAACCACAGGAAAGACAACTGTAGCGTCCGTAGTAATACCGAAGAAAACTGTGGTAATAATAGTTACATAAGAGCCTATATCCTTCTGCTTAACACAGTCGCTCGCGCCCTTTTGACAAATAATGGTTCTCGT
>NC_051408.1:30461259-30461438 GCF_015228065.2 Penaeus monodon
GCTGTCTAATTACCCTAACGATCATCACCATCACAGCCCCCCCTCCCCCCCCTTAACAGAAGACAAAAGCGTGGATAAATCCCTAACCGGCACCCCCCGCCGGCCCCCGAGGATACTACAAAGCGCACGTCGCTCCACCTACACAAAACACAGGAAAACCATAGTGATTACATCTAAGA
>NC_051408.1:30461480-30463150 GCF_015228065.2 Penaeus monodon
GGGCAACGCTGAGAGAGAGAGGTCTTTGGATGGTGCGATGATGTGCCTTTTTTTGAGAGTTATGGGTTATGCTGTTGGTGTTCAGTCGTGTTATTATTCCGTTTTTATTCTGATTGATAGCGATAACAGTATTGTGACATATTGAATAGTCTTATTTTCGCTTTTCCTTTTTTATCTTTCTTTTTCTCCCTTTCTCTTTCTCCCTTCCTCTTACACGCTCTCCCTTTTTTCGTTTTTCTTATTAACTCTCCCTTCTCTCCTTATTTTTTTTCCTTTCGTTCTCCTTCTCCCTTTCACTCTCCTTTCTCCCTTATTCCTATCCCCCCTCTTCCTCCTCTTCCTCTCTACGGTGCTCTCCTCATTTCCCTCCTTCCTGTTCTCCCCTTCTTCCTCCTTTTCCCCTTTGCTCCTCTTCCTTTCTCCCTTCCTTTTACATCGCTGTCGTCACTCTCCTCTTCCATTTCCTCCCTTCCTCTCTCCCTTTTCCCCTCCTCTTCTTTCATCTTCTCCGTCCTCCACCCGTTTCCCTCTCCTCTCTTCTTTTTCTGTCCTCCCTCTCTACCTTTCCCCTTCATTCCTTTCCCTCCTCTGACCGCTTCCCTCCTCCCTCTGTCGCTAGTTCTCGGCTCCGTTTCCCTCTCCCTTTCTCCCCTTCTCCTCCTCCTCCCTCCTTTCCTCCTCTCCCCTTTGTCGCCAGTTCTCCCCTCCGTTTCGCTCTCCTTCCCTCCTCTCCTTCTCTCCGCGTCTTCCCCTCTTCGCTCAGACTCCCTTCTCACCCGAGTCAACAATCTTGTGGTCGATCCAAACAATGGCGGGTCGCGTCATTTCCCCTTATTATTCCCCTCAAGAGTGTGAACAATGTGGACTTCCGGTGATGCGGGCGAGGGGAGAGAAGAGAGCGACGGGCGGTTGGGGGGGGAGGGGAGGAACGGGGCGGGCGGGATGAGATGGGGGGAGGGGAGCGGGGAGGATGAGATAGGGGGGAGGGGAGCGGGGAGGATGAGATAGGGGGAGGGGAGCGGGGAGGATGAGATAGGGGGGAGGGGAGCGGGGAGGATGAGATAGGGGGAGGGGAGCGGGGAGGATGAGGATGAGAGGGGGGCGAGGCGGGGAAGATGAGAGGGGAAGGAGGATGGATGTGTAGACAGGGGAGGATGATGATAAGGGAGGAGGAGAGGGGAAGGAAGAAGAAGAAAGAGGGGAAAGAGGAAGAAGAAAGAGGGGAAAGGAGAATGGGGTGTGTAATGGAGACAAAAAAAGGGAGGAAAGAGAAAAAATATACAAAAGGAGGGAGATAAGAACGTAATGAAAAACGATTGTAAAAAAAATATTTCTAAGTGAAGATAGGGGGAAATATATTACAAGATTACTGAATTATGAATAGACGGAGAGAGAGAGAGGAAAATAACGTAACTAGAAAAGACAAGAAAGAAGTAATTTAATAGTTGTTTAAAGGGAGATCGGTTGATTTTTCAGAGAGAGAGAATTAGAAAGAGAATGTTTAGCGAGATCATCTCATCTCCTTATAATTTGTAAAGGCAAATAGGGAAACGTATAAAAAGATGTAATAATATGTAATGAATAAACAAAGAAAACTGAAAATATCGAAGAAATGGAAACGTGCCAGGATTAATAAAAAGAGGACAATATGTAATTGAATACATAACATG
>NC_051408.1:30463434-30464096 GCF_015228065.2 Penaeus monodon
TAATACAGCATCCGATTTTAAGCCAGAGTTACAGAATGCGAGAGTAATGTCTTTGATAAGAGGCTTGTGGACCGAGATGCGCCTCCGAGGAGCCGACACTCAAGGGAAGTGCCGGGAGAAAAAAGGCTGTTGCTGTTATGAGAGAAAAGCTTTGAGATCGTCGCATTGTGAGATGATGCACAGTTATAGTGAAGTAATGTGGTGATGCGTGTGGAATTACTGTGGATGGAGGGGCGTGGCGTGGCTGTTTTCTTGTCGGGTTTTGTTATTTTACTTTCGTAGTTTTTGTTATTAGAGTTTGTGTGATATTTCGGAGATTTCTTACGAAATGGAAAACCAGTCCTTTCTCCAAACAAAAACGAAATGACGCTGCGAACGAGCCTCATCGCCTCGTTTGGAAATGGGCTAAAAATTGAACGAGGCACACACCATGAGGGAGAGCACGAGTGCGAGGGAGGAGCGTGAAGCACTCTTAACAAGTGTGACCGAAGGAGTGGCGATGTCAGCAGCTCCGTTGATCGTGGCCGGGAGAGCGGGAGGGAGCTCAGCTCGGCCCGGGGTTTGATGGCCTGGAAGGAGGCGGTGTCGAGCTCTGTCCGACTCTAAATGGACCCTAATCCGTCGTTCGCTTTACTCTTTAGGGCTCTTGGTTCATTTCAGGT
>NC_051408.1:30464286-30464524 GCF_015228065.2 Penaeus monodon
GGCCCTCCCTGCCCCGTGCTGACCGCGAATAGAGGCCCGGGATAAAGCGCGACGGTACATGACTCCACCATCACTAAATAATCGATAATGCGATTCGCCGGGGTCTGGGGTGGGAGGGGGGGGGAGCGTGGGAAATTGGTGTAAACAGATTGAATCGGATAAAAGAAGGAATGATTGTGAAAGAAACCGCGGCTGCGACGGCTCTCGCTCGCTCTCGCTCGGTGTCGCTTTCTGTTCC
>NC_051408.1:30465975-30466189 GCF_015228065.2 Penaeus monodon
CGCATCAGACAAACGCTCCACGAGCGACGCAAAGCAAGGCGCGGCTGAGCGTGAAAGGCACCAGCCTTGTACGGTGCCCATTGTTCCTCCTGTGCCGACGACGCCGCCACCCGGGCGATGAGCGACAAATGCGAGGGCTCCTTAAGCTTTATGGATTAGGGAGGGACGTGTGACCTCAGGGCTGAGTGCGCGCGCCGTCACATTGATAGGGAAA
>NC_051408.1:30466494-30467221 GCF_015228065.2 Penaeus monodon
AAATATACAGGCACAAACACTTAAAAGTGTACGTAGTGTTATCCGCAGCTATATACTCGGCATTTCGTTGAATGTCCGCCAGAACTGATGTATGAAATCTGCAAGCGCATCATTAAGGTGTCAGCATAATTACATTGTCATCACCTGAAATCTAATTGTCTCGCTTTGAAAATGTCACCATCACCATCAATATCCAGACTGCCCCACACACAGGCGTTACGTCAGCAGCTTCCACGAACGCTCAACAGCGGGTCAATCCTTTCCCGGAAGAAAACAGACGGATTCTCTGGCCTTTGCGGTATTTACAGAAACGTATTATAGCGTTTCATGCTTGAATGTACGTATTCCCTTCATCAGCAACGATATTAGTGAATACTTTTCGAAACCTATACATATTTTTATCTTTAATTTTTTAATGAAAGTTTAGATAAAAAAAATATCGCGGTAAAAATATGAATCGTATGTAAATGTCGAATTAAAAGTGCCACGGATTCCTCGTTCCGATTCAGCTCAAGAGGATTATGACACGCCCTTGGCCCTTGGCGCCTCCTCCTTGTCCCCGGGGTTCAGTGGGTGTAAAAGCTCTTGAAACCTCTCGAAAGCGCCTCCCAGACACCTCCGCCAATCAGCACCCTCGCCGCCTCCGCCAACCACAGGGCGGGAAAACAGAGGAGTGACGAGGTGCGCAGAATTCAATCTCTTTGCCGTCTAAATAAAGGAGGCGACT
>NC_051408.1:30469685-30470161 GCF_015228065.2 Penaeus monodon
TTAATCCAGCTAAAATATCAGCCTCTACAGATAGACAGATTTCCAGAAGAGAAAACGCACAATCAGCAGTTATGCAAATGTTCATTCAGAACTTTAAGAGATAAAAGGAAGTCTAGCCAACGATATACAGCCAAGTATATCAGGATTCTGTCACTGTTCGCTTCAGACTTTGTTGCCGAGAGATCTTGGCATTCCTTCTGACTCTACGGACCTCGCCCTCCATGTTTCAATATGGCTTTTTAACCTCTCCAGTAATGTGGAAAATGATAAAGGCTTTCTTTTATTGAGACTGTTCTTACACTCGTTCTTCCTGATGAAAAACGTTATTACTAGTGGGTTATTAACTTATATGATATTTAATTCTATATTAGGAGATTCAATTTATTGTCTGATATACTGATACTCTCTTTTATATACCAGTGACGTTTTAGGTGAATATTCATAATAGATTTCGTATGTTTTTTTAATTTCTTGGA
>NC_051408.1:30470402-30470771 GCF_015228065.2 Penaeus monodon
CGTGAGCCAAATCATTCAGTTAATATTGTCATTATGTTAACTGATAACCGCGTTACACTTAAATCATTTAAGTCATTCGCTACAGATGTCGACTAATGTCATGTAAACATTGCAAGGTATTCGGGTATACAATATGTCTCAATTAAAACATTTCCTTTTTGTTAGCTTTTTTTTTTTACAATTCAATGTGTTCAGCTATGAAATTTGTCTCAATTAAGACATTTCCTTTTTGTTAGCATAAAATTATTTGCATGAACGAAGCCTTTTCGCATAGCAAGCTTCTATAAGGTGGAGTATAGTCGATTGTGTGTGTTTATAAATGGAGTAAGAGAGGGTGACGGCAAGTATATCTGGGGAAAAATAACTGTT
>NC_051408.1:30471881-30471946 GCF_015228065.2 Penaeus monodon
TTGAACTGACACACCCCACTTTCCTTAAACAACCCACCCTTTCACACTACTTTACGAGGCAACAC
>NC_051408.1:30471980-30472175 GCF_015228065.2 Penaeus monodon
CTCCCTCCCGTGATATGCTGCTGGGTCAATGCACGAGGCAGAATCCCTTAACTCGGAGGATTTATTGCAGGGCCCTAACAAGGGTGTCATTCGGCCCTTTTGACTATTTCCCTCTTTGACTCTTTAAACTTGGTACGTAACCCTTGCCCCTAGTACAGGGGATTTACTGTATGTGGTCGTTGTGTGACGGTGCGT
>NC_051408.1:30472879-30472964 GCF_015228065.2 Penaeus monodon
ATCCTTAATATATCTCAGTCTACACTCAATATATATCAGTCTACACTTGTTTTAAGTATATGTAACAATAAAGTATTTACCTTTT
>NC_051408.1:30473351-30473621 GCF_015228065.2 Penaeus monodon
CATAAATCATTGCAACGTTCCATTTGCACTGATATTCCGTAGAGTCATCCTTATAGATTTAACTTATAGATTTATTCGATACAAAATAAACTGATTATTTCCATTTAAATGTTCAGAAGAAAGGCTCTTTTGTAAAATATTTCGTCTGTTTGGTCAGTCATGCGCGAATCCATAAGAATAACATGCGTTTTGCATTTGCGATATTGACTGACACTGAAGCGAAGTAGATATCACGTTTGCAATGTCCAAATACATTTTCCGAGTCGAACT
>NC_051408.1:30474179-30474295 GCF_015228065.2 Penaeus monodon
GAAACACTCGAAAGGAGAAAAAAGAGACAGAATGACTCGTGACATTTTCCGAGATTTCGTGAGATTTCGCGAGAGGCCTCGGATCCGAAGCTGACTCTCGGTCGTAAGGTTTGTGG
>NC_051408.1:30474562-30474662 GCF_015228065.2 Penaeus monodon
TGAGAGGAGAAAAGAAAAATGAAGATGACCGGATATGGATTAATAATTATGGAGGGATGAAAAGATCGAAGAATATGAGTGACATGGAAAGGCATAATGG
>NC_051408.1:30474710-30474947 GCF_015228065.2 Penaeus monodon
TTGAAATAGGTTCGTTGTATAATCAACTAATATTATCATTGGGGTTCAATTAATTACCATTTTAAGCTCGGTAAGCAACTCATTACTCAAATTGCTTCATAAATACAGGTTAGAATAATGAAGGTATTCATGATAGCCTTTTTGGAACTTCATTCGTGCTTCAGAAAACCTTGATACCAATATTTCATGAATATGGCAATGAGGAAAAGAAAAAGTGGTTGTTTTTGTTGACGAGAA
>NC_051408.1:30475386-30475452 GCF_015228065.2 Penaeus monodon
TTCTGTTTATTGTAAAAGCGATATAGTGTTATCAAGTTATTCTGAATGTGTACTAGATATCCTATA
>NC_051408.1:30475837-30475915 GCF_015228065.2 Penaeus monodon
TTTTTCAGCTTCATTCCTTAAGGCCCCGCCTCCCCCTCTCCCTCCTGATATAACACGTCCTAGTTGTTCCTAGTAAGT
>NC_051408.1:30475954-30476392 GCF_015228065.2 Penaeus monodon
CATGTTACAATCTCGTAAACAGAATACATTGATTGTGGAAATGCGAAATGTTTGTTTAAAAATAAAAGAGTTATGCTTGAGAGAGAGAAAAATACTCCCCTGGTATATCTAAATGCTAAAATAAAGCTTTCATAATGACAGGTATACTACATAATTTTCACTTTCTCTTTCATTCGTTGAAATATTCATCACCGTATTTTATCTTTTGTGTTCATTTATTTGATTTGCAGTATCCATTGATTTCCTCTTTATCACTATTGGTTATCAGTTCACATAACTGAATGTTTATATTTTACACAGGAAGTGCATAACCTTCATTGCTTATATGTTTCTATATGTGGATAGTAAGTGCTTTTGGCGTCATGTGATCGAATTAAGCTATAGAATGTAGGATACAACTATAACTAATCTTATATGCACAAATACTAATTCAGCTAT
>NC_051408.1:30476569-30477126 GCF_015228065.2 Penaeus monodon
TCGCTTTTATTAGTCAGTCATTTCATATATTTTCACTCATAAGAAGTAGTAATTCCCCACAACCATAATATGTTAAATTTTTGGGGGTCATTATCTAAGCCTTTTAGAACGCGTAAGCCACGAGATTATTCATTTTGCTGTTTACAAACATCCAAAACAGACGAATAACATTCCAACTATAAAACATGATACCTTGAATAGTCTAACAGGGGGATCCACCCGAATAAAAAATAAAGAAAAAACGAAAAATAATTGTGATAAATCGGTCCCACATTCATCGAACAAGTAATGAGTATCCAGATACGATTTTTAAGTATGAAGATTAGCAATTCTTTATAGTTTATCTGGTCTAGTTGTCATGTTTATAATGCTTAATGCTGTTTTTTACGAAGGGTGAATTGACCCATAATAGCAGATGAATGTCGACCACAAGTACCTTGCCTTATTCTTATTTTATGAGACGGGCTTGTCACGTTTTTGCCGCGGCTGACTCTGTTTTTCGAGTATGTGTAGGTTTGGAGCCCGAGGAAAATGAATAAATTACGTGACTATTAATG
>NC_051408.1:30477202-30478064 GCF_015228065.2 Penaeus monodon
CTCCTTTTTGATACCTTTCTTTTATTTCTGTAAATGAGGTCTTTCATGTTTTCCGGCGTTTTTTTATAGCCCCTCGCTTTTTCTTATTATTTTAGGGTTAGTCCTCCTCTTCACCTTTTCTGTTTCATCAATTCTCTCTACTCCACTTTTTTGTCCTTCTCTCCTCCTCTCTCTTTTTTCTTGAGGCTTCCTTCCTTTCTTCCCTTATTTTAAAGGTCACTTGCAGATTATTCACTTGTTTTCCTCGTTATAAACCGGCGTGTACTTAAGTGATGCATATCTACTATGTTGTTAAATCAAGCGATTCTTTTCACAATAACACATAGATGTAACATGTTTTCTTGCACTTACAAGGCATAACACATTCCTAATGATAAATATCAGAAAACAATACGTACGAGTCTTTGACAGTGAATATATTGAAACAAAGAAGGCAGAGTATAGAAAGACTCAGGTTTAGAGTAATATAACATCGTAGTATTGTGTTGATACTCGAGAAAGATATACTCCATCTCCACAAGCCCCTATAAAGTAAGATATTTGCCCAGTATAAAAAGAATAAACGTATCGAATTGGAAGGAATAACAGAGGCAATATTCTTCTGAGGAAAAGACTTTAAAAACGTATAAAAAGAACTAAGAACAGACACTCGAGCTCCTATGAAACACGGGAGGCGGAGTCGCACCGATTTCGACATGCTAAACGTGCATAGAAAATAAGTAAAAACAACGCTTCTGTTTTGAGGAGTTTTACCACTTTCTTAAGAGATATCGTGATGGGTCCTCGTTAACGCTTTTTTTGGCATGCCTGACTCTCGATATTCATGTGGCTCATAAATGATCATGATTTTGGCATGCATGAC
>NC_051408.1:30478108-30478893 GCF_015228065.2 Penaeus monodon
AAGGTCGTCCAAGTGTGGTTATACCAGTAAAGTTGAACTGACTGCAGAGTTCTCTCGTTCTCTTTTTTTCTCATTCCTGCAACGGCAACATGCACTAAAATACGAAAAGAGGTATGTGAATATAACATAAAACTGAGCATATATTCCTAAAAGTCTGCGGGTAAAAAAAAAGGATGAGGGTTCTCACGCGCCGTTACTGCAGACTAAAAGACTAACACATGTTTCCCACTTTTGTCACATTTGCATAATCTAATCTTTAACATCAGCTTAAACAGGCAGTGAATATAGATCGCCACAAAGAATTTAGTTAAGATATTATGTTATTTCCTGAGCTTTATAGATGTAATGTTTTCATTGTAATATAAATCTTTTTTTTTTTCAAAAGCGTTTGACGAGCGGATTCCTGATGCGAGAGTCCTGTTTTGATGGCAGAGCACATACAATTATGCATCAATTAATTGAATATTCATTTTCCTATAAATGATGGCGTGGTGTTGGGTTACACAAGCTTTCAATAAGCATAAAACATTTTAAACAGTTTGGAGTTCCGCCCGGTGACAGTTTGTTTATAGGTATTAAAATGTTTGCATATATTAGCATATTTATCATATCTCAGCTCTTAAATCAGCCACCGATATTGAACTTCATATGAAATTTTATTTCCCTCATTCCACACTCACAAGATCTGGTGTTGATTAAAAACAATAACATTGTGAGTAATATTAGATATATCGGTTTATCGACATTATAGTTTATTATTTGCAGTCTAATACATTTAGCTACAT
>NC_051408.1:30480703-30481028 GCF_015228065.2 Penaeus monodon
AAAAAAGACACTTCCCAGTTTCGTGAATATTAAACTTTTTAGGTTTCGGCAAATCATCGGGTTATTAATGAATACCGCGTGTTGAATGATTCCCGCGGGGAACTGAGAGTGAGCAGAGAATATCATTAATAAATTTAGCTCACATATGAACGTTTGTTAATGCAACATTTTAGGGCTGTCAATCTAATAAAAGGTAGAAACAGTAGGGGCAGCTTATTTGCCTAGAGGCCTTAGTTGCGGGAAACTTCAGAATTTACTCATGCTGAACGAAGGAAATTCTTCAGGTAGCAAGATGAACGTAAAATAATGGATAGTGTAAAAGTTA
>NC_051408.1:30481364-30481580 GCF_015228065.2 Penaeus monodon
GCGTACAGGCAAACCGAGGATCCAATATTCACACGCAGTCCAGGATCCGATTAAGTCCAACACGACACTGCATTTTAGATGACTTTACACGTCGTTTATCCATTCGGGTATCATGTAAAAAGTTAATAGCTAGTTGACACGAAAGATGGAGCAGCAAGTCTAAAATCTCTAGAATATCAAGTCTGTTTCAAGTGTGTATAGTTAGATACAAAAAAA
>NC_051408.1:30481769-30481839 GCF_015228065.2 Penaeus monodon
ATTTATTGAGGAAAGCCATTTTGAGACGGTTTAATTGTGATATTTGGAAAGATTTAAAAAGTCTTTTGGG
>NC_051408.1:30482629-30482843 GCF_015228065.2 Penaeus monodon
ATCATAAAGCTGATACAATCAATAAAACGGCGCCGTGAATGATGAATCAAGCATGAATTCTATGTCACCTATATGGCACCTTGTAATAATACCTTAGCAGCGTGAAAGTGGGTTTCACTTGCTCTGTTTACTCCTCTAGATTCATCGTTTATTCATCTTGTTTACTTATTTCTTAATCTCACCGTCTTCCCATTCATTGCTTATTTCAGCTAAG
>NC_051408.1:30482884-30483002 GCF_015228065.2 Penaeus monodon
AGCGATTTTTCTGTTCGTGATTTTTTGTCTTCGTCCGGTGCTCTTCCAGGTATTTTGTAGTCAAGCACACCTTCACATACTTGGTAGACGGTTTACGGGGCTAAATGAAGAAAAAAAA
>NC_051408.1:30483137-30483594 GCF_015228065.2 Penaeus monodon
GATTTCAAGAGAAAAAGGCGTCTCGCCGTCCCGACCGGCCTCGGCAAAGGCGTCAAACCCTCCACCGCCTTTCATGTCACGAGGCAGTTAAGTATTTTCTCTGGGGCTCCCCGCCCACCTTTTTTCTATTTCCCTTTTTTCTCCTCTTGGTCTCCCTTAGTGCTTGTGAATTTGGTATCGGAAAAAAGCAGGGAGGACGTGCCCGAATGACAACAGTTTATTCGAAAGGCAAAAACATAATGGGACTCGCACGCCACGGAGGCCAGTAGCTTCTCGAAATAACTTTCAAACGGCGACGTTCTCGTTCTTGTGTATAGAGAACATTCACTAACATAACAAGAACAAATGGTATATGAAAGGTCGATCTCGCTCTTGGTTATACCTAACAAATATCATTAAACCAATAACTATCTTTTATAACAATAGTACATAGATATTCGTTGTCGCTCTTGATTAC
>NC_051408.1:30483790-30483984 GCF_015228065.2 Penaeus monodon
GAGGCCAATCTTCGTTTATGTTTATAAAAAATAGTAACCGTAGTGTTATTGAAAAAAGGACGTTACTGATACTGCAGCAACTTTAGTAATGTAGTTATATAGACTCGTATTCCGTCATACTTTTATATAACAATATCTGTCATTCATTCTCTAAAGGACCTCTCTTGTCTGTCACAGATGTTTTAAGTGGCTGT
>NC_051408.1:30484038-30484261 GCF_015228065.2 Penaeus monodon
TTACGAAGGTATGTATGTTTTAGTGGCGTTTATTTTTGCACACTCTTTTACTTAGTATTTGTCAAAGGTTGGTGTCGTACACTGTAAACCATGTTTTTTTCCCTTTTATGTATACCAGTTTTATCTTCGGCATATACATTGATATACATTTGTCTTTTTGTTCTGCAGATACAAATTCATTTGCTTTATTTGGGAATCTTGATAACTGCCTCCATTCAATTGA
>NC_051408.1:30486486-30486673 GCF_015228065.2 Penaeus monodon
TGATTCGTTCTACCTCTCTCATCTGAATGTCATATCGAGCAACATCCGAATAAAGCCGATTCTGTTTGATTTATTCTGACTCAATCTTCGGCTGATTCAGAAGACATCCTCTGACGATATTGACGTTGCATCTATATTTCCGTTCGCAAGGATTTGTCCCGTTTTACAAAAGCAAGCTATCAGCCCG
>NC_051408.1:30487180-30487391 GCF_015228065.2 Penaeus monodon
TATCAACAAGAAAGAGGTTGCGAGGAACGCATGCGAAGGACACCCTTGTCACCAGTTATCAAAAAGACGGGATATGGTCCAGAGCGGATAAAGAAACTATTCCAGACTGAAATGAGATCCCCAAGAGTCCTCGTCTCCCGAAGACATGGTAGTGGTGAGCCTAGGCCATGTGTGTTCGTCTGCCTCTGCCTTCTCTCTGTCCGCCAGCAAT
>NC_051408.1:30488495-30488939 GCF_015228065.2 Penaeus monodon
GCCTCTCGTCCCGATCCTTCCTCTCGTTCTTTCTCTGTCTCCGGTTTCTCTGAGGATCTTTTTAGCTGTTATTCATGGAACATTCCAAAGGGTCAGACGATATGCTGTATATCACTTTATCACAGTATACAGTTGACAGAAAAGTCATTAATCTACTTAAGGCAGTTCCAAGACGTCTCATAACATGCAATAAAAACCCTATTAATCCATTAACATACCTGAAGTTATTTTGTATTTCTTGCAATTTAAGATATGCAATCATGCACATATTCTTGTCGTCGCATTATCCTCTCAAAATTGAATAGTCATATGTATTTCAATTTCAATGGATTCTGTTCATAAATCAGTAAGAATGAGAAGTAAATTGTATTTTCCTTTACTTCTCTCATTCGTATGAAATATCAGTCAGTCACATTTTAAATGTATTAATGATCATATACGGAA
>NC_051408.1:30489002-30489162 GCF_015228065.2 Penaeus monodon
CTACTGAAAACACCATAAAAAAAATAAAAAAAATGTCATAAGTTATAAATTTGCCGAGACTTCATCTAGTCAGTCTCATTACATCATCAGTCGATTAACGCATTTATATCATCGGTGAAGTTATTTTAATTTGTAAGTCAATGAAGACAAAGGGCTTAGC
>NC_051408.1:30489199-30489453 GCF_015228065.2 Penaeus monodon
CAGCAAGAACAGTTTTCTTTTTTCTAAGAACCACGAATAAATGTTTGTCTTCGGTCAATTTAGCAGGAATGTCCGCCAAGCTAAAGGTTACGTAAGTGTTATATTCCAATTCATACCGCATTTAAAGTCCCACTTGGAATTCCCGGCCGATTCCAAATGCAGAGGTACGTTTATCACGCTATTTGCCTGCTGTAATAAAATCAGCGACGCAAAACAATGCCAGAGAAGAGTTTAAGCACGCTGATACGCTGATT
>NC_051408.1:30489896-30490115 GCF_015228065.2 Penaeus monodon
CCCTCTTCTTTTCTTCTTTTTTTCACTTATTTTTACAGCTGAAGGAAAAGTCAACTGTGTTTCCACATATATCCAATATATACGATTTTTTTTCAAGTTTTTCTATTTATTCATTTCTCTATCTTTCACCTCTTTACGCCACTTTTACTTCCTTCCTCTACCCTTTTGTTCGTTATAAATGTAATATTGAATATGTTTTATCTATCTATTCTTATCTAT
>NC_051408.1:30490746-30491218 GCF_015228065.2 Penaeus monodon
GCTGCCTGTTGAGAGCTTTTGCATCATATATGCGCAAGAACGCTCCGGACGACACACTTATAAGAATGTAAGTAATAGCGAGTTTAAAATAACCGTTGAAAGATTGATACGTCCTAATTATAAAGCCCGAGAGAAAATGGCGGCCGCGTTGTTTTCCTCGGATAACGTGTAATTTGCGGCCTCGAAGAGTCTCAAACACCTCGTTCGCCGTCGCTAAGTGGTTCAGATTTGGGGTGATTGGAGATGAGTTGTGTCGTTTTAAATGTTTGATAAGAGGTGTAATGTTTGGAGTCTCAGTCGTAAATCGGGTTTAATTTGTCCGCCACCTTTTCTCGGGGTCTGGAGAGAGCTCGTAATCCTTGCTAATAATAAGAGCTGCTCGCGCGCTTTGGCTGGAGTAATTGATTGGCTGTTGCCTCGTTGGGTGAGTTTGGGTTAACTGCTGTGTTGGGGAATTTCGCTCTCGTGTCTG
>NC_051408.1:30491429-30491619 GCF_015228065.2 Penaeus monodon
AGAATGAAATGAAACCGGAGCAAATTAAGAGAAGAGTACGAGAAAGAAGGAAGGACCACTGGGAGACAAATTGCAGAAATGAAACATGAAAAATGATAGTTCTCTGTGAGTTAACAAAAGAGAGGAAAACATGAGAGGGTAACTAAATTGAGTTATATCCTGTCGAATGCTTCACAGATGTCGTGAACTA
>NC_051408.1:30492146-30492220 GCF_015228065.2 Penaeus monodon
TAATGTTAGGGAATATTTCAAAGCGAAATTTATATTAAGAATGATAGTTATCGAATTGACGACAATTGTTAACA
>NC_051408.1:30492320-30492408 GCF_015228065.2 Penaeus monodon
ATGTCATCCACTCCTTTGCCATTTTATCTTTCTTATTCTAACGCTTTCTTTATTATTCCCTTCATATCCCCATACCATTTTTTCGCCT
>NC_051408.1:30493020-30493144 GCF_015228065.2 Penaeus monodon
CCGTAGGTGCGCTGCCATCACCTCGCCAGAGCGCCACAATCACACCATCGATTTCTGAACATGTCATGACCAGACACTCGTCGGATATTTATCCTGTATTAATGAAGTTTCATAATTCATTATT
>NC_051408.1:30493210-30493276 GCF_015228065.2 Penaeus monodon
CTCGGTTTCGCTTTTTTGTTTATGTATCTTCGGCTTTTGTTATTTGTCTATTTATCTATGCCTCCT
>NC_051408.1:30494207-30494406 GCF_015228065.2 Penaeus monodon
CCTCGTGTGAATTCCCAAGAAACCCACAGCGATAACGCGCACCATCACGTCCAAACGTTCTGATTGTCGCCTTTAACAGCAGCGAAGCGTCACGAAGTCACGGGTCTTGAGGCTTGGTCACGTAACAAGGACAAGAATGTCCGTAATGAGGGGCGGCGAGATTATTCAGGATTAATTGGCAGGAGGTGGCAGTCCGATT
>NC_051408.1:30494724-30494918 GCF_015228065.2 Penaeus monodon
CCAGTGCCCTGAAATCCAGTTTCAAAGTATATCAGTCTGCTACAACTGTCAACAGAAAGCTAATCTTCAACAGAAAATTAATTTCCAAACACAGCCATTTCATAGAAAAAAATGTACTACTGACAAATTCTTTTATTGTATCCTAGACCAATACAGGAATTAACGGCTATGTAAATCTTTCCTTGTCCATGGCC
>NC_051408.1:30495973-30496055 GCF_015228065.2 Penaeus monodon
ATCGTCCTAACTATTAAAAAAAAACAGCCCATACCGTTCTTATTACCCGAATACATGGCATTTGTATATGCAATTGCATTAA
>NC_051408.1:30496141-30496344 GCF_015228065.2 Penaeus monodon
CTTGACATCACTTGCACAATTTTATAAGTATATTATCATAATGTGTGGAAATATTAAGCAATGAATTGTTTTTCCCATATTCGTGTTGACTGGATATAGCCAGGAAACATCTGTAATCGACAACATAAACACGGAAACACTTTTATTACATAATCTCAATATATACGATTACGTTCCCTTCTCATACATTTTACTCCAGTGCC
>NC_051408.1:30496419-30496749 GCF_015228065.2 Penaeus monodon
AATCTTCACTTCCCTTTATGCCGGATTTACTTAAACCATTTTAGAAGATGAGTGGACAATACACAACACCTTTTATACCGACGATGATATTAATGGCACCCAAGCGTTCCGTGCAGCGTCCAGATAGACCTATGCGTGCAGAGGTAGGCCTGTTTCCCATGCCGTCCCTTGCTTGACCGGAAACAATCGCCGGTCGCAGTGCCTTTACTCCCTGGGACATGATCATTAGTCATTGCTGGCCTATGGACCCGGCGACACGCATGTCCTTCCTGCGCCCCGCGCCTCCCTTCCTCCCTCTTCCCAGTTTGGCTTGATATCTCTTTTTGTGAG
>NC_051408.1:30497170-30497463 GCF_015228065.2 Penaeus monodon
CTTTTCGTGTATAGACAACCCAGACCCAGGTTACAAGAGCAAGGCGCATGAAGCGGCCGAAGAGGAGCGATTAAGAAGCCAAAAAGGAGGTGAGTGACACGAGGGACGAGGGAGGGAGGTTCGTGCGGCCGATGATATATGGACGGGAGGAAGAGAGGAGAGGCTGGACGACGGGAGACAGTAAATAGCTTACAGAGGGGAGATAAAAGAGCGAAGGGGGAGGAGATAAAAGATGGTCAGACGGAAGGTAAAAAAAAGAGAAAAAGATGTATAAAGGATGAAGAAAGAATGAG
>NC_051408.1:30497514-30498801 GCF_015228065.2 Penaeus monodon
ATGGCCAGAGGCAGAGGGTAAGTAAGGGGTCATCGTTGTTATAGGTCTATTAAATCCTGCTCTGGCACGATCATCGCTTATTGCCTAGTTGTTTAGGCCTACTGTGGAGGAAGGGGGAAAGGGGGGAGGGGTGTTTACAGCATCACTTGGGACCATAAACGTTGTTTCCATTTGAAGAGAACGTTCCAATGTCCCCAATAAACTTCTGGCGTGACACCCGAAAACGTACAGTGAATACTACAGCAATTACGATTATTCAGCTGATATATATGACCGTGAGAAGCCATCGCCCAAGGATAATTAAAGCTATTCTCTCGTGTGGCTTGATACCGGAGCCGGAAACTGAGATATTCATTACATATCCCATGCAAGATAGAGATTGCTAGCTTTCCAAGAATAATGAAAATGAATAAAAAGTAAGCAAAGAGGCAACACATTCCAAAGAAAGGAGCTCATCGTAACTATGATTAATTGCAAAAGGTTGAGGTTGAATGATTACAAGAATTATTCCTACCAAAGTCTCTATAATTGCAATCATGCTTTACTGGAAAACGACAAAAGGTCACGGCGTCTTCTCAGTCGCCCTTTGAATCAGTTATTTGCTTGTTATGAAAGACAATATTCTGAACTCAACGCCTGTCCTCATTCATAACAACAATGATGATGATTAATTGTACATAAGTGCTTGTGCGATTTCTATTGCATCATTAAAACGCAGAGCTGCGAAATATAGACACGTGACTGGCCATGACAGTAAAACGTTCCATGAACAGGAAAGCAACGTAATACTTACATACAATTAGGAAAACAAAGTCCTAAAATTACGAAACAAATTACTGTCAACAAAACTTTACAAACGAAGTACATTGTATTCATAAGACTGTATCCCCAAATATACAGAGGAAAAAAGTGTACCATTATTCCAAAAGACATCGATAGTGGATGATACATTTTTTTGGAACAATTCTTCTACGACATCACACCTAAAAGGTCTCAGAAGACGGGCTAGTGTCTTGACATAAATAACTACGACTTTCCTACACAAGCGTCGGGCAGAATCGTCCATCTTTCACAACGAACACATGTTATAGGAATATTTACCGGCGTCTTGCTTCTGAGATGTCGCTTCGGGATATTTTATTCACTTTCCTCCAATCAAACACTGACGGCCAGAATCTTCACGGGGATGAAAGTGTTATGGCGTGGGTTTGTCAGTCAAGTGCATATTTTGCTTTCGAAATGCAGCCGTCTGTCTGCCTGTCTGTCTACTGCAGTTATCCGTCGACT
>NC_051408.1:30504285-30505325 GCF_015228065.2 Penaeus monodon
TCGGCGGGCCCGCGAGCACGAGTCAGGTGTGACTGGACACAATCAGGGTAATCAGAGCGTCCGATTGATCAGCATGGCGACGGCGGCGCTCCTCTCTCGGCAGCCGCGTCGCCGCCCCATCGTTTGTCTCCCAAGGGCCGCACATGTCCTTCGTCCGGTTCGTCACCTGCGTGTCACCTGCAGGGCACGTGTACACCCCCCCCCTCCCCCGGCGCTGCAGCCAGGTGTGGCCAATGCCGCTAACTTCCTGCATGACACTTTCATGACCAGCGTCTTGTCCGGGTCCTTACCTGCATGCTCCTCAGGTAGGCAATGATTTTTTAAGAATTCAAAGTGCAATCAAGGAGAGACAGCAAAGGACTTTCATGTTGGTGACAGCAAGAGTTTTCTGTTTGTGACGATCATGTTGTGACGTGGCATCGAAATTGCGTCCTTAGTTTACCTGACCTTACGGTCTGTCTGTCAATTAGAGTGACGAATAAAATAGTCTTTATTTATACTTTTGTGAATGATATATGGTCACTTAATGTCATCGCCTCCGTCTGAATACCTGCTAAGCTCATTGTTGATGCTATAGCACCATTATTCACAACATGGGAACCAACATGTGTTCACGTAATTGAAAACTATTGCATGATCTCATTAATAGTACAATGGAGTCCTCGCGCAAGAGGAAAATGATCCCTACGCGAGGCAAGAATAAGGTCGATATTGGACTGAAAGACGGGTTAGGGTTAAGGCCATGATGAGTCTTTAAGTGCAGTTAAGTAAGGGGGATGATTGCCTATTACATACAGGCAGGACAAAAGCCAGTGACATTACGGGTAAGTCAGTCTTTTCTGATGGAGGGGGGGGGGAGGGGGAGGAAGAAAGCAAAGAACTTGGGGAGTGAAGGTGAAGGCAATAGTTTTTCCCTTCCCTTTTCATTTCGTTTTCCTTTCTTTTTTGGTTACTTATATACTTAAAAGATGAAGAGTGTGAAAATTCTCAAAGCAAAGGAGCAATTAACTGCTTTAATGACACTGAGGGAGAACAGACGC
>NC_051408.1:30505373-30505657 GCF_015228065.2 Penaeus monodon
ACAAGCTTTTGCAGAGAGATAGTTTGCATCTCATTTTTTTTCTTTGCCGAGACAAGTTGATAGATGACCCTTGACCCGTAAGTACAAAAAGCTAGCTAGACGGTTAATTTTGTTTTAATGTTGTATTTGTCAGTTATCTATTCAGTTTTACAAGATCGTCAATATGCTTGTTATTTTTTTGGAAAATAAATGGTTTGTAGATTTTATTTCTTCAGAAAAAAAGTTTGATCTTTGAGCGAATACATATATTTACACATTCGCTGTCGTTTTTGCATGTGTAAATG
>NC_051408.1:30505760-30505974 GCF_015228065.2 Penaeus monodon
GTATCGTAGTTCCTTTCTTTATACATTCAGCATTATTTTTCTCTTGTTTGTAAGAACATATCCTCTTTTAACACATCTTATTTCTAAAAAATAATAGAAAAATAATGATAATAAAATCAGTAAAACCTCAGTGGGGAGGATCCGAAAATTATTCGAAAATGAAATAAACGGATGATTATTTCCCCAAAAAAATCTAAATATTTTCTTTCTTTTT
>NC_051408.1:30506281-30506449 GCF_015228065.2 Penaeus monodon
GTTGGCTAGCGTGAGAGAAGATAAATGAGTGGCAGAGGGCCGCCTCCCACGACAAAGGAACGAGAGTCGCAGTGCCAATGACAGAGTGCCAACCTATTGACCCTCGTAATAACCCTCTCTTATTTCTCCTTTGCCCATCTAGATCTCTTTTCTCTTTTCTGGTTTTCT
>NC_051408.1:30506770-30507124 GCF_015228065.2 Penaeus monodon
CTGCGCGTTGCGTTTGTTTGTGCGTGTGCATTTCTAAGTGTTACTAACTGGATCATATTATTCGTTTCTTTGATAAATCTTTTTGAGAATTTCATTATCAATAACACTAGTATTATCATTGATCTAGATTATGCTTTATCCATATTTTTTTCTATCCATGGAGAATCTTTATAATATTTTTTTTCAGGAGGATCATTTGTTGACAGCTTTGTAGCTTGCAAGAAAAGAATGCCAACATTAATCGTGTTGTTACCTAAGAGTTAATGGAAACCTTTGTCATTATCAGTACAAATAAGCATTGCATTGTCATAAGCATTGCTGGCGTAAATTTGTCTAATTATTTCGATGTAGCTT
>NC_051408.1:30507276-30507559 GCF_015228065.2 Penaeus monodon
TCAAATGCTTTATGATTGATTAATACATACATAATCTGGCATCTTTCATATAGAAAAGGTTATGACCCTCATTTGTAAACTTCGAGACCTCACATACCCTAGGTAAATAAACTGTTAGCAACATAATAATGATATTCGTAGGATATTCAAATTTTTCATTTCAAACACGTTTGATCGGCGCGAGTTTTATTTTTTGATGTCTCAGAATATATAAGACCATGAGGTTCATGCATCTTGAAAACCGCATTAGAGATCCTGTCGAATGTACTCTTCACACTGGATT
>NC_051408.1:30509350-30510084 GCF_015228065.2 Penaeus monodon
TAGTGACTGTGACAGGCAAACTAAGTAACCAGGTCATGTAACAGCCGTCAATATCCAGTGCAGTGAATATGTGATGTAAAAAAGGGGGGTATATATATATATAAGAAAACATCCACTTTGCAAACATAATAAATGTGTTAAGTTTCTTTGTAATGTTGGTTTTGCTTACTTACGTTTCTGCATAAAGGAATGTGTATATGCATATATATTTTCGATATTTCTTTATCAAGTGAAATGTTATATGGCGATATACAAAAACCGATTTAAAAGATGTAAACTATTCTAAACTAGGCAAAAACATGCATGCTATGTTGAACAAAAACGGTTTTACTAGAAATGTGTTCGTATGATAGGTTTTAACAATAAAAGTTGGAGATATCAGAATCAGTATAATGCCTTTTGCTATAAAATATTGCTACTCCTGTTTATGACCTTGTATATAGATCAAAAGTATAAGTTTGTCGATGATAACCCCCACACACATAAATATAAAAGGCTACAGTCTACATTTTTTCTCACGCTAAGATAGTATATACACTGTGAATCATATCCTAGCAGGTAACAGGGACTATGATACGATTAGTCGTACAATAAAGATGCAAAATCCTCGAAAATAAACTGACGAATCATTACTTTGTGATGAAGACTCTTTTTACTTTCCATTTAAAAATTAGCATCGTTACTGAACACATGGACATTACTACAGTTTAAATCTATTAGACGAATTTCATATC
>NC_051408.1:30512840-30513685 GCF_015228065.2 Penaeus monodon
TTCAGAGGATGGCAGCGAGAGAAGCAGAGCGTGGTAGGTATACGGAATATGTAGCCACATAAAATGGAGTCTATATTCACAGATTTACATTCTGACTCACACTCGCACTCAAACATATAAAAAGTTCTCTTCCCACCTCCCAAATAGATAGTCAAAGCCTCGCTGGCACTGGCAATTTCCCCTAGTGCCGAAAACCCCACTTAAATATTCATACAATTACGTCCAAAACGACAAATAGGATCCTTCAGCTAGAAAATCAAAGCGCCTAAATTGCTCTCCAAAAACGGGATCTTTCCTCTGGCGCCTCCGACAGTTGTCTAGACCGTATTACCTTCTGCTTTGCTTCCAAAACTCGTCTGGTCTCCGGGGATCCAAACCTGTGAATATTCTCACTTTGAGGGGGGAGCCACTGACGGTCAACTTTCACTCTGCTTCGTTCGGTTCGCTTGCATTTCGTTGCTGCGATTCGTCGCGGTTCAGATCCTATTCGCAACGGCTTGCTCAAAGCGGGACGTTTCGAATCGTCAACGCGCACCGAAGAGGGTATCGGAAGTTAATGTCGCAAGGCGTGCCTCGTCAGCGCCCGATCTGCAGGTACCAACAGCATGTACGAACGAGGGCTGCCGCGGCCTCCATCGGCGAGCGAAACTCCATGACTTGGTCTCTCTGCCGGTTACCCTGATTTCGGCAAAATGGCTTCTCTGTACAGTTTTTCAACACCGATCTTATTCGACTCTTACGGTCTCGAGCCTTTGAGTTTACCGACCAAATGCGTGTGGCTCGCCCACAGGAAACGCCCCCGGGTTGCACGCGCCGAACCAAGGCCTATGTCATCACCATTCGCT
>NC_051408.1:30513938-30515274 GCF_015228065.2 Penaeus monodon
TGCGCCCGAGACTCCGGCCTTTGATCAAATAAGAACGAATCTGAAATCGCAAGAAAGCTATTCAGGGATTGACGTCAGACATCAAGAGGAGGAGGATTTTGGAGTGATAACGAAACTGGAAAATTGTTTCTATTTTTATGTAAAATCAGGATATATCAAACATTCGGACACATAAAAGTGTGCGTATCTTGTCCTTTTGTACAGACTGTAATTAAATAAATAAACAACAGATCACTCAGATCTATAAATCTGAAAGCAAAACAGAAACAGGGTTTACACACACGTGTTCTTTCCCTTCACCCCTTTTCGACAATGCAGCGCCGGCATATCCAATTACTGCTTTCCATACTCCACCAGTCTACCTAAACACGCTCCAAATGCTGGAACCCGCGACCAACTGACCTTCCAGATTCCAGGATGGGTTGTGAATGCATCTAAATATTCCTACTGACTTTAACACCTCTGCGGTTTGCATTCCAGGTCAGGCTGTTAAAGGGATTAATTCCTCAGGTTGGCGAGGTCAGGCGAGCGAAGTGATCCCGAAAGAAATATTCATGCGACGCCACCACCACATCGGCCTTCGTTTAGCGTGGGTTCGTCGAGGTGAGGCGTAGTTAGGGCGAGGGCTGTTGTATATATTGCACAGCTTCGCCCTTTGGTTGGATCTGTAAATGCATTAGGACGCGATTTCTTTTATAAAATGGCGTACTTGTGTTTTTCGTTTTGATCTACTTTACATCTGCTCTGCTGCCGAAACTAAATCGATTTTCAGATATCCACAGCTCCTTTTATTCGTTCAGTTTTATATTACAAAAATAGAAATTGCTTATCAAATATTTCGATATGAAACGTACTCCTGCGATAGTCATATCAAAGGAACATTTAAAGAGAAAAATACGTTTATAAGAAGTCAAGATCTTGGCACCTCTCAAACAAAGACAGAAATATACGCCTTTGTCATTTTATTATTGTGTATTATCATTTATTCATGGGTCTTTCCGAAACCAGATTGCTTCAGCTCCCTTCCACAAGCAAGGCGTCTCAGCACGTGACAATTTCCACACGCTTCTCCCGTCTTCATCTGACTCAGCATCACGACTGAGGACTCCCTCTGCGCCCTCCCTCTCGCGGGACGTGGACCCGAGGACGCCTCTACTTTGTCAGGAAATTGGCATTTTTTGGTGTTGAGGTTGGGGCGCAGTTTTCCTCCTCTCCCTCCGGTTTATGGGTTCTGCATTTCTTGGTGATAATTTGTTTTCATTTTCGCTTTTTGTTCGCCATTTTTTGTGTATTTCTTGTCATTTCTTTTTGTTCTCTTTAAAACCTCTTTGTCCAT
>NC_051408.1:30515335-30516277 GCF_015228065.2 Penaeus monodon
GACGCTGCCCTGGCCGCCGCCGAGACGAGGCTGCAGGATCCCCGGGCGAGGCCGCGTAAGACCCCGAGTCTCGCGCCCTGGGTTGTTTCTTGACGGCGGTGGCGTTTCATTATTCATGGACTGAGAGCATAGCTGAAACGCGGCAATTTGCTCTTATCGTCACTGTTCCTGCGCCCGGCTTTGAAGTCCGCGTTTTCATGTGTTAATGCCGTCACTTGATTTACATAGTCAAGTGCTCCGGCTAGTATCATCCGTCGTTTATACCGATAACACCCGAATGCCGCCGCTTTCTTGGACCGCAATACCCTCTTAACCCTCGCATCACGCCCGTATCACGCCCATAAACCGCCCCAGGACCCGTCGCCAGCCCGGCGCAGGAGGCCCCGCCACATAAAGCGGAGAGACGCCCATATCGCGGGAGTCTCCCCACTTACTCTCTTCTGAGACGGATAAAAAGAGGTACACGAGATGAAAGCGCTCCCAACGCGTCCTCATTCGAGTTTAACTTGTGCATTAAGAAGGGAAGGACGATTTCATAAATACAGATGACGTTTTCAACCCTTTTTGGGCTGGACGGTTAAAGAGATCGTCACCAAGGCGATGGAGAAGCCCCTAAGATGGGAACGCCGGAGAACGTCTCAACGAGTAGCTCCTTCTTCAGCGTCTAGTCCCTCTCGGACATTAACGGCTAATGGATGGGCATTTAACCTAAATCCACCTCGCTGCCTCTTTCCACGATAGCACAGGCGCTTGGCAAATTCTTCTTGAAAAACGCAAGCTTAAAAGGGCGCTTTCAGGGTAAAGAACAAGGATTTTCTCTGCAGGTTGTACACATCCACGTAATGGATCACAAAGACGAAATCTTATTGCACAGATTGTTCACTTCTTTGCACTCTGTCATCTCACGCTTTTCAAAACAATGAGCTTATCTTATAAAGTTGA
>NC_051408.1:30517823-30518030 GCF_015228065.2 Penaeus monodon
CCGATTCTCCCTCCCTAGCAATCCTTCTTTGCAATGCACACTGTTACTCAATAATGCAAGGCAAGCGATATGAATGGGGGCAGTTCTCGACCTAAATATAGATACAATAATCCCAAGATAGAATCACTCACTTGTTGGTGCGTCTATAAATATCAAAGCGAAATAATATATATATATATAAGATCAGGGCTGCTGTATTTGCGTGCC
>NC_051408.1:30518117-30518431 GCF_015228065.2 Penaeus monodon
TTCCAGTGCTTTCTTCAGAATCTGAAAATGAGAGATACAGTTATAAAACGAGATCTGTAATTCGTGTAATTGATTTAAACTGAAGTAATGTCCAGATGTTCACTCGGGTATTTTTATATGGAAATTAAGAAGAGTCTTCTTGACAAAGTAATGATTTGTCTGTTTATTTTCGAGGATTTTGCATCTTTATTGTACGACTAATCGTATCATAGTCCCTGTTACCTGCTAGGATATGAATGTGGTAGTAGAGACAAGATTCACAATGTATATGTTATCTTAGACTGTAGCCTTTTATATTTATGTGTGGGGGTTAT
>NC_051408.1:30518561-30519007 GCF_015228065.2 Penaeus monodon
AAAACTACATCTGATCTATATACAAGATCATAACCAGGAGTAACAATATTTCTAGTAAAACCGTTTTTGTTCAACATAGAATGCATGTTTTTGCGTAGTATAGAATAGTTCACATCTTTTAAACCGGTTGTTCTATATTACCAATATGACATTTCACTTGATAAAGAAATATCAAAAACGTATAACAACTTTCTTGATATGTGTATGTACACACTTCTTTATGCAGAAACGTAAGTAAGCAAAACCAACATTACAAAGAAACTTAACACATTTATTATGTTTGCAAAGTGGACGTTTTCTTATATATAACCCCCCTCTTTTTTACATCAGATGTTCACTACACTGAATATTGACGATTTTTAGATGAACTGGTTACTTAGTCTGCCTGTCACAGTCACTTTGTTATCAATTCAGAAATTTAGAATAAAAGAAAATGTGTAAAGTCA
>NC_051408.1:30519904-30520300 GCF_015228065.2 Penaeus monodon
AATATTACTTCCTCCAAAGAAAAAAAAAAACAGACACACACACAAATGTAAAAATCACAGTAGTTATGTGGCGTCTCTGAATAATTTCTCGTTTTACTTTGATATGCTCCGTCTGATAAGTGAGTATCACATTAAAACTCGCATAGTCTTAATTTGGAATTCAAGACTACGAAGAAGTTTTTTCTGTGAGCTTAATTACTTGGAGAGTCTCTAAGATTCCGAGTTATCAGAAGAAGATTAATTAAAAGTGAGAACCTTAAAAGATGGAGGATATGTTGGAGGAGATTACAGACAAAGTTGAAAACACATTACACTGCACTCTTTCATACAGAGACTTTGGGAATAGCAGCTGGGCAGAATAAAACCATTTAGGATTGTTAGTTTTAAGAATGGTTA
>NC_051408.1:30520654-30521109 GCF_015228065.2 Penaeus monodon
GGAAGCCTGAGAAACGAGATTTACACAAACGCACTTATGTATGCGCAAGTATACACGGCCCTCTTGCCTGGTCCACCCCCAACCTCCTCCCATCTAGCCCCTCGCCCCCTCCTTCCCAATCGGCTCTTTCGCTTCCCATCCATACCAACACCAATCCACCCAATCTTCAGTTCACACCTCAAAAAGCACTACTCGACAGCTTCAAAGAGAGCGAGGGAGAACAAACACTTCAAATTATGGTAAAGTATTCGAAGCGACGGCGGAATTTCCCTTCAATGGCTTATGGGGGGGGGAGCGGCGCTGCCCCCAAGAGACTGGGGCTTAAGAACAACCTATGAATACTTAATAGACACCTTTTTAATTGTGATTACCTGCCTGAATAACAATGCACGGGGATGGTCGCTCACTTTCGGGCAGTCGGCGATAATGTGCGGATCACGAGAAATGTCGAAATG
>NC_051408.1:30521137-30521770 GCF_015228065.2 Penaeus monodon
GTGGTGTTATCAACTTATAAGTAAATGTATCATTCACTCCACTTCAGTGTATAATAAGAGAAATGCTATACCACGCGGTGTCAAACTGCAAAAACGCTCATCTGTTTGAAAGTCGCTCAGAATGTAGACAGGAAGTAACATAAAACACTTGTAAAAAATAAGGATAAAAACTCTACGGTCACTCGACGCCATTTTTCATTTACCAAACTAAACACATTTGACGAGAAATTTACAAGTCATATTTTCCCGAGGCCAAACTGGAGGTTTTAGGGACACATAATAAACTAACATCATATCATGAGATTATGACTAAAAAAAACAGATCCAAAAGTAATTTTAAAATATGAACACAAAACTCCGAAGAAAAGAAAATCTAATGTCAACATTTTTCTCCGAAGTATGAGAAAAAAAGAGAAAAACGTCAAAAGTATATATTGTGTCTAAATGTCCTTACAGGATAAGTGATACGTTCCCTTCCGTTAAAATATGACATAATAGGTTACACATTAAAAACACGTCCACAAGTACAGAGTGCCAAACAAGTCTAGACTTCAAAAAAGACTAAATGTGTCTTTCAATAGGTACACATAAACAAGACGTAATGGTGGATATTGATAACATAAGTGTGTGTGC
>NC_051408.1:30524963-30525069 GCF_015228065.2 Penaeus monodon
CGTGACCCCCTCCATCACCCATAGGTCACTATTGTCACCTAATGTTTGTTCTTCATATGACCCTTCCTCGCGCTCCCCCTTCCATCCTTCTCCCTCCCTACCCCCC
>NC_051408.1:30525675-30525793 GCF_015228065.2 Penaeus monodon
AAACTACACAGTAATAAAGAAAATTATATACCTTTATTTTCTTTAGCTGATAGATGCACTCGCTCGCCGTGCTCATGTGCTGTAACACTCGCACACATTGTCAATACATACACATTAA
>NC_051408.1:30525832-30526104 GCF_015228065.2 Penaeus monodon
AGCAATGAGTAATTTGTAATGGTCAATAATCACGTTACAGTATCTAGTGATCGCAGTAGGGGGTGAAGTAGGAGGGGGGAGGGGGGGGGTGGATAGTGTGGATGTTATGACCCTCATCGTGGCTACTCTGATCACGTGACCGCTGGCCCGTGTAGAGTAATCACTCATCTCCCCTTTCACCCCATATACCCCCTCCCTCCCCCCATATCCTCCGTGACCCCCTCCATCACCCACAGGTCACTATTGGTCACCTAATGTTGTTCTTCATATGA
>NC_051408.1:30526829-30528151 GCF_015228065.2 Penaeus monodon
AGCGAGGGGGAAGACTCACTGGAGCATGGACGATGGAAGTCGCGGCGTTATGTCAACAGCCGCCTGCCCTCCCCGTCTTTATCTGCTGTTGTCAGAGGTTGTTATGATAATCAGAGTCGCTACACTGCGTCCATTACGACTTTCTTTATTGCCAGTTTAAGAGCTAATCAATTACGGTTATTTGACTTCGCTCGCCTCGCTTGTTTTTTTCTCGCCCCCGAATGCCTTCGAAACCAAATAAAAGCTTAATAACAACATCAAGAAGCTTTTAGAATCGAGACTCAGCGAGGGTTTCCGCGAACGTTCTGTAAGAATCTCTCGTTAACTGACTGAAGGGAAATACGGCAGAAGAATCTTTCTGCAAGATATAAAAAGGATCTTTATTCACGAACGCGACTAGAGGGGAAAATTGCAGTTCATTGAGAATTGAATCCCATATACGTATGTCATAAGTATCATTTGGATATAGTGTAGAGATAGGATTATCGTCTCTATATGCTCTTACTGTACCTATGAGTGACCTATCAGTGCTACGAAATCACTTTGGCAGGTCGAAACTTTGTGCAATTCTTTTTCTCATTATAATACGGTATTTGTGTGGTTAGTTTATCAATTTTCGTTTCATATGATATTCGAAAAAAATATTTTACCCACAAATATAACTTGTAATGACAAGGTTCTTCTAATACAACAAAAACAAACAAACTGGCAACTATGGCAGATCGCTAGTGACCCGAATCAGCTGACACTTCATTGGTTATTTCTTCCCCTCCAAATGATATCTTCTTACTTCCGTTATATCCCTACCCCCTTTCTTTTCTTTTTCTTACCCCCCACCTCTTTCGTTATTCGCTCATTCTGCGCCAATGGAGTAATAAAAAAAAATCGCAATAACGTCCAACTAAGTAAAATAATCTCTCGCCCTTTAACTGACCCAGAAACATACACTCTCGGAGACCTAATATCGCATGAGCGTAATCACAAATGTTATCCTTTACAACGTCAGGTTCCGTCAAAACTGCCCACTCATGCATTTAATTTGTGCCTGCAGACATGAAGAACCATTTCCGGTGCAGGGTATGTATGTTAGATAAATGAGCTTTTCTTTTTAACTTTATGTTCCGTTTCTATTTTTCGACAAAACTATGTTACAGATTTTTAAATAGCAAAAAAAATAAGAAAATAGGGAAGTGGGGTTGGATATACAGCAGGAGGTTATTATATTACACTCGAAATACACCCTCGGTTATTTCTATATCAAAGAGTTCCACTAAGACAGATATACATTACCTGAATCATTCACACTCATTCCCAGCACAGGA
>NC_051408.1:30528328-30528437 GCF_015228065.2 Penaeus monodon
AGTTACCTACAGGTCCATTTACTGACTAAATCCCCCTTACGGATATAAAGGCCATTACGTTTCACCCACTAATTTCGCCCCCACAGCACCGTCAACTAACTACATATCC
>NC_051408.1:30528494-30528754 GCF_015228065.2 Penaeus monodon
GACCGGACGGATTACGCGCGACGCCCAGACCAATTACGACAAATCTACAACGAAATCCGCTTACTTGGGACACCTTAGCCCAGCGTGACCTCTGCTTACAGCGAATTCGTTTCAAGAGCGTCGTTTGTTTCCAGGATGGATTGGCGCTTGAATTATTTTGTATGTTGCAATAAATCTGTATATGACATCGACGTTATCTGCATACATATCATAAACTGTGATCATATTATCATCGTTGATGTCACCTTGCCTCGTTGTTG
>NC_051408.1:30529186-30529256 GCF_015228065.2 Penaeus monodon
CTGAAAAATATTGTTGATACTTTGAAAGATGGATAAGAGATAAATATATAAAGAAAGTAAGGTGCACGTT
>NC_051408.1:30529804-30529898 GCF_015228065.2 Penaeus monodon
AAAGGGAGTCGAGTGAGTCAGTGATATTAATGGTGGAAGTTATTATCACCGTAGCAGATTAATGATAATTGGGAGGGTAACACCTATAACTACT
>NC_051408.1:30530632-30531293 GCF_015228065.2 Penaeus monodon
ATCTATCTATACATGAGTTGGAAAGTGCTAAAAAAAATCACATGGATTTTTTACAATATTCATTAAAGACTGCACTAGTTAAGGCCAAGATTCATCACACGTATTTTCCTCTGCCACACAACCGCCCATTTCCAACCTGGAACAATAGTCGACATGGGAAATATTTTGTCTCTGTGTACCATCAAATTCATCTTATTATGGGCTGTGTGTAGTATATAAAAGTGAATTATAATATCCGGGCTCCACTGTAGGGCGACAATGGACCGGGAGTGAGGTAATGATCTTTAAATATACCATCACATGTTGTCTGATTCGCGAAACCTTCACTAAGCAACATTTTATATAAAGGATGGACTGACTCTTACCTACTTCTATCTTTAGGTTGATTCTCGTCTGCTGTGTGCGAGTGGTTAGGTCCTTCTTCCCCTTCATATTACCATGATAATATTGCCTGCGGACTTGAAGGTGGACAAATTCATAAGGGTTTTATTGATTCGGAGATCGATAGCTTGGAAGTAAATGTCGCCCTTCGAGCGCCGAGCGATAAGGCCCGTAATTGTGTGGCGGGATCGCGTTACTGTTCTATGACATTGACTAATCATGGGCACTTGAGCGCTTTGTCAAAAGTTTCCGAGATTTTTCGTAAGTTTGCGTTTTTTTC
>NC_051408.1:30531321-30531698 GCF_015228065.2 Penaeus monodon
AGGCGATGAAGAATAAAGAGTTAGAGGATGAAAACGGAGAGCAATTGACGAGAGTGCGTGTTATTTTGCGCGGCGCGTCGTTGTCCTTGGGAGGGTGTTTCGAACGTTCGCTTTGCAGACTGAATGGGCGAGGGAAGCCGACTGAAAATTATACCAATTCACGGCTTTGAAACTTTTGCAGACGACGCTTTTGGGAAGGAAATAACTGGAAGGAGAGCGAAAAAATCACACCGATAGAAATAAAAAGGTATATACATATATAATTAATCTAAATCATGGAGTAATGGATGTAAAAAATCAGATCCACCTCCTCTCCTTCGGAACGTTTCAATCGGATCCGTGGCGACTTTCTACAGAATCTTTATAGTCTAGAATAA
>NC_051408.1:30532104-30532179 GCF_015228065.2 Penaeus monodon
ATCAGTTTTATTATTTCAATTTTCATAGTTTCTCTCCTTTGTCTCTTCCGTCTGCGATCACCAACTCGTTTTCAT
>NC_051408.1:30532215-30532493 GCF_015228065.2 Penaeus monodon
GTAACCTTCTCATGATCTGATATTCTTGTGTTTGCACTTTCCTTTTATTTCCTAATCGTGCATGTCATGGCACAATCATTACTGTTGTTATATACATGTACCTCGTTATTTCTCCAAGTACACGTATTTACCTGTGCTTTGCGTGTGTTTTCTGTGCTCTTGTAACTTTGTTCGTCTGTCTTAACATTCGGGGGATTGTATTTGTTAATATCTTATAATTATCCTCGTGTTAATTATGAACAGGTTCTTATACTAAAACACACTACATAGCGTTGAAA
>NC_051408.1:30532527-30532591 GCF_015228065.2 Penaeus monodon
AAACTAAACAAGGAACGAAATTATTGTTCAACGGAACAAACTGAAAAATTATCTAAGCTTTTTT
>NC_051408.1:30532640-30532742 GCF_015228065.2 Penaeus monodon
GCTAAGATGAGTCATGGTAAAGGGAGAAATATGAAAGTATATTCATTGCTTTGTTTTAAAAGAAGGAATACATGCGGTTATTTCCCCGAATGACTCTATTTG
>NC_051408.1:30538540-30538698 GCF_015228065.2 Penaeus monodon
CATGCGCACAAAGAACTTTACAGTTGCCACAGCAATGATAGGATTCGCTAATCATTTCCTCTCTCATATTATTCACAACAAATGACTCCACTTGTTCTTATTGCCTCTGGTTTCCTTTGAAACATTTCCTCAATACGAAATGAGATCATCATATCAAT
>NC_051408.1:30538757-30539963 GCF_015228065.2 Penaeus monodon
CTCTTCCCCCCCAGTCTTATTTTATCTATTGCTGTCTTAGCTGTCTGTTTATCTATTCCACTATCTGTGTCTCTTTCTCAATATATCGTCCCCTCTTCCCTCTTCTCATTTTTTCTTCACTCGAATACACTTGCTTTATGACATTTTTGTATATCTGGTGTTACTGGGACGAAAGCAGGCAGAGTAATAAGGTCGGAATTACAGTGATACCCGAGTGGGATTCTCGCCCTTAAGGCAAGAAGCTGTCTCGCAAGATATGATCCTCACTGTGGCATTTAGGTTCTTGATCTTCAGAATTCAGTCGTTTGATGCAGCAGTCCATGATACGATTACTAAACCTTCCGCTTATACTTCATCCCTCTCTATCCAGCTCATCCTCTCATCCAGCCTTGCCATCTTTCCATCCCAAAATGCGAAAAACAATCAAAAGTCCAATCTGATTTCCAAATGACTTCCCGAACTACGGGGTGAACCGGTTCCTCGGCGAAAATTCTAAACGGTTTTGCCTCGCCTGGGCTCGCGTGCTCTCTCTAGCGCCTAAGGAGGCCGTTGGCAGGACCCTTTGGCGGGCACCGGGCCATGCTCAGCTGCTCCCTCGGCCATATGATCGCTCGAGATTAAGCTCGGTGGGAAAAAAAGCTCCTTCGTCAATTTGGTTTGCTTAAGAAGGCTTGAAGGAACGCCGAGCCATTTCGGAGTAGTCGGGGATGGAGAAAAGGGGTTTGGTCGTGGATTACTGCGTTATGAATAGGTCGTTTTGATGCGGTTTGATATCAGTATTATTTCGTGCCCTTTTTCGAGGCGCGGGTAAGGTTATGAATGTCATTGACGATCGAGATTTTAATCAGATTAGTTAAATCTAGGAGAAAAGCTGGCATTGGGGAACTGTCGACTGTAAATTGAGATCCTCTCATATCCATACGACTATAAAGTTTGGCCATAACAAAATCTGGGGAGTTTCTGATATTATCACGTAGAAAAAGTTTTGTATTTCACTCTTTCAATGCCAATATACGCCATACTGTTATGTATCTACCGAAAAGTTACTTATGGAAGTGATATTTTACTGGGTTTCGTCTCCAACTTGTTCTGTACTTGGCCTGGTTTAAAGATCACATCAGAGTTAGTTTTTCTCCCTGATTATCGCTTACTATACATTCTTCATTTATCTCATCTTTCGTCTTGTCACCAGCGTTTAGTTAAGTG
>NC_051408.1:30540360-30540442 GCF_015228065.2 Penaeus monodon
TGAAAGAACGGATGGGTGAATGGATAGATCTGACTTTGAGGAAGTAGATATATGAAGCTATATTTTGCGTAATTCTCTAATT
>NC_051408.1:30540497-30541691 GCF_015228065.2 Penaeus monodon
CATTTCCTGCCTTTTCCTGACAATCGGCTGTTCTTTTCATCGTCGCTCCCCCTTCTATTGGCGGCCAGTCAAGCGAGCGTCCAAGTTAATCCTGCCATTTTCTCAAAGTAAACTCTTCGCCTACCGTATAAATACTCCCTGAATAAGCCTCAATGGATAATGTAAGTGCCGAGTTTCTTCCGCCCTCCGAATCCAATTTCACCGTCTTTTGGACCCTTTCTTCATTATTCCAGTTTCTTTTGACCCATGGCTGACGTTTTCCCATGCACAATGCTGGGGAGGGGATGGGGGAGGGGGGTGAGAGAGGCGGGAGGGGGACGAGAGGGTGTGTGGGAGGGGGATGAGAGGGGGTAGGGGAGGGGGGATGAGAGAGAGGCTGGAGAGGGAATGGGAGATACAGAGGGGATGGCGAGGGGAAAGGGGGAGACACGGGGGCTGGGGGAGAGAGGGAGATGAGGGAAAGAGAGGAGATGCAAGGGGAAAGGGGAGGAAGGGATATGAGAGAAGAAGAAAGAGGTTGCAGTCGGAAGGGGGGGGGAGAGAAATACGGGAAGGGGAAGGGGAGGAGGGTGCAGGGGGAATTAGGGGGATGAGAGAAGGGGAGAGGACTGCAAGGGGAAGAAGGGGTGAGGGGGATGCAGGGAAGTGAGTGAGATGAGAGAAGGGGAGGGAGGAATTGAAGGAGGAAGGGAGAGAGATGAGGAAAGATGAAGGGGGTTGCAAGGAGAAAGAGGGGAGAGAGGGGTGTGGGAGAAGGGAAAGGGAAGGTTGGGGGAAAGGAGGAGGGAGGGATGTGAGAGAAAGGGAGGGGATTGCAGTGGGGGAGGGGGAGGGAGGGCGTACATGGAGGGAGAGAGAAGAGAGAAGAAGGGCGTAGAAGGGGAGGGAATTGCTGCAGGAAAAGAGGAGGGAAGGTTGCAAGGGAAGGGAGAAGGGGGGGAGGGAGGGAAGATAGAGCGGGAAGAGAGGAGTGTAGGCGGAGAGAGAGAGGGGGGTGGGGGGGACTGCAGGGGAGGAGGTGGGTTATGTAAGACGGTAGAGGGCGGGGGTGCTTGCTGCTTGCATGAAAGACTCCGAAGTTGCAGAGAACGTCTTCTCGGCTGGTCAGAGGGTCTTGCGACGGAGGAGAGAAGAGAGGGTGGAGTAAGAGGGAAGTAGCGAAAGGTGGCGTTTATTGAGGTTGATATGAATTTT
>NC_051408.1:30542253-30543507 GCF_015228065.2 Penaeus monodon
CGTCCGTCCATCTACTTATCGAAATAACTACTGTAAATCATATTTTTATGCAATGTTTCTTCTCTTATAACCTCATACAATCATCTGTTTCACATCACAACGGTGTCACAAATATTGGAATGGGTCGCGTGACTGTGATTATTCTCCTCAGCTATAATTCAGAGGCGCCAACAATGAATGAAAATGATTGTTGTGTCTCATATCAAATCCCAGCCAAATGATACGAAAATTTCTCCTTATTGGCGAAGAGTCTTGTATTTTGCTTTAAGTTCCTTGTTCTTATTAATGGTGGAATTTATATTATGTTGCGATCTATGATAACATTTTTTTTTTCATTCCTTTGTTTATTTTACACTGATTGAGAGAAGCATTGTCTTAAGAGATTTATATTTCATTAGCAAATTCAACTCAGAAAGTTAGTATTTTATATTAGACTGTGTTTATTTTCAAACACACAGTGCTTTCAAAGCGATTATGCGATTTACTAGTTGTCTCCTTAAAAAAAACCTTCGCTTGATGATAGATACTATCTTTCAACGACAAAACACTCTAGCATGTAAATACAGTGGTAGAAAAGATATTTCACATTATGCTAATTTTGTGAATAGTGTTTTTCCCTAACAAAAACGGTTTTTAAAAGCTGACACTGATCTTGTTTGTGAGAATCCTTGCACATTGCTAACAGAACCTAGGGCACTGGCATTTACATTATTATACGTGGTGTTTGGTGCGTCATGATACATCTAATTTCAGGAAAAGAACAAAAAAACTGACAACTGTTCTTTTTTATTCTCATCAGCTGACACTAGATACTTTGTTTATCAAAAAAAAAAAAAATTTGTATGCAATATATTTTTTAAGACGAGGAATTCAGAGTACTGCAGAGCCTAGGGTGAGTTGCCAGTTCGTCCATTCCTAAGATTATCTGTAGTATAAGCGAAGGACAGAAGCTTCATAAATCCTCATATTCTTGTGACATAAAAAAGTGTCAGTCTGTTTATCAAGTAGCTAATTTTGACTGGAATGTAAGCCAGCGTTATGAATGACCCTTCTTTTTATTTTCTTCTTTTTCGAGAAGCTTTCCCTGCATACTTTGACCTTGATTCCTTTCCTGTGACCTGATTTTGTTCTTGGTCGTACGGTTTTTCGGCAACTGTAAATTTTGTTACATTGCCTACTGTCTAAATGATAATAACATAGTATTATTTCACTTATTACTGTCACTGTGCTGTATTTTGCAGATTTCCAATTATT
>NC_051408.1:30544761-30545279 GCF_015228065.2 Penaeus monodon
CAATTTATCATATTTGTATCACTTTATCTTCACCCCTTCTTACCACTGATAGGTCATTTTCCGCGCTAATGCTCTCACACCTGGTCGATTCGGTTTCCAGATCCGCCTCGACTACTTAGTGTTACATTTCCCCGACGAACACACCATATACTAACCCTTACACGTCGAATAGGAAAACGAATCATCTCTATAAGATGATAAGAAAAACAAAGGTAATCACGATATAAAGAAAAATGATAATAACAGTTGATAAATAAGAATTATAAATGAAAAAAAAAATAAAGAATTTTAAAGCGAAGGAACAACTTCTCCGTACCTCTTAGTCTTGGGCCCCGAGGCTAAAAACACGAGCCAGTGCAGGGATCGGTTGACCCTCGACCAAAATATTTTTTCCGTTCGTGATTACAGTCCCCGTGCCCTTTAAGAGAGTCTATTTCACAGTCTTGCTTATAACCATCATTACGTTTATTGTCAAGCCGTTTCATTATTGCCCGTCGTCCTTATATCTAATGCACCGT
>NC_051408.1:30545575-30545843 GCF_015228065.2 Penaeus monodon
TATCATATCATCAGGCTGGAGATGAACCTGGTATGCGATAACCGTTTTGGCTAACTTAATTACTTGAGATTATAGCCTTTGAGTTCAGTCTATTATCGGACTTCCTGCGAGTAGTGTGGAAATGCGGTCTTTAATGTGAAAGTTCATGGAATTGCCTCTTAACTTCCCATGAGCTTTAATGGCAATATCCTTTACTTTTGACAAATAATGTTGCGATGGTCCTTGCATGTGGCTTGGAAATTTCTTTCGCTCGCCTCACTTATTCGCC
>NC_051408.1:30545974-30546483 GCF_015228065.2 Penaeus monodon
AACCCTTCCCCATCTCTCCCTCCAAAATAAATCCAAAAATGATAGGCCTATCTAACCCCTTTATAATCCATTTCTCCAGCACCGCTAGGCAACAGGGGAAGCTCTTGCGTGTAAAAGCCTTGTGTTCTCATTCGTCTCGATGCTAATACGAATTGCAGGCGATAATAAGACCTAAATCTCGAGGGCCAACATGACCCGACATTATCTGAAAACCAAGAATTAACGCATTTTTATATTCTCCCTCGTGTAAATCAACGTCCACATTACGCTCTATCTACATCATGCAAAGTACATGCTAGCTTTTTCTTTCTTATGGACCACAATTATAATAGTGCCCCTTCTAACGACATATGAATGAATTAATGATATGCCATGGCGCAGAGAGAATGTACTAGAATTTTTCATGGGATATTATGCATAGACTTGCGGTTCAATTTATTGGGTCACTAGATTCATTAAAAAAAAGCTGAATTTTCATATAATTGTATATATCTATTGGGGTGAAGTGC
>NC_051408.1:30546606-30547030 GCF_015228065.2 Penaeus monodon
TAATGCTTATGTTTGTTATCTGATTCTTGTTTCAAAGCTACACCTTTTCACTGTACCAATGAATATATGATTATATCTTGGCCTTGAGAGCTAATGTAAGCCTTTTTTTTTACTATCTTTTTAAAATTTCTGATAAGCATTTTCTCTTTATTTTCTTTCATTCTTATGTACTTCGAAATTGCACTCACTCCATCTGCTGATCCATATTCATGCATGTTTTATGTAAGCCAACATTATCACTTTATATAATTCTACATGCGATGTAATGTTTATACTTTACATATATAAGCAGCTTTTTATACTATTTTGTGTGAAAAAAAAATGAAATCGATTATTTGAATAAATGAATAATAATCTTTCATTTACTCAATAATGATTGCAAATAAAGAGTCAAAAATTGCACGGGTAAGTATAATCACAGGTC
>NC_051408.1:30547420-30548738 GCF_015228065.2 Penaeus monodon
TCATTATTGCTATTTTTACCATCAACATCATCATCATAAGTAAATCCATGCAAAACGAAATCATTGAAATCTCAGAATGATGTAGACTGACTATATAATAAAGTGTGTGACTCTGTTCGTTAATTGTGGTTAATGAGACAAGAAGCACTAAAATGATTTAGAACGAAGTAGTAGTAAGTAAGAACTGATCAGCTATCAAGAAGACAAGATATAACACGTAATCGGAAATTTTAGTCAACATATGCAATGTGCACTGAATACGTGCAACAATGCCCATTAGTAAATAAGGTTTAACATAAAAACATTAATTTACTTTAATATACAGAACAAGAGTTTTAGAACATAAAGAGGTTTGATTTGATGATACATAAATGCAATTTGGAGTGGATACATGTGCAGCAATGCCTATCAGAGTAAAATTTACATTTGCTTAAAAAGCCATTTGCTATTTGAGCTAGATGGCACCTACGATAGTTCAAATAAATCCGCCATATGAAACAAAGATGATTTTAAGAATAATAAAAATAGCCAAGAAAAACATTTAATAATCACCAAAAGACATTTTATCAAACAATATTTCCAACAAAACACAACTGGAATGACGTGTAACTGGATTAATGAAGACTTCGACGACCAGGAACTTTCGTAATAAAAGGAGTTACTACCAATTCGAACAAATATCTCCTGACGCTGACCCCCCCCCCCCCCCCGACGCCTTAAAGATCAGGCAGACACCTTAAAGATCACTAGGCAACATCTTGGAATGCTTGTATTCACTTGATTTAGAATCCAAGACACTCTGAAGTGATTCTTTTAAACACAAGGACAATGATAATGATAATAACAACAGCAGTGATAACAGATTAAGGCAAGTTCCACCTGTTTCTGTGGAGTACGATTTTCAATTATCATTTGCATATTCATTGTTAATGCTGGGAAAAAAAGAGATGTCAGTTGATAAAATAGAAGTAATGCTATTTCAACATAGATGATAAAAAGTCCGTACTGATGCAGTCAGTAAAATACACATGAAAATAGTTACACTATCAATGAGCATTTGTATATAGACAGATGACACTGAATTAGCCCACGTTAATAGAGTAAAAACTCAATCATACAATCGTAATTTGTACTTATTTGATTAATGATTCTCTGGATAAAATACAAATAAAAAAATGATGTTACCACTCTGTACAAATCTCCTGAAGCAACGCGTATAAGGGTACAAAAATATTGCTTCCGAGGCCAGAGGGAGGGGGGGAGAAAAACTGGCATTTCCTATCACTTCCGATGATCATTAATATATTTTTTTTCTTTT
>NC_051408.1:30548782-30548907 GCF_015228065.2 Penaeus monodon
TTTATTCATATACGTATGATTTAATTTAAATAATGTATGCCTAAATGACGAGTGTGCTGTTAGTTCATATGGTTAAATAATTAAGTAACAAAAAAGCAAAGAAGTTGGCATTCCTTCAGTCGCAC
>NC_051408.1:30549109-30550749 GCF_015228065.2 Penaeus monodon
TTATATGGTATATTTTTGGCCTCAATGCAATCGCAGGTCGCGAGATATCTAGTTTTTTTATGATGAGCTGCAACAATTACCCTTGTGATACTGCTCTTACCGTTACTTTTTTTTCTTTATCTATGATTTTTTTTCATTAATATTGTCGACAAAGCTCAAAATGTATATTTTTTTAGCAGCCATCATTCGAGGAAATGTTGATAGAAATATAAGAATTATGCTTGTTCAAAGGGAAATATGAATTGCATGCATTGATCATAAATACTTGTCCATATGACAGTGTTTATTTAGTATGTACAAATTTCAAATTCCTTAATAGCTGAAACACATCGGATAAAAACAATGCTATTCATTTAATCAAAAGTGAAACTTTACAGCATACGTTTTTGTATATGGTTCTGTTAAAAGTACACCTATACGCTGATGCTAATTGTTAAATGAGCTGTACCGATGGCGAGTTACGTAAATGGTGAACCACATATACCATTGAACTGCATGCTGTGTATATAATGTCCATTCGTGGAAAGAGCGTTGTCTGTGTGGTTATGTGGTATAATAGGAAAAACATGTTGTGAGAGTGATGAATAGCAGGTAGTGTTGTTGTGTTATGTCGTGGGTGTGTGCTAGAGGTTTTGTGTTGCCTATGGTCAGTGGTGTGTTTTCTCATTAATGACGCGTTTGGATAATCGAAACACTGATTCATTTATTATGCGTTTATGTAAAAATGTGTAACTTGAATTTGGTTCTGTAGAAGTGACTTTCTCCGAGTTATGGAAATGGTCGGCATATATCTTTAACAAAGGCTCTAATGCCGTTATGACGATCTTTATTCGCCTTCACTGGAATGGCAGAAAATCGGCTCAACGCTCTCTCCATCGCAGGGAAATACCGAGCCATAGAGGTCATAATTCCGAGGGAAACCGGTAGGGAAACGCTCTTACAGTAAATCAGATGATGAATCTACCAGTTCAGGACTCGTTATTGTCGAGAGAAATAACGCTTTCCAGTAGCTACAGCCTTGCAAGAAGGATCTTATCCCTGTTAAAGTATATTTTCCCAGAAATGATGTCAGTTTTACCCCCGGGCCTTGGCGGGTAAGTCGAGAGAGTTCCTTTGTGCGGCGCGAGGCTGATGCACCAACCCGCCGCACAATGATTTTAATAACAAATGGCCTCACTTAAGAGGCTTTTGTGAATTTACTTTAGATACTAAACATAAAAATCTCCCGAGAGTGGCGTGGCGGGACACTGTCTCTCCGCCGGCCTTCTAACATGCTCCTTCAGCGACGCTCAATCTAAAAGCCCCCATCAGCGTTGGCGCGCAGAAGAGAGAGTCGATAAGGGTGACTTTCTGGGCGAATCGAGGGCGAAAATAGACTCTGTGGTCAGCGCGCATAGGACTTACACTTACGTACAATAGAAGGACATAACACTCTCCTTAGTGTCTTTGTCTTCGGTAAAGGCTGCTGGAAGTGCGAAGTGTTTTTGAAATACTGTGCCTTTTTTTCTGCCGCTTTCTTAATTTCATGTATTTTTGGGGACGCGGTGTAGCATACTGGGAACAATGGAGTCCTGAAAATGCGAGTGTTAGTTCTACTCATCCAGAGTGATGAAAAGATGCTGCGTGCTGTGTCCCAGCTT
>NC_051408.1:30553503-30553653 GCF_015228065.2 Penaeus monodon
GGAAAAAGGAGAACAAGATAAATAAAGTGAAAAATTACAAGTGGCAACAACTGAGACAAAAGAAAAAGAGAGAGAAAAAAAAAGCACATCAGATTCCGCCTCCTTCACAATATCACTTACATTCTCTTTCTTCAGGGGAAAATGGAGTGG
>NC_051408.1:30553702-30555515 GCF_015228065.2 Penaeus monodon
CGCCTCAGTGAATCCCTCTCCCTGTGCGCGTTACCCCTCTTTTATTAGATTTCCTCTAATATCCTCACTAAGGGCACTCAATGGGGCTTCTTTAAACCAACATTTGTAGAGTGGCGGCTGGATCGTCGGGGTTGCCAAATATTTCCCGCGCTTCCTTTGTCGCGCGAGAGAGTGTCTGCAATGGTGTGGCATATCGCAGGGGGGTTTTTGTCCGCGCAATATGTCATGGTTAAAAGGAGGGCCTTCAGCTAAAAGTCAGAATATATGGTGACTTCTGAAGAGACGTGGAAAAAGTCGAAAATGTGGAAAAGAAAGCAGCGTTGTATCTCTCAGCATTCTGGCACTTGAAATAATGCGGCTTACTCGGTTTCTTTGTCCTGGCATTATTTCCCGCCAATCCTCCGTTCCGCTTCAATGATTGGCTACAAAGGAACCAATAAGGCCGCGCGATACGCTCCCGCCAATCAGCGTTTCCTGGGGATAAAACCAAATAGTATTATTCTGCAGGTCTGAACGTTTGGCCGTGTTTGAATATACATCAATGTGTCTTCAATGTGTGACAGGAAATCGAAAATATGGAAGAATCTACTAACGTTGTCGACGAGGGACTCGATAAAAATCAGGCCGTTGG
Organism: Penaeus monodon; assembly: GCF_015228065.2. NCBI lineage: Eukaryota > Metazoa > Arthropoda > Malacostraca > Decapoda > Penaeidae > Penaeus > Penaeus monodon. Next base: position 30,554,334 of record NC_051408.1, read on the forward strand.
TATGGAAAACGGAGGGTGTCATAGATTATTTGTCCGTTTTTTACCCGGCGTCTCGTCTGAAATTTTCCTTTGTGTTGAAATAACTTCGAGGGAATATCGGCACTGGTCATTTCTCTCTTTTGGACGAGGGTTACAGGTCTAACCGACGCGACGACCGCAATTACTGCGGTTCCAGAAACGAAATTCCTTTGAAAAGTCGAACAATGTTAATGTCCTTACATTTCAAAATATATGACAAAAAAAATACTATACAAACTAAATACAACAGCAAATACAGCAGTAAAAGAAGGTCTGTCTATAAGAAAACACAAAATCACCGACATTCCTCCTATCGACCAGGCAGACACAGAGCGACCTGACAAACTCTTATAATGCAAGTCAGCTGAGAGTCTATCACATCGCCGAAAGGATCAATTGAGACTCTTTATTAGCAATCGGGAGCCATTATAAGCCAATTTGCGGCTGCTCAGTCAGAGGGGGGCAGGGAGGGGAGCAGGCTGAGAGAAGAGGGGACGGGAGAGCGTCCACTATCGATCAACTTGGGAAATATCTTTATTCATTCTTCTCCACCCATCCCTTCCTCCAGATTCTTTCGAAGACGTAACGAGCTCACTCGCTCCAAAGCTGTCACAGATTTCCAGCCTCTTCGTGAGTCCTGCACATTCCAAAATTCCGAATCGGGAGGCAGTCGTTTTGCACACGTCCGATGGCTTGGCGTGACCCGCGCGCCCGGCCGCCTCCAAGCTGGGGAGCAGCGGACGCCTCGCCGCGGCCCGGGTGCAGATTGGCGTAGCTGGGAACAAGGGCGTAAATGCACCATTAGGCCAAATAATATTACCTCGGCTAGGTTGGCACGCTCGCTCGCTCTCTCCGCCTGCCTTCGGCCAGGGTGGAGTTCCCCCTTAGTCTCCTCCCTCCCTCCTGCTACTTCTACTCCTCCTTTATCTCCTCTTACTCCTCCTACTTATCATTTTTTCTTCTTTTCTCTTATTCCCATCCTTAATTCTCCTATTACTAGTACTAATACTTCACTTCTATTTCCTTCCTCTTTCCTCCCGTTTTTCCTCTTCTTGCTACTCTCTTCTTTACTTACCTCTCTTCTACTTCTCCCTTCTCCTTCTACCTCCTCCTCCCCCTCCTTCACCTCTCTTCCAGAGCTTAGTGAACGGGACGAAGCGAGAT
>NC_051408.1:30555576-30556240 GCF_015228065.2 Penaeus monodon
ATGCCACCACGGATTATCGGCGCTACGTAGATGCTACGGTGTTGTTAGTAGTTGTTAGGGTGTTGGCGTCGGATAATTGGTTTAGAAGATACGTGGGGGGTGTTTCGGGAGGGGAAGGGGGGGGGGAGGTAGTATAGTACGTGTAGAGACAATACTCCCGATTGTTTTCGGTTTGTTAAGAGAGGTTATTGCTAGGGCTGTGTAGTAGTTCGCTCGTCATGGGGAATGCCGACGCGTTTATATTGTTGTTGTTTTTGTTATTTGTTATTTTCATGCGGTAGTTTGCATGCAGCTCGGTGGTTTGGGCTGTTGCTCTTATGCCGTAGCGATCCCCGGAATGCTATCCTCACGCAGATGCAACACTCAATTACTGTTTAGGTTCGCATAGGTGAATTACCTTTTTATTGGTTTACTGTTGTTTGGTAAAATTGCAGATATAACTGTTTATGGTTGAACACCGAGGGGAGTTCAGGAAGTTCTTTAGCAAAGGGTTTAATTTCACTGACATTTGGTTGCAAAAGACAGGTAGTTTGGAGTGATTTTCTATTTTCCTTGTTATTGTTGTCTTTTTTCGTTTCTTATGTTTATATTACTGCTTGTATTAATGAAGATAAGTTTCTGAATTGCAGACTGCAACTGCTGTTGTTTATACAATTGCTATTAT
>NC_051408.1:30556652-30556872 GCF_015228065.2 Penaeus monodon
GTCTTGTCATCAGATCCTTTAAAACTACTTCTTCATCCGCCGATCAAAGTAGCCACGCCTCTTCAGCCCTCTGATGGCACTGACTTGTCTTCACTGTCGGGAGTTGCCATACCGGGTGCCGTGTCGATATGGCATAGAACATCTTTCCTGGTAAATGAGAAATGATAAAACAGTGACTCTAAGATATCCTTGAAGATCAACGTTAAAGTTATTTGCAGTT
>NC_051408.1:30556939-30557858 GCF_015228065.2 Penaeus monodon
TCATGTGATAGATAGAGAGGGGGTGGCAGTGTTATCACGTCTTAAAGTTCATATTTTTCATATATTTCACTTGTCATATAGTGTGGACTGTGTGTATAAGAATTACATACACTTTAACGACATATATAGTAAATGTTTGGCAACCTTGCGAGAAATATAATCATATTATGCTCCTGCTTTCGAGCTTTTTTATATTCTGAGTTTTGGAAGATATTGGCACATATGAATTAATAATTACATAAGCGGTAAATATTGTTGCATGCAATTTGTCATTTGTGATTACGACCAAACATTCCAAAAGCATTGTGTTTTTACTTCAACACAAGCTCTGCGTTCATAAAATGCAACGTACAATAATTTCATGAATATACTTATACCTAAAAATCATGTTTGAGGGATATTTTGGTCGAAAATGTAGACCTTACCCCACATTATTTCGTCCTTTTAGCATTTGCGGATATGCAATAAAGCGGCCAAAATATGTGTTTCAGGATTTTAAAACACTGAAATAGATAAATATGACGAAAATTCACTGATAATCACACAATTGATCCACTGCATATCACAGGCCCCCTACGAGCATCCATTGGAGCGAAAAACAATATGGTGTGTGATCATTAGTGGGTGATTATTGTTGCATGTGTTTATTTACCTGTTCCATTACTTTTAAATGTTGAACCATACATCCCGTCCCGGGATAATGACGTACCATCCAGCAAGAATTAGAAGAAATCAAACAATATTTTACTATTGTTCCTTTTGCATATTTTGATATAAATTTGCCACAGCTAACATGGAAAACATGTAATACCTGTTTATTTATGTATATTAAACTTAAAATAACCCATATACATATACAAGGATAGAGATTGTTATCCGTATGTTGCCATAATGAATTATGTTGATACACATTGGCTTA
>NC_051408.1:30557983-30558117 GCF_015228065.2 Penaeus monodon
GTTCATGGCAATACGCTCACCAAAATGCAAAAGAAATGCAATAACCCAGCAAGCTTTTATCTTGATCACGAGTGAGATTGTTACCTTGGGTACACGCTTAACTAAATCACCGAAAATTGAACCTTTTTTTTCTT
>NC_051408.1:30558237-30558562 GCF_015228065.2 Penaeus monodon
TTCTTCTTACTTTTTTTTCCTAAGCCATAACTGGCATCCGCTGTACCATTGTCACACGCATTCCAACCGCTGATTACCGTCATTGGCCGGACACTTTACGGTTGTCATGCGTCTTAAACATAGCCCAGGATCAGGGTTTCCAAGAAGGTGTTACTTGAGTGTTATTGTGATGTTCCCGGAGTGGCCAAATGTCGGGTTCGCTCGTCGATGTCCAACTATGGCCATTACGGAGGGCGTTTATGGTAAATCTAGGCTTTTGTGTAATGATTTTGTTTTAAGATATCGGCGTGTATGTATGCATAACTAAATGGCAAAGTTATGCAAC
>NC_051408.1:30559730-30561178 GCF_015228065.2 Penaeus monodon
GGCTCGCGATTCATCACTATTTTCGTAACCTTTCTTATTCTGAGAAAGACGTACGCACGCACCAACCCGCGCGCACTTATTTGGAAAGCAGCGGGCGAGTGAACTATTCTCACAGTCGATGACATGGCCAGTATTCTTGAGAAATGTTAAAATATAACATCACTTTTTGATTCCTGGCTTGAGACCTCCCACAGATTACTAGTCCTTGACTCTTGGTAATTCATGGGTAAATCATGAGGTCTGCGCTGTCTCTTTCACTCTAATGGACGGTCCGAAACGAAAGAGGATTACGTACACAGGGCCTCGGATCAAGCCGTGAACAGATGGGTGTTATCAGGAATGTCCGACAACAGTAACAATGGCTAATCTAGTAATGTTTTATTGATGAATGAGGGACAGAGGCTTTGGTTATCTCCCTGACTAGCGCCGCGGGCTATTTCCGTCGCAGTTAATACAGCACATATTTTCTTCTGCCTCATCAAAACCTTTTAGGGATCCCCCAAGTGTTCTTGCGTGAGGGTGTCTATTTATTACATATTTATGTCCTTCGGGGGTCCGGAGGGGAATGGACCAAAGAGAGGAAAATGAGAGATTAGGAGGACCGAGATGGGCACACTGGATTACGTGATCAATCATGGGCGTGTGCGTCCGAATGTGTGATGTATAATGAGTCCGACAGAGGGCGCGGGGGCGACGGGGGACGAGCATCGGCCCCGAAAAAAAAGACTTCCTTAGCTGCGAGATTCAGCATCAGGTGGACGTCGTTAGAGGTAAGTAAGATGTTGGCGTCATGTCACGATGATTACCGGTGTTGGAGGAGACAGCGGCGAGTGGATGTCACCTGTAATGAGACGGTGTCACCTGTGATGATGGGACAGAAGAGGGGGGGAGATGTTAGCGATGCTGAGGGCTAGCGTGTTATTAAGTCATTTTAGTCCGTGATACAGCAACGATGAAAGGGGTGATGCGCTATCCATTGGTGGAGGGGGGAGGGGGAGAGGTGTGCTAAGTGTGAGATGACCGGAATGAGGAGGTAGACGTGAAAATTAATAAAAGAGGGAAAGAAAAGAGTATTACGAACAAAAACAACGAATACCCAAAGCAAAGAATAATAAGAAAAAAAACACAGAAGAGAAACAGAAATAGTAGTAACGAAAGAGGTAATTGAAAAGAGTAAATTCCTTAAAGAAAGGGAATTCGGGAGGAAAGGAGTGGGAAGGCGAAGGTCCACACCCGAGGCTCTGCGAATGACGTGTTAAACAAGATAATTGAAGGCCCCCATTCCTGACGAGATTTTTTGCGGGATTATGAAGCGTCTTCAAGAACTTGGACATTATAACTGTTATCTCTGCGATGGTCTTCTTTGCGCCGTCTCTTGGAATTGGCTTCCATCGCCCCTCCTCCGTCTCCACCAGATGGGATTCTACTACACGAATATACCTTTTCAC
>NC_051408.1:30563629-30563947 GCF_015228065.2 Penaeus monodon
TACCTGGGAGAATACATTAAAATCTCGTGGGATTCACGCCGGCGATTCTCGCATCACCCGTCACAATTAAGGAAGCGAAATTTGCATTCAGATGTATCTGGGCCAATCGCCATCACCCATCATTAGACAGTTGCGTGATCCAGACTGACATACTGGTTGCCTAGCGACACGGCCAGTACTCTCGCATTTGCCAGGCTCTCCAAGCATGGGAGTTTCTCAGGAGTTCGTCCAATGAATCGGACAAACTGCACAGAACACACGAACATTTTTTTCAAGTTGGTAACGTATGTTGCTGTTCTGTTCTCTCTCTTGCTATTA
>NC_051408.1:30564053-30565131 GCF_015228065.2 Penaeus monodon
ATATACCTTCATACATCCTTTCCATCTCCTTCCAGCTATATAGCTCAAAATGAGAAAGTATTCGATGTGAATTTTATCAAATGTGTCAGTCATTGTTCAACACAGATTCGGTTTTGCAACTTCTTACTAACACTGAGATCAAATGGAAGTGGGATTAACGAAATGTTCACTGGAATGGGAGTAACTCTCCTAAGTGAAACCCCTTTTAGTTAGCATCTTCAACGAGATCCCTTTTAGTTAGCACCTTAGACTAAATCCCTTTCAGTTCATCGACTCAGGAATCCTCCATCATCCGGAGTGAAGCCCCGTGCCTCTGAACCCCCCATACCAAGCGAAGCCCCGGGCCATCACGCGTTTTATTTCCAATTAAGTATTATCATATTAAAAGAAAACCTCTCAGTCATATTTCGTCTCAGTGGAGAGCGAGACGCACGTGTTTCGGGTGTAATCTTCGGTCCTTCATAGACTTTAATTGCACGGGAAGACTCGATAAAGGTTGATGAGAAGTGCTAAGGTGGGATGTGATGGTACACGCTTTGAGGGGCGAGAATGCCTGGTTATTACTTTGCTATTGGCGCCTTTTACTCGAAGATTGGACGACGCTGAGGGGCTGTAAAGAGGTTATAAGACAATGGGGTATCATCACGTCAGCATTCACGAGACTGGAGGTTCAAGTATCATAATCTAATTCATTTTATTTGGCCATATCTATCATTACCACATTGATATGCTATCGCATATGGTGTTTCAAGCCGCATGGGGGAGATGGTAGCTTTGGAAATTATATTCTTTAAAAGGCAGCTTCAAGGTAATTCTGTCAATCACAGCTGAACCCCTTTTTCCCACGCCTGTGATCAAGCTGTGATTTCAGTAATTCCGGTGTCACTTTACACACAAGGAAAATTGATTCCCCGCTCTCACCCCACGCTCGACCCTTGAATTTCCGATACAATGGGCTATTAATCGTCACTTATTTCTTATAAGATTCATGAATAGTATTTCTCTCTCTCTCGACAATCTGCATTCATCAGTGTCGATTGACAACACCTAATTTCTTTCAGTGCATTTTTTCATATCC
>NC_051408.1:30565750-30566783 GCF_015228065.2 Penaeus monodon
TTCCGTCCAGGTATGAAGGTTGACGACAGGCTTTAATCATCATGGCGCTGGACCTCTCAAAACAAAACAAATATCCACAATTGATCGTCCACCTGTCATCCAGTTACATTACCTTCCTTGCGCCTTTCCCACCTGTTTCCCGAAGGCGTAAATCATCGCCTGCGTACCTGTGTCTCCTTGCCAGCCGTTTACCTAAACCGCAGTAGCATCAACAATTACCCCCTTTGAGAATGAGTGATTACGTGCATCCGTGGCAACAGCGTGGCAGTAAGTTTCCGGGAAGTACAGCGCCCTTATGAGAGAGGAACTCGCGGTTAGATTATAGGGTCCGTCACGACAGCCTCTTTTTAGGACGACAGCCGCAATATCGGCGAGCGTGCAAGGTCTCGGGACGAAAGGGGGGACGTCGGGCAGTTCGGTGACAGGTGCTGGAAGATTAAGTGTGAGAAGTAGAGGATTTGGGTGCAGGCTTTCCTCTTTTGCTAGGATTTATCATGTGGTGGAAGTTGCTTGTTATCTTTTGAGGAATATTGCCTTTGTCGGACAGTATTAGGATGAGCAAGCTTCTTCACAACTATGTTATCAGGAAATTGGATTACCGCAATTCCTTCTGTTGTGACTGCCAAACTATCAGTTGAGGAGGTTGCAAAATATAATGAACAGAACAGCAAGACTAATCCAAGGGTTACCTTCACGCGACAAATAAGACCAGCACTCATTGATTTTACACTGATTACCTGTTAAGGCAAGAACTGTCTATACGATTTGCCGTTAAGCCTTCCAAGCTCTGAATTTTGGGAAACCAGCGTATATGAACAGCCTGTTAAGAGATTTCCAAGTAAATACCCCCAACGGAGCTTATACACACTGCTAAAAAATAAAGAGTGGACGAGCTGAGTGTTATATGGTAAAAGTATCAAAATTGATTATCATATAATATTGAGGGAGGCCCCGCTTCGTCGGTGGAGTGGGGCCTCTCATATCTTCCAAAAATTAACAAGTAAGATGGTAAAGCTAAATATCTTTTCCCGTC
>NC_051408.1:30567295-30567437 GCF_015228065.2 Penaeus monodon
GCAGCCATAACAAATCACGGGGAGTGAGTGACCCCCGAACGGTGAACTGAACGACACTCAGAACCGTCTTCGAGCGCAGTCAAGTGAATTGTCGTGAATGGCGGCATTATCGGCCTGCTAATAAACTTTACGAGTTGCTTGA
>NC_051408.1:30567533-30568508 GCF_015228065.2 Penaeus monodon
TGTAATGAGGTATCTGGTTCACGTAAATGCGTCGATCCAGCTTAATGGAGCCCGAGTTTAATGTGCTTCTTGCGTTCGATAAGCGGCTAATTAACTCGAAGGAAGGGTGACGTGATCTTAATGGACTGATTGCGTCAGGGCCGAGTCCGAAGCCGCGCTGGGAATGTGTTGACAGTTCGGACGGGTCGGGGGGGGAAGGGGGGTTACCAAGGGACCATTTGGGGAAAGAGAGGTTTGGTTGAGGTTTCGTATCAGAATTATGGAAATTATCCATCATCTTAAACCCCCAAATGTCGGATAATCATTCTGGATAATCGCCCTATATATCTTATTAACACCGTCCACCTCCTTTCCTCCTTTCGCCGCCGCCTGGACTCCCTGCCTCACCGCCTCGACTTCTGGAACGAAAACCGAAATGGCAACAATCAATTCAACGTCCCGGCAATCGGCTTTCTCGGAACACATCAAAATGCCACTTGAGCAATTAGAACCATGAATTCCAGAGGTTAGCGTGAGCAGTAATGTCTCCAGCGCTCCATATTGTCGAAACTGCCGGGTAATTAATGGTACTTGGCAATTAGCGCTCTTGGGCAATGAGGCGGAGCAGCCGTCATTAGGCCCACGCGTCCGGATCAATCGGCCTGGCTTTGACTTCGGCTCCAACTGCTGGTCGAGTTTCTCCCTTAATGCATTTCGTTCGAAATTATGGTAGTTTATGAATATATAAGAAAGTCATAATCCCTCTTAAATCGCAGACGATTTATCCAACGACGCGGATTTTCAGGAATTGCCGGAGAAAAGGAGAAATTGTAGCTTCATTGTTTTTCATTGGACTAATTCACAATGCCGTATCATTTCAAACTTGCCATTATTGTTAATGAATTCCTGCGATGATGCCCAGAATTAATATGGCCATTACGATAATCATCACTGTTTTTTCCTTTTTTTAGTGGCTATCGCCTCTGTTTCACTTTA
>NC_051408.1:30570566-30570703 GCF_015228065.2 Penaeus monodon
AGACGTTTACAAAAGTGTGTTTTTTCTGGTTATGGATGTGTGTAGATGTGCGAGTTTGCACTGTATATACATGTGCGTACTGTATAAATCTATCTGTTTATATGCCCATCTATCTGTACACACACACACACAAAGAC
>NC_051408.1:30570821-30571300 GCF_015228065.2 Penaeus monodon
CTGTATGAACCTGATGTTTGTAAAAGGGGAGGTGCCTCATTACCTCTCAGTCGCAGAACACGGTCATCCTTACAATATCATATTCCGAATGGACATTACGTGAGCGAGCGGCGAGCCATGGACAATTTTAGGCCCAAGAGTATGGGGGGAATTATACTGTATATCTAGCCGTCGCATGTTCTGCCTAATGCAACGGCAATTGCGCGCTACAGGTGAATTGGTACTAAACATCGAAACTACCGAGCTAGCAACTCTGTGTAATGATCAAGAGAGATGGAGAGTATAAAAAAGAAATGACATTTTCTCCATTATTGTTACACTTAACGATGACGTTAAGATTTATGTATTTGTTTTAGTGTAATAATACTCTGTTTCTCCGTTTCTGGCAATATTATTAAAATCTGTCTTTATTTGCGTTCATATTCATATACCTACCTGTCTGCCCTTTACTGGCTCTCTTAATGTTATATATCACTTGT
>NC_051408.1:30572355-30572461 GCF_015228065.2 Penaeus monodon
TTAGGGAAATACACGGAACAACCAGCAAGGCACAAGGATCCACAGTCAACGGCAAGGATGGAGTCGCAAGGAGAAAGGAGTTAGCGAGGAGGCACAAGGCACGGGA
>NC_051408.1:30572540-30572852 GCF_015228065.2 Penaeus monodon
TCACAGGAGGACTGCCAAGGCGACCTGGAGCAATGGCGGCGGAAATGGTGCTGTTTTACTTCCTACAAGGTCATTTTCTTTTCCTTATTTTCGAGTGATATATTTATTTTTTTTGTGTGTTTTGTTATTGTTTTTATTTTCTTATTATTTTTTTTGCACTCTCTCCTTTACTTCCCATTGACCCTTGTCTTTAGAGTGACTTTGCAGAAAATGCAACTTTGGTCCGGTTTTATTGTTCAGATTTCGAGAAATGCAACATTAGCTCACTGTTTCTTTTATTTGAATATACGAATGGAATACACACAAACACGC
>NC_051408.1:30576020-30576249 GCF_015228065.2 Penaeus monodon
GTGGTTACATTTAAGTCTATTTGTGCACGCCAGCCTCCCGAAAACAATGGAACACTTAGTCATCAGCAAAAGGACATCAGTCAGGTGTACTCAGCCATTATTTACGAGTTGGAACCGAGGTGATCGGTCTCGCGTCTTTGATTCCTTTTCTCGGTTTTAGTTTGTCTTTATGAAGCATTTGGTGTCTGATTTTTCTTTTAGGGTTTGTGTATTGATCAAGATAAATTCG
>NC_051408.1:30576272-30576411 GCF_015228065.2 Penaeus monodon
GGTCGCAGGTTCGTATATCTGAAATGATTCCGTAAGTCTTTCACGTTTTTCTCTTTTTTTATCCATTTTTTTTTACCACAATGAGAGAAAATCAAATCACAGATCCTGTTTAGAGGAAGACTTTAACTTTTTTATCTCT
>NC_051408.1:30576580-30576862 GCF_015228065.2 Penaeus monodon
TGCAATATTAGTCGTGCGTTTCCCACTTAACTGCTAAAAAGACCGAGTTATACAGGGGAAAGTGTCGCTGACTTACATTGCAAAGAGACAATGCTGCGGGAGAAAAGGTTTCAAAAATCATTTTTGCTCCATTTTGATATTCAGTTCTTCAGAATAGAATATATTTAGATGCAGAAAACGACGAAGATGTTTTCATTTTCATATTGCTGATAGTTCCCTTTCGTGGGCCTTGAGTTTCTCGGTCCTTCTACATGGCCTTCTGTATCTAAACATTTGTGCTTG
>NC_051408.1:30577617-30577694 GCF_015228065.2 Penaeus monodon
TGGAACCGCATTGTGGGACCTCCTTGTCACTCCAGGCCTAAAGTTCCTTTCACCGGACTGATTTATTTTTAATGATC
>NC_051408.1:30577776-30577863 GCF_015228065.2 Penaeus monodon
AGTATGTGTAGCAGATTTTTGTAATCTAATTCTTATTTTCTGAGATTTTTTTCGTTATTTTTATCTGTTCTTTTGTCTCCGGCTATT
>NC_051408.1:30578752-30579472 GCF_015228065.2 Penaeus monodon
GTCATTATCATTTAGCGGTTCCATACTTCATTCTCACCTTGAAATTGTTTGCTTTATTGATAACGATGATCACTATTATTATCACCATCTTTATCTTTCAGACAACAGTCAGGACGATAATTTCGATAAGGGCATTTTCATACTCTGTTTATAAATTCATTCATTTATCAATTCACGGACAGCCTTCATTATTCAAGGAAAGTGAAGCATAAAAGGGAATACATATATATTTCTATTTTATTTACACTTACAACAAAGACATTTAACATTAATATCTACACAGGTGCAGCATTATCATTAACGAACAAAATGGCGTCACTCACCTGACCTTTGTACCTGTGTCTTGATGAACGGAAATTTAATTGTTAACTGTATTTATTTATTCACATTCTAATTAGAACTTAGAGTAGTTTTAGACCCCAGTTTTCATGGTTTTCAATTAAAAGTGGATCTAATCAATTAGAATCGGATTAGGCTCTGCAAGCATGATTAACTTGCTGGAATATTTACATCACGTATAAGAGACATCACGTGTAAGGGATAATGCCTCTCCTTGGTTGGCATTAAGCTCTCGTTCACTAGGGTTTTTTGGACCTCGTGTTATGCGCGTTCATTGATAGAACAAGGCGTTCGGTTACACTGCTCTGGGAGGAGCTTTGCTGTCATTATTCACCCCTTAATTATTTCTGGTGTTTCAGATCTGCCTGTTTACAAAAGAAA
>NC_051408.1:30580491-30581182 GCF_015228065.2 Penaeus monodon
ATCAATCATATAAATATAAATTAGACCTAATGATTTGTTCCAACGTACGGAACAGAGGATGGTGTGATTGTTAGATTTTTTCTCATTATGCTATACATTTTATCACGTTCTTATACCTCAATTATCACTGATGTATAAGGCCATTCACACGCTCGCCGTCTACGAGAAAGACATGTCACTGGTCTTCACTGCCTCGACGTTCCGGAGAAAAAAGTCTTTCAAAGGAGTCCATGAAGTGATCAGGACGGGGCGAGGGGCGGGGTCGAGGCCCTGGGTTCGGGAGGCCAAGGCGACCGCGCTGGAAAACCCTTTTTCACGACACAGACGACACAGACGCACACATCTACGCTTTATGGCCGTGCATCCGCAGCGCCCACGGCAGTCACGGGTTGGGTGTACTCAAGATGCAACATCTGGTCCCCGCCCGCGCCCCGCCCGACGCGGAGAATGGCCGCTTCGTCCCAGCGAAAGGAGTCGGCTTCAGTGCGTGTGCTTGCGTTCCAGGTCGAGATGGTGGCGGGAGCGAAGACCCACGTCTCGCGGGGCGGCAGCGAGCCCTCCGTCCTTTCTCTGAAGCTGACCCTCGGCGCACGAATCGCTCGACCGAACGGAGCCTTGGGCGATGGTTAGTCGCCCTGGGGTGCGGGCGAGGGTGGCTGCGCTGGACTGCCCGGACTGGCGACGGAAGACA
>NC_051408.1:30581241-30582338 GCF_015228065.2 Penaeus monodon
GCTGAGGACGGAGGCGAGGAGAGCGAGGAGAGAGATGAGTAGTAGTGGGAGGAGAGAGAGGAGAGATGCGCGTGGGAGAGGGAGGAGAGGGCCGAGGCCGTGGAGAGGGAGGGGGGCAGGAAGGAAGGGGCCGCCCCGGGGGACCGCTGGCTGAGGGCCGCCACCGCTTGCCTGTAATAAGCCTCCAGACCTGCGGGAGAGCGCGGGAGTTAGCATGTGGACGAAGGATTGACACCGACAATAATTGAATGTCAGCCATCAAATCAATTATGCACGAAGTGAACTTTCTTAAAGCAATCCTCTTAACGGACATATTCACCATTTTCTTGACAGTATGAATATCGAATCCAAGAGTCCGTGAAAACGAGAAGCTGATGTGAATGCACTTATGATAATTCAATAAAACATTTTAAATGACGGTTAAGGAACGTAGAATTATCTGCCTTTAAATCGAACACTTCACCGTCTCTTCCCTCTCAATGCGGATATCTCACCTGTAGGCAGCGTGGGCGTGAGAGGAGTGAGAGCGGGCGTGGACGGCCAGATATGCTGCCCGTAGAGGCGCTGTAGGGCGGCATAGTTCCCGGCTTCCGTGAGCAGCTCGAGACCCACGGCCGTCTGACGCTTCCACTTGGTCCTGCGGGAAAGAGAGAGCGGGGTTAGCATAGCTGACTTCAGAGCGGAATGAGAGGCTGGTGGACTAAAACAATTACACGAAAAATGAGGTGCTTCGTAGAGCTAAGGTCTACAGGAGTTGGAGTAACTGATAATTCTTTACTACACAATTTTCTTCGTTCTATCAGAGAAAGGTAAATAGACGACGATTCAAGAAAAGACGTATTTTGTAGTTGTCAAACAAACGACGAAGCTCGGTCGTTTTTGGACATTCTTGATTACTCAAAAGACATCGATTTCCTGCAAAAAATACAATGCTTTGTGACGAAAATCCAATTCTCACAGAAATGGATCTGTGAAATTACTTTAGAGAAATCTCACTATCTGTTGTTGAATCATAAAGCTGTTCATTGAATATCTGATGCATTTTGGATTTCTAAATGAGCAAACGAATCTTAACACAGTTCTCCATTTTTTTCTTA
>NC_051408.1:30582490-30582765 GCF_015228065.2 Penaeus monodon
TCTTTATATTTCTTGTTGCCTGTGATGTATTTACAATTAATTGATGAGTCCATACAATTTTAATCAGTATAAAGAATATGCAAAATAACAACATCAAATATTCAATTAGAAGAAAAAAATCTTTTACAGTTTGAAACGGATCTACAATTTTCAAATATTTTAGTTTTTTGTACTTATTCATTTGAATATGAATATAAGGTGCTCTTTATTGACTGTATACATAATTTGATAGCAATAGCCATAAGACCATAAGATTTAATTCATAACATGTTTGT
>NC_051408.1:30583641-30583754 GCF_015228065.2 Penaeus monodon
ACTCCAAAGGCGCGGCATTTGGACTGGAGTTTGGCGTTGAATAATTTGCCATACTTAACAAAGCGTTTTGTGAATTCTGACTAAGGGTGGAAGTAGGATTCGAAACCCTTCAT
>NC_051408.1:30583876-30584424 GCF_015228065.2 Penaeus monodon
ACACAAAACCTAATACTATTATACGAAAAATGCATTAAGCGTTCATCCTGACAAACAGACTGAAACCCTTTTTCCAAAAATTACAGAATCTCTTCGACTGACGATCGGGTACACTCAGAGGCGGGCAGAACTATAGCACTCTTAGGACACATCGACAAGCAAATCGCAATGAAAGAATTGATAAATGGAGAAAGACGCTATCCAGGAAAAGACGACCTGCCGAACACGAGGGCGAGCACATCGAATCGAAGGCCGAGGGCGCAGCGAACACGGGTGAAATACGGTGAAAGGACGAACACGGATAGAGTACGGGTGACGAGTGCAGGTGGCTTCTCTCTCACCATTACGGAGGATGAGTTGGCAGTTGCGGCGGCGGTGGAGTCACACAATGCCTTGAATTTATTATTTTAACCCTTTCAAATCCCTTGCCCGGGGGCTGCCTGCTCGACTATGGCAAAGGGCTTGTTAATTCATTTCGATATAACGTGTAGTGATTTACACTCGGGTTTAAGATAGCTGGATGTGTAATTTCCTCACTTATGCCCCCC
>NC_051408.1:30584498-30585726 GCF_015228065.2 Penaeus monodon
GTAAGAATCACCCGAAAGAAATCGTGACGGAAAGTGGTAGTCACTAATGTATGAGAAATGTATACATCAATCTTGTTGCGGTGAAAATGGCGGTCGTGGATGGTTTTACCTTCTGAATACGTTCCTGATATCGACTTCTATTTGTGTTGGAAAAAAATCAAGACGCACCACCAAGAAAGAGTGAAAAATGGTGTGTGTCATCACCTCAAGGTAACCGCACCATCACTCCCCAAACACCATATATTACATACAGGCTCTTTCAAGCCTTGCGCTCTTGTACAGATTCCCGCCAAAACACCATCATCATCGGATTATCTTTGTTTGTCAACAGTGGGATCTGTCGGCGGCTCTCATAGGCTGTGCGCCAGTCTGGAAATACGTTGTTCTACAGACTAGCACACCCAAAACCCCTCCGTATTCTGGAAATTTCTTTGTGATTCTGTTTGTTTGTTTTACTCCATAGAAATAATTACTTAAGATAAAAATACAATGAATATGGATGATTTTCATCCACTGTAATGGGTAGAATATTAGATCTAACAGTTTTATAACGTCACGTGTTCGTCCAGTGTATCGAAACAGGCTCCAGTACCCCGAGATATAGTTCATTGACATATTTATACTCACACTTCCCTGCCTGGTCTGTACCGTAAGAATATGGGAAACAACGAATCATGGCAGTTTCACGTCGAGACGCCCAACATGCTTTTACGTAGTAAAATTTCCCATAACGGTCGCTCTTCCGCAACAACTAGTGACAAGCTGGTCCCGATTTTCGAAATGTTATGATCTGTGCAAATGTCTTTCTTGCATCACATACCACACTTCTGGGGATCCTTATTGACGGTTAAGTGCAACGTAAATACACTTCAGCGACCAATCATCTGAGACTAAATCTGCTAAGTATTGCAGAATCATACAATTGGTGTAACTCAACCGTTACGTAAAATCATGCAGATTCAGATTACACACGCCCATGGTCTTCTTTTCTAGAAACTTTCATGTACATAAAATAGTCCGGACATGACACGGGGCAGCGCAGGCGTCAGAGCTCGCTGTAGATTGCCGGAAACAACAAGCAGTAGGAAGCACTGGCGGCTCTGCTTGCAGGAAAAGAAAGGGAAGGGCTTAAATGGTACGCTGTGATTATTAATCACCGTTATTTCATTTTACATGCGTTTATCTGTCTCTCCCTATTTTTCTGTCTGTCCGTCTGATTTTTTGTTTG
>NC_051408.1:30585852-30586252 GCF_015228065.2 Penaeus monodon
ATTTCCTCCCTTCGAAACCAACAACCGCCAACTATAAAACGCACCCTTCGAGGAGAAACAGAACCCTTTTGACTACTGAAGAAGGAAGTGCAGGATCTTGGAGGAGCGAAGGCGCCGCCGAAGAGGAGGGAGAAACGGGATTGAAATATCTATCTCAAGGGGGAAATGGCTACGCAAAGCCTCTTAAGGGGGAAGGCTGTCAGCTTAGAGTGATAAAATGGTGTCAGAGGCGGCCGTGAGCACCGGTGAAAAATGGAGGCATCGCAGCGGAAACATGTGTACCAGAAAGTAGGCGTCTTCTTCACATTATTCTGAAAGCTTTTTTTGTGCTTGGGCTGCGGAGAGTAATTTCGATTAGCATACTTGTAATTAGTCAGTAAATATTACGTGGAAGAAGTTT
>NC_051408.1:30586348-30586837 GCF_015228065.2 Penaeus monodon
CTGATGAATTCAAACACATGCAAAAAATATCAATAAACACTGATATACAAATAAAGGAAGAGTCATGACTGAACAAGCGTGGCATTTGTGTACAAACAGAAGCCACAAAATCAGGCAATTAAAAACTTTTCACACCATTTGCATAAAGGCGACGATAGCATTAGGTGTTACACTAAACAAGTAGATATTTAGAAAGTAGTGTTTGTTACTGTAATGTGGAGAAAATAAAAATACTTGATAGGAAAACGAGCCTAATAAATTTCAGATTAAGGAGACGAAATAACGATGCAGAATGACAGGGGCATGAATCATCTAAATAAATTTGATAGAACGAATGAAAGAATAACGCTTAATGCAATCAAGGATTTCCTTCTTAGCAAATTGATCATAAACGAGTAGTATTGCCATTCATACCACTCCATTAGAGTTTCACTTCGTCACATTGTTATATTACCATTCTCTCATTCCATGCAATTTACTGCTTCCTTC
>NC_051408.1:30587695-30587857 GCF_015228065.2 Penaeus monodon
TTACACTGAAAAGCTAGAAAACGGTTAAAAGTTCAGACTTTTACGATATCATCCCTAGAAGCGAATGGTAAAAGCCTAAAATATCTGGCAGAGTAAAAAGTCTCATATAATTGTAAAGAAAGCATGACTAGTACAAGACTCAAAGGTAAGTTTTACACTCAC
>NC_051408.1:30588756-30589608 GCF_015228065.2 Penaeus monodon
ATTTGACAGAAATCGAAATTTTCAAAAATCCGCGATTAGGTCCGTATCACGTGGAATAATGATGTAAATTACAAACAAATCTGCAGTTTACCTTATCACACAGAGAAGCAAATCTTACGCCGCGTCAGTTCGTGCCGGACAGCCTGGCATTCCCGCTCACACAATGCTCACTTTGATGAATAAGTTAATCCATCATTATATCCTTCAAGAAAATCCCTGTGATGTTAACCTAAAGCCGCAATTATAAAAATCGGACACGCTCGTACCTCAGGCAACCCGTTCCCTCTGCGACAGGCAAAGGAGTGATTGTAATAGCGAAATGCTTATTAAATTGTATTGAATCTTTTGTACATACAATTAATCACGCGCTACCATACACGTATCTTCAATAGCAAGATGACCTTGCTGTTTCGACGCCGAGGTAACTGGTGTGCGAACTATGGTTAACGTGAGGCTGTTCAAGCAAGGTGAAACATTAAACATCTGTGCCATAAAGGTGGTTTTCCTTTACTCTTGGGAGATCAAGTAATGGGCGGGACAATGATGGTTTATTATAGTCCTTATGTAAAAGGTACAAAAAGACGATTCTTTGATGTATACAAAGGGTATTATGATTTGACACTGTGGGAATGAATTTTCGTCTCTGTTGTAGGATTCTGTAAATCCCAAAATCCCTTTCGTTTTCTGAAATAAACAGTCACGCTTTTCTAAGGGTTAAGCAAATTCTATGGATGATGAAACAAGCAAATAACAACAATACATAACTGAACCGAAGAAAAAAAATCAAAGGGTCGGCTGACCGATACATACAGCCTGGAAGAGTATGCGTGTGGTATTACACACTCGTTAGAT
>NC_051408.1:30589712-30590258 GCF_015228065.2 Penaeus monodon
CTCAGAGGATGGGGACCTTGAAAATTAGTGTCGTGTTTTTTTTACTAAATGATGCTTTATGAGTAAATTACTCGTTATCAAGTGGATATTATAATTCTCGATGAAACCTTTCTTATTGTGAATTATGTCAGAGAAGTTGTCACAAGACCTCGTCAGACTGATATTGTTTGCTGTCGAGAATATTCTACTATTCAGAAATAAATACAAAATCTAGAATTATTGGGAACAAAGGAGTTACTGCAATACACAGAAAAAATACTAATACACCGCTTCTTCATTCAGTTAAGTAAAATACCAAAATATACCATTCCTTAACATCGAAAGAAATGAAAAAATAAAAGCATCAACACTTGTTCTAAGCCACGTAAACGGATCGCCTCACAGCATCAGATGAGAGCTGAATAATAAATGGATACATACAAAAACACTCCCCAGAAAGAATAGTTAATCGGTGTGCTTAGTTATGGGATATTTATGTAGAACGCGCAGTGGACCTCGATATGGCGGCAAATTTCCGGCTCATTTAGCTAACCGCGAGGGAGGAGG
>NC_051408.1:30590898-30591254 GCF_015228065.2 Penaeus monodon
CTGCTTCACAGTACTTTCTGTCTAGACTCCGGGATGGTTATAAGGATGAATTTTCGTTTAAGTTTCGTAAACATATCTTTTCGTGAAATGATTGAGATAATATATTTCGGATAAGATATACTTCCAAGGGTCATTTTCTTTTGCAATATCCAAACAGCACGATATATATCTGTTAAACCACTACAACGCAAAATCCAAATATATCTTACAAAAGGCCTCTTTTCCTCGAATCAGAAGTATGTCACTGTAATATATCTCTCTCAAGAATTATAGCTGTCCATGAATCAGTCAAAAAAGTATATCAGTTACACCCGTAAATAGGTATTGATTTGTGTTTCATCATAAATAGATAGATT
>NC_051408.1:30591391-30591606 GCF_015228065.2 Penaeus monodon
TTTCACACAACTGCTGCTATAAAACTTTTCTGAAATATTTGGTTTCAAGAAAAAGCAAATTACCCTTTTTAGTTTACAATGTGATATAATCTGACGATATTATGCCTCGTACATTGCCGATACAAATAATATCATCAACATATCTTTTACATTTTTCATATACATTCACCAAGTTCTCTTCTGTTCTTTTCATGTTTAAATAAAAATTAGTGTTA
>NC_051408.1:30591848-30591991 GCF_015228065.2 Penaeus monodon
GAAGACCCGATCCCACCGTCCCGCCACACCGGCTTGCGACCCGACAACACGACAAGTCCTCTGCGCACGACGGGATGCTCGCCTCGATCTCGCTACAATTGCCGCCAGAAGCCGAAAGAGCCCGTGATCGCGCCGCCTTCAAG
>NC_051408.1:30592011-30592169 GCF_015228065.2 Penaeus monodon
TTCGCAGGCCAGAGCGCGAGTGAATCTCACGCCAAATCAAGCGCTGACAGATGCCGAGGGGGGTGGGTAAAGGGGGGGAGGGGGAGGAGGAAGAAGGGGAAGAGGGGGATCAAAGAGTTGCCTGATGGAAAGGGGCGTGATAGATAGTGAGCTGCGCT
>NC_051408.1:30592857-30592974 GCF_015228065.2 Penaeus monodon
AAAGACTACAGAAACGAGTAATAAAAAGTACAACAACATCAAAAGGAGATATGAAATAGATATAGCTAAAATAATAAAACACGGCAGGAACGGGAAACGACATCCAATCTAAGCAGG
>NC_051408.1:30593012-30593095 GCF_015228065.2 Penaeus monodon
TCACCGAAAGCGCTTGCGTGACTCCCGTCCTTCTCGCATCTCACCTTCCAGCGTCAACCGCCGTTAGTGTAGATTACCTTTTT
>NC_051408.1:30593133-30593209 GCF_015228065.2 Penaeus monodon
TATATTTTTTCTTATAAAAAAAAAACTCGTAATGAAAATAAATAAATTCTATAGGTTCGTGTGTTCAGATTTTTTT
>NC_051408.1:30593368-30593649 GCF_015228065.2 Penaeus monodon
CCAACCAATCCTTCCCGATCCCGCCTTCCTATGCCATCTCCTCCTCCCCCCCTTAAATCGTTCCTTCTCCTTCCCTCGTCCCTTCTCCTTTCTCTCTATTCGTCCACCTTCCCTCATTCCATCCCCCTCGTTTCCTCGATTCCTCCCACTTCCTTCGTTAGCTTTCCATTCCCTCGTTCCCTCTCCCTTTTCCTCTCCTTCCTCGTTCCACCCCTTCCCTTGTCCCCTGCCTCTTTCCTCGTTCCATCGCCACTCCATCGTTCCCTCCACATTGCCAGGTT
>NC_051408.1:30593734-30594038 GCF_015228065.2 Penaeus monodon
CGTGCACCCATCTCTCCGTTTGCCCACGCTCTTCCCGCAAATGTGCCACTGATAAGTCCTTGCTTAAACCCCATTTCGTTTAGACAAAAACAGGGGATGACATGCTCGGACAGTTTACCGGCAAATTTGAAGAAAAAAGCACTTGATTTTAAAGTTTTGTGTTAATTTTTGCCTTACGGGGATTTCATGGCACCTCGATGATTTGAAAAAAAAAATTGTATTTTTTTTGAATGTTGGATTCCTTCGCTTCAGCCAATTAACATGATGTAAAGAGATTGGATGAACGTAAAAAAAAAATGGACTC
>NC_051408.1:30594106-30594292 GCF_015228065.2 Penaeus monodon
TGATATACTTTTCTGTCTAGATATATGTTATCTCTTGGGCTGTCTGTCTGCTCGTATATCTTTATGTGTGTGTAATTTCATCTCACCACACTTTTTTTTTTTCTGTCTACTCAACGGTTTATTTTTGTTTATTTGTCTATTTAACTTTCTATATGTTTTCTCTTTTTTCTGATATCCCATATATTT
>NC_051408.1:30594768-30595644 GCF_015228065.2 Penaeus monodon
AGGCGAAAGCGAAAGAAACTGCCATGGTAAACAGTCACAGCCTTCCTTCCAGCGTTGAGAACAGCATTCCCGAAAGCGCACTCCCTCGCCCGACGTGTGGTTCTGCAGGCGCAGTTCAGAAAGAGGAAAATATGGCAATTGCTATCCTAAATGGCGAGCGACCAGCCGCCGACGGGGAAGCACCTGCTCCACCCCGCTGCTATAATAAAACATATAATTTCCCATGCGGCCCGGTCAATCAATTATATAAACAATATTGGCCCGTGATTACCATACTTGATTTAGAAATAAATCAGTTTGTGACAGAATTACGGGAGAGGTAAATAGCCCTCATGGCAGAGCAATTACCGGCCAGGGGTGTAGCGCGCACACCAATCACGGCGCAAACCAATCACCCGCGCTGTGGATAATGCGCGCAGCGGATATTTACATCGAGTTACGTAAAAATTTGTTGCATCTAATTACAAGGCGACACAAAGTGCGTATAGTGCATCGTGCTGTCCCGCGTTGCAACACGCTGCAACTTCCTCTCGCTTCGACTTGCCTAACGAGGTGAGAAGGCAATATATCTCGTATTATTTTCACAATTACGACAATGGCTTTTGCATTATTTCTTTTTAGTGTTACCTTTCTCCTCCTTTTTTCTGTAACTATTTGAAGGAATTTCATCTGGAATTGATTGCTCTCGCCTCCAGACGCCAATCACCAGGTTTGCGCGCCGTTCATGGTTGGCTAACAGGCCGCGCTGATTGAGGGCGAAAGGCTAAATGAAGGGTGAAGTATGCATACGTGAGTTGCTCTAGGGTCGGGGGCGTCCGTCGGGGGGGGGGGGGGGCTAGAGGCAGTGTCCAAATCATTAGAAATATGGGATGGTTC
>NC_051408.1:30597786-30597874 GCF_015228065.2 Penaeus monodon
TGGTGATTGAGTGGAGGTACGCGAGACGAGAAGACGTTGCGTCATTCGCTTCCTCATCCTTCGTCTCGTTCCTCTTGGGGGTCAAGTC
>NC_051408.1:30598259-30598409 GCF_015228065.2 Penaeus monodon
TTTCCGGGCTCCCCTTCACCTTGACGTACTAGCGTCTTCATATTTCTCTATATTACTGAAGTAGTCGTTTGACTCCTTTAATGTGCACTTCCTACATCTCCAAAATACAGTTGCCAGAAACATAAAGTTAAGTACTGAATGTGAATCGAA
>NC_051408.1:30598648-30598882 GCF_015228065.2 Penaeus monodon
CACACATTTCCCTTCTTCTACTGCATTTTCCTGTAACACAACAACGATTCCCGGGCCTTCATTAGGCAGCGGCCGTGTGGGAAGCTGCGGGGAGGCGGCGGGTCTCTGGTGACATGCGGGATTATCGCCCTAATGGATGTATGGGAATTCTTGCTCTCGGGTTAGCGCTCCGAAAACAAGGGGCTTATCAGATCAACGGGTTATTTTCCTGTCCTTTTTTAACCCCTTGATTCA
>NC_051408.1:30598937-30599356 GCF_015228065.2 Penaeus monodon
GTAAGTGGTCTCATATTTTCGTATATGTGGTTGTGTATATATGTCAATTCATTTTTTTTTTTTTTCGTCTTGTTGTTTTTCTTCTTTTCTCGATTCTTTGTTCTTTGTAAGTGATCGTTTATTTTCGTTGTTCTTGGTCTTTTCTTCTTCTGCTGTTTTCTCTCTTTTACACGAAACACTTGTACAGAAAGATGTATATGAAGTTCTCCTTCAGCCTTCATACCAATACTTTCAGCCATTTGCATCACACAATTGCCACCTGAAATCAACCTCCTAATCTCGCTCTCTATTATCGATGATCTCCCTTAACCCCCATCATCATCAACCGTCTCCATTCCCCCCATTTAGCATCGCCTCTCTCCCTCCCGATGTCACCCGTGCGCTTAATTCAACCCCGTTCTCTCCCGCATTATTATCGA
>NC_051408.1:30599395-30599602 GCF_015228065.2 Penaeus monodon
ATTATTATCAACTATCTCCCCGCCATCATCCTCCTTCTCCATTCCCCCATTTAGCATCGCCTATCTCCCTCCCGAGGTCGCCCTTGCGTTTAGCGTTCTTGCAGAGACACAAACACGTTCGGAGGGCGGCGCGGGTCATAAATCAATGGTATTACTATACTTACGAACAGCCCAGCAGGAAGTGGTTCATTCCGCATTGAGTGGCAG
>NC_051408.1:30600417-30600602 GCF_015228065.2 Penaeus monodon
CTGATGGGGTCAGCGGCCACTACCGATTTCCCTCATTTCGAGGATGTGGAAAGAGCTGGTTCTTTACAGTGAACCTTTCTCCCATTTCCCTACCCCTTACCCATCTTCCCCCTCACTATTGCTTCCGTCCTTTTCCCTAAAAGCCTCATTCACTGCATTCACTCTTCCTACAGACACAAAATGTA
>NC_051408.1:30600837-30601278 GCF_015228065.2 Penaeus monodon
CGTCTTACAATCCTCATCAGTCATACGTATATTGCAACCGAAAGTCAGAGAGTCGATGTAGCACAGCATTACACGAAGCCAAATTTGCATATCGTTTCTTCCAATACATACCTTTAAGAATTCGAGACCTGAGATAATAGCAAGCAAAGTGTTCGGCATAATACGAGCATTTCGAGGCGATTCCGAGGGCAGTCATTTGTATATTTTCATTTCCGTGATGAGACGGGGCTTTTGAACAAGCAGGAGAGCTGTTTTGCCCCAAGTTGTCTTTCTCACGCCGAAGTGCCGCCGTGACTCGTTCCTCTCCCAGCCTGAGGGTTGCTGGGTCCTGCGGGGGCTTCGTGGGTGAAGAGAGCTGTGGTTATGGGTGTGTCTGTCTGTATGCCGAGATATGCCTATGCAGCAGTTTGTTTTGCTAATGTCTGTCTGAGGGGATTGGTG
>NC_051408.1:30601986-30602478 GCF_015228065.2 Penaeus monodon
TGGTTAATTACCTGCATATATACGCACGCGGTAACGAACACGCGCGCGCCACTCACTAAAAATTATTCTCGTTAAACATTTGTGATACACGAAATGATTTTTGCAATTCTGGCCCAACCACACGCGCGGCTCCGATGTCAGAGTTATTCGAATATTTAAAGACAATCACATCCTATAAAGCGATGCTATTGAAAAATCCCCCAACTTTTAAATAAACCAACAAATTAATACCAATTAGAATGCATGGAAAATATTCAAAAAAACAATGTGGGCTCTCGATCAGCGAATCACATCGGAACGGCAGCATAACCGCTGTGTCATTATCTAATTTGTAACAATCACAGCACAACAGCCACTCCACTGGGGCTGCTAGCGGAGAGGGGGGGGGGGTGAGGGGGGCGCCGATCCCCTTACTTTCGATTCGAACTTTTCAAATTCATTTTTACGTAGATGGGGTAGGAAGGGAAAAGAGGTAATAGGGAGATGGAGAAG
>NC_051408.1:30602707-30602832 GCF_015228065.2 Penaeus monodon
TACTCCGTAGCCATAACACACCCTCCCTCCCCCGCTGTCATCGGCCGGCCTGCGCCCCTCCCTCCCTGCGCCCTTCCCTCCCTGCGCCCTTCCCTCCCTGCGCCCTTCCCCCCCCCTGCGCCTCT